>NC_141161.1:56290105-56594827 GCF_053477565.2 Lygodium microphyllum
ACCAATTTGAAAATACGAGTGTGAAAGGGCTTTATGATGAGTTGGTTCAAGGGGTATGGGTGTAAACGGGGTTGAATATGAAGATCCAATGTGAATGGCCTTTATGATCAAGGCTTTGAGTTCAGCTTAGGATAAATCATAATAATAATAATCCTTTGTCTTGGAAGCATGACCGTCATGAGGACTATGGTCACCTATTAGGTTGTAGCATGGAGCAAAATAGCAATTTATTGGTTAACCCTCCTGATGGAGAGCACCTCCTCTAGCAGTATGTCGATGAAGCCTGAAGACTTTTGTGTCCTTTGCTAAATGTAATGGGAAGATGAAAGGAAAAAAAGAATTTTCATTGAGAGAGGGTAAATGATTGGCCCAGCAATCAACTTCAATATGACTCTGAAGTTCACCAAAAGTGTGGTGTACCATATAGAGCAGTCAACTAATCACACTCATTTGTAGCAAGATCCCTCCTTGCAGCCTTATGACATCTATCTACCACTCACAATGAATGCAAGTTGTTTCTGAATTGTGAGCACTAGAAGAAAACTTGGCTATGAGCAACTAGGGTGCTCTAGAAGAATTTGATCATGAGGCTCACATAAGAAGAAGAGGAATATTTTGAGTAACAAGAACCAAACTTTCAGGCGCTGTCGTATTGCTGCGCATTCGAGGTGTGAAATCCACCCAGATGTTGTGTGTGTGACATTTGTTACTTTGTACATACTTAGTTGTTGTGATTACATTTATTTTCTGCGTGTGAGTATAGTGGAGAGAAGTTTGGAGGCATAGTGGTGGGCATGAAGGGATGCTTTCAGCATATGTTGAGCAGGGCTAAGGAGAGAAGGCTTTACATTGGACAAGCGTTACATGTTGATGCCCTTCAGAAAGGATTCACATCAGACATTTATGTTCATAGTACCCTGGTGTCTATGTATAGCAAATGTGGGAGCATTGTAGAAGCAGAGAATGTGTTTGATGGGTTGTCTGAGTACACTGTTGTGTTATGGAATGCTTTGTTTTCTATCTATCTAGAGGTTATGATCTGCTTCCTGAGTTTGGAATGGCACTTATCTGCACGTATGGTGACTATTCATGTATGGTTGATGCTCAAGCCCTCTTCAATGGAATGCTTGAATGGGAGAAGGCCGCTTTTCTGGTTTAAAAACAAAAGGAGGCTGCTTTTCTGAGTGGAATATATAGTGCTGGGGAAGAGGACAAAGGGGGCGTGAGAAAGAAAAAGCAAGAAGGACTATTTTTGAAAGGGGAGTTTTGGAGGCAAAAGGGGGCTTTCATTCTTCTCTCTGCAATATCCCTGTGTTTCCGCTACTAATATTTGTGTTCATTCAAGAAATACAGTAGAATTTCGGCATCATAGCTTTTCTGGAGCACAGTACAACAAAGAAAAGGAGGAGACTTGCTGAAGGATTGTTTAATTGAAGGTCTGTTAACACTGACAGGACTGCAATTCTTTACTAAAAGAAAATTACACAAAGATACTACTTTTGATTACTCTGTGTTAACAACAATAGACGATAGTAAATAAGAATAATTCAGCTTGATTGATCTTCCATCTCGAAATTTATCAAGGTCTTCTGTAGACACAACTTTGCTTTCAAAAACCCTTCGACATCTTTGGTGAACCTGACGTGAAAGCGTCGCATAAATTTCATTCAGCATCCATTTCAGCTTCATCTACGATTCTTGTTGCGTCCTCTGCTTCAGCTCCATCATTGACTGCTGCTTTAAGTACTTCAACAGATGATCTAAAGCAGATTTTACAGAATATGTCCATGTATATGCAGCTTCAAAATCAGCAGACACAATTGTATATGCAGCAGCAGCAGCAATTTCATCAACAATAGTTGTCTCAGCAAAGGCAACTATATTCGGAGTAGGAGAATGCAATCAGCACAACTAAGGCGATTGAAGCAGTTGAGAATGAGAAGAAGCTATTTGATGGCCGTAATGTTTCAACATATTTGAAGACATATGAGATCAAGATGGGGTTTTTTGGAGTTCTAGTTGGACTTATGAGTAAGTATTTCCTTCCTCTTGTCACACCTGCCTTGAGGGCAAAAGTGACTGATCTTTTTATTCAAAATTCGTATTGGCAAGATTTTAAGAAAGCCCTGAAAGAAGAGTATTTCCTTGAGGACTTTGGGATGGCTACAGGGCGGTCATTTAGAGAGTGGGTCTACATGCCAAACAAAGGTTTAGTTGCTTCAGAGTTGATTCAAGAATTTGAAGAGAGGTATAGTCAGCTTGATGCCATTGAACAAAGAGCATTGGATGTTGAGAAAGTTGAGCTTTTCTTGCAAGCTGCAGATCCAGCTCTTCAGGAAGAATTGGGAGAGCTTCTTGAGGATCGCACGAAGCCTATGGGACTTAAAACGGATTGGCAAGATGCCTAGGATGCAGTCTCGACTTTGACCAAGAGGAGGATATGGAAGACCCGCCTACAGAATGGTCTATGACACCGACACCGTCTTCTGCTCCTATGCCTGCTTCTATCCCTGTTATTTCTTCTCCTCCTCAGCTAGTTTCTTGGCCTATGCCAGTGCCTACTACTTCTACTCCTCCTATTCCTCCTATTCCATGACCGATGCCAGCACCTTCTGCTCCAAAACCATCCGCTCCATCGGTGCTTTCCTCTCTTGATGATATAATCAAAGGCATAACGGATTTGACACTAGAGTCAGTTAAAGCGAAGTTGGTGGGAAAATTGAAAGAGAAGTTTGCTTCGACTGCGCCTACTATTTCTTCTAGTGCTCCTACTACACCTAGGAGTGCTCCTAGTGCACCTAGGAGAGATCGAAGATGTATTTGGTGCGATAGTACGGACCATCAGCATTGCAGGGATTGTGAATCTTTTCAGGATGCAAGGAGGAAGAATTTGGTATTTTGGGGACAAGATGGTAAGATTTGGTTGACTAAAACAGGAGCTCTGCTTGCTACCAACTTTGGGAAAGGCGGAATGAAGAAGTTAGTGGATGACATGGCTACGCGTACTTCTTATGTGACAGCTAGAGGAGATGCTTCTGCATATGGAGTCTAGATTGAGAAGGGATCAGAGAATCTGTTAGCATTATGGACTTATGCTATGGAGATTGCAAACAAGGGAAAAATTCAGCAAACTGTTTTGACTAGTGCAAGCTCTAGCATAAGATCTGAGACAGGTTGGGATTCACCTGTTGACAGGTACTCTATTTATGCCTACTTGGCTAAGTCTTAGGGAGCATATGTACTTGTTGAGGAGAAGCGTAAGAGGGATGAAGAAAATCCAAGTGCAGCTAAAAAGACTAGAGGGGGTGAGTTTGTTACTCCACCTCTACTACAGGACCATCTTTGAGACCAGGGCCAGAACGACAGATGGAAGATGCTCAAAAGAGAGAAAAGAGGCAAGAGCCTAGAGAAAGAAAACAGCCAGGGTTTAGATTGATGTCCGATATTGAGACATCAACGGACATGAAGAAAATATTTAATGACAAGATACTTGGCAGTGAGGTGACTTTTACTATTTCTGAGGTTTTGGGCATCTCAAAAAGAGAGCTTCAAGATCAGTTTCAAGAGGTCCTGAAGAGGAAAAGACATGCATTGCCTACTACTGATACACAGGGAGTTTTGATTGGGGAGTTGGATGAGGATGAGGATGAGGTTATGGTTGAGAATGCTTCTGTTTTTCCGCAGATAGAGAAGAGGGTTCAGCCTATGCATTATGCTAAAACTGATGAGCCTACCTTGATACCGCGTAGTCACTTTTCGCGGAGTCATTGGGCTAGGGCAACTACAGAGACGATGGTAAAAATTGGAGAGAAACAGGTGCCTTATGTTGCTTTGGTGGATCATGGTTCAAAGATTAATCTCGTAGTTCGTGGAGTTTATGAAAGTAACAAGTGGCCTATGGATGTAGAGCATGGGTGGCGTATGAGAGCCGCCAACAACACTGCAGGTGATTTGTATGTTGCATGTCCCAGTGTCAGGGTTTCTATTGGAGATGTAGAGGATGATTTCCGTTTCTTTGTGCAGGATTCATGCTCTTATCCCATAATTCTTGGACAGCCATTCATTATAGAGATGCGCATGGAAACAAAGGTAATGGATGATGGATCTGCTTATGCACGAATTCGCAGTAAAGATGGCATGAGAGCAGTTCAGTTTATGACTATGTGTGTGAACCATGTTAGAAATAGGGATACTCTCAGAGATGCACCTTTGCCCACTATGAGGGATTCAGGTTTTCATTAGGTAGCGCTGTTTCGCGAGACGACGGTGGTGTCACGATTGTGGGAGAGAAGGAAGGAGTCTCGCTTGAAGCTTTCTTGCTTGCACAATGGGGGAAGACACACAAGGGTGGAGGCTGAAAACAGTTTTCCTCTTCTTAGTTGTGTAAGCCAAAAGAACTCTATTACAAAGAAATAGAAGAACCCTATATATGGGTCTCAACCAAACTCAACTAACTAAGGTGGCATACTAACTGAGCCACGAACTAGAATAGATAAGGATAGCTATCATGTAGCTATTATTCATGGGCGGTGTACCAACCGCGTCTGCAACTGACAAGTCGGTGACATAAATATACAACGGTCACCCTGGCGTATCACGAGTGGAGCTCGATATCTCAACACTCCCCCTCGAGCTCAATCCCAATTCCTGCACACCAAGCAGGTCTCTGAACTTGCGCAGCTTCTCTGCGCCCAATGCCTTCGTGAATATGTCAGCTACCTGATCCTCTGTGCTGACATAAACTAGATCAATAAGACCTAGTAAAACCCTCTCTCGCACATAGTGATAATGCACCTCAATGTGCTTTGTTCTAGCATGATAGACTGGGTTATTTGCCAAGTGTATACTACTCATGTTGTCACAATAAATGACAATTGGCCCATCTGTAGACTGATGCATATCATAAAGTAGCTTATGCAACCAAGCTACCTCACATGCAGCCATTGCTGCACCCCTGTACTCAGCCTCTGTGCTCGACAAGGCAACTGTAGGCTGTTTCTTGCTGCTCCAAGTGACTGCAGCACTCCCAAAAGAGAATACATATCCACTAGTAGATCGTCTATCAGAAATACTACCAGCCCAATCAGCATCAGTGTATCCATGCAACTGTATCTGAACCCCAGTCTCATAAAATAGTCCATACTGCAATGTGGACTTCACATACCTAAGTATGCGTCTAGCCGCATCCAAATGTGGTTTCCTTGGAGCCTGCATAAACTGACTTACCAATCCAACAGCATAGCTCAAATCTAGCCTGGTAATAGTCATATAAATCAAACTTCCTACTATGCGTCTATACATAGTAGGGTCTTCTAGAAGCTCACCTGCATCTGTGCTCAGCTTCACATTTTGCTCCAAAGGAACTGAAATAGGCTTACAACCTGTCATCCCATATTTGGACAGCATGTCCAATCCATACTGCCTCTGCAAGAGCTGTATCCCACTTGGTGATCTAATCACCTCAATGCCCAAGAAATAACGCAGCTCTCCCAAATCCTTCATCTCAAACTTCTGCTTCAATAGCATTTTCACATGAAGGATATCTTCATCACTGTCACCTGTCATAATCAAATCATCAACATAAATGACAAGCAGCATAATACCTTTCTCTGTTTTTCTCACATAAAGTGAGAAATCTGCCTTGGAAATCTGAAAGCCAATAGTGACAAGATACTGTCCTATCTTGTCAGACCATGCTCTAGGTGCTTGCTTCAAGCCATACAAGGCTTTCTTCAACCTGCAAACAAACTCAGGATGAACAGCATGCACATAACCTGGTGGCTGCTCCATATAGACCTCTTCTTGCAAATCACCATGCAAGAAGGCATTCTTTACATCCATCTGATGTAAAGACCATCCCTTTGATGCAGCCATAGCAATGACTGCTCTTACGGTTGCCATCCTTGCAACCGGACTAAATGTTTCTTCATAGTCAATGCCATATGTTTGTGCATACCCCTTGACTACTAATCTTGCCTTGTATCTGTTCACAGAACCATCAGCATTGTGCTTCACCTTATAAACCCACTTACAGCCAATTGCATTCTTACCTTTAGGCAAAGGTACTAACTCCCATGTAGCATTTGCTTCCAAGGCATCCATTTCTTCATCCATGGCTTTCTCCCATTTTTCTTTTCCCATGGCTTGCTCAAAAGAAGTGGGTTCTGGTTCCTGTATCACCTTGACCATATATGCATAGTGAATGGCTGTAAATCCATCATATTTCAGCCTATCCACAGGATACCTAGCTCTCGTAGACCTGCGCAAAGTAGGTTCACTCCCAGGTGCTCTCAAAACATCCCTGGTCTTCCTTACTCCAGGTGTAACAATAAAAGGAATACCCAACTCATCATCAATGCTCTGCTCTGAGCCACTGGATTCACCATCCACATAAGAGTGACCTGCATTCACATCAAACATGGGCTGATCAACTTTCTCTTTTCCTTTTCGTGATACCTGCATACCACTATCTGCATTGCTTTGAGAAGAATCTCCTGATCTCAATCTGCCTGTCCATGGCGAAGAATGTGAACCACTGCTAGAGGACGCTCCAGGTCCACTAATATTTTGTGACTGCTGCTGTGAATTTTGTGCAGCATTACCATTTTGTGCATCTACATCATCAATCACATTTACTGGTTTATACCAGCTACTCATCTCATCAAAAACAACATCTCTGCTCACTGTAAACTTACGAGTAGAAGGGTTATAGCATCTATACCCTTTTTGCTGCAGAGAGTAACCAATAAAGATGCACTTCTCAGCTTTTGGATCCAACTTGGATCTCAGCTCATCTGGCACATGTACATAGGCAATGCAACCGAAAATTTTCAAATGAGAAATATCTGGTTTCCTACCAGTATACCTCTCCTCTGGAGTCATTCCATGTATTGCTGCAGTGGGAGTCCTGTTCATTATGTAGACTGCTGTAGCAACTGCTTCAGCCCAATAAAAATCTGGCAAGTCTTTTTCATTGAGCATGGCACGAGATACCTCTCCAATATGTCTGTTTTTTCTTTCTGCAATTCCATTTTGCTGTGGGGTATGACTGCATGAATATTGCTGCTTTATGCCATGCTCCTGCAGGAACCTTGCAAACTCATTTGAGAGGTACTCTCCCCCTCCATCTGACCTTAGGCATTTTACTTGCAAGCCTGTTTCTTTTTCAACCATAGCTTTAAGAGTTTTGAAATGCCCAAAAACTTCACTTTTCTTTTTCATAAAATACACCCAAACTTTTCTGCTATAGTCATCAATAAAACTGACAAAATAATGACAGCCTCCAAGAGATGCAGCTTTAGTAGTCCACACATCAGAGTGGATTAATTCCAATGGCTTCTTACTCTCTTGAACATGTCTAGGAAATGGTTTCCTTGCCTGTTTTCCAAACTGACAGGCTTCACATACCTTATGCATTTCTGCAACCTTGAATTTAGGCAATCCTGCAACAATATTTTGGGCCTGCATTGATTTAAGTCGCTGTACATTAACATGACCAATGCGTTTATGCCAGATATCAATATCTGCAACTACACCGGTCCCATGTGCAAACATTGCTGCACTCAATTCAGACGTGTCTGCATCCAACGTAAACATTCTGCCCTTCTTCTTTCCTTTTGCTATCAAGCGACCTTTATTTTTCATATCCTCAACAAAGCATCCATGAGGATTAAATCTGACCTGCAAGCCCTGTTCAACCATTTGACCAACAGAAACCAGATTCTTGGTGATATTGGGGACATGAAATACATCGGACAGGTATTTCTTTTTCCCATCCTGCATAGACAAAGGAATTTTTCCAATCTGCACAATCGGATGTGCAGTATCATCACCAGTCTCCACAAATCCTGGTTTTTCCATTTTCCTTGCATCCTCCATCCATTCTGCATGACCTGTCATGTGGTTTGATGCACCTGAGTCAACATACCATACATCATTGCTTTCTTCTGCACTTGTCACAGAGTTGTTCATGTGCTGCACCATGAACAAATGCTCATTTCTGTCATCACCCTGTCTGCTAGAAGATGCATAATTCCCTTGTTGCAGTTTTCCATTCATAATGTCATTCTGCTTTTTATAGCAGTCTTTAGCCATATGACCCATTTTACCACAATAGTAGCATTCAACATTACTGTTTGCATTTTGACCTCTTTGCCATCCACCACGACCTCTTTGGCTCCCCCTGCCTCTAGAGTTACCACGTCCTCCTCCATAGGACTGGTTTTCTTGAGTTTGCTGCATATTCTGATTTCTACCACGGCCTCCAAATCGGCCTCCTCTACCTCTGCCTCTACCTCTTCCAGCATTTGAGTAGAAGACAGCTTCTTTTGAAGTTCCTCCTGAATAAGATGCACCACCATTTCTCTGCTCCTCAGAAATTAGAAGAGCAATCAACTCCTCAAAATCAGGAAATCTTTCACGAACTGAAATGGATGTCCGAAACTGTGCATAATCCTTTCCTAGACCATTCAAGGTCACGGAAACTAAATCATCATCTTCCACTGGCGACCCAATGGAAGCAAGTGCATCTGCAATCTTCTTCACCTTCATGTGGTAGTCGTTGATGCTCATATTTTCTCTTTGCACATTGTGCAACTCTTGCTTGAGCTGCATTTTCCTGGCTTGCGTATTTGTGCTATACATTTTTGACAAAGTATCCCATGCCTCCTTTGGCGTACTTGCATCCTGAATATGCACAATCATAGAGTCTGAAATGCTGATAGACAGCCAATACATAACTTTCCTGGCTCTCTCATGCCATGCTTTAAATGCCTGCATTTGCTGTTGATTGGGAACATCAGGAAGAACTGGTTCTTCTTCATTTCCTGCAACAAATTCCCAATATCCTTTTCCCATAAGGAAATTCGTCATTCTAAACTTCCATGCCTGGAAGTTGTTCTTGTCAAGCTTTTCAGTGACAATCTGTGAAAGAGAATCAGACGCCATTACAGAATACTGCAAGAAATTCTGTCACTGCAAAAAACACAGCTTCACCCTCACAAGGGCAAATCTGCAAAACTGGCGAAAGTGGTATTTGACCACACAGTCACTTCCTAGTGACGATTTTGCATAAACAGGAACCAAGGATGATTCTGAAACTCCCAATGTCTCTGCGCACAAGCATACGATGCAATTTCTACAGCAACTTTTCACCGACCTGTAGAACAGTGGTCGCACAGCATAAAACTGAGCCTTTTCTTAAGTGCGTGCAGAAAACTTCCGTCTGCAAAACAGGCCCCGAAATGGCCTCAAATCAAAAAAACAAGGTCGCCAAGGGCTAAAGCCCTTTCCCCGCAGCATATACTGCCCTCTTGCTTCACCGCGAAGGGCGTCTCAACCTGAGACAATGCACTCCTGCAATTTCCGGCTGTGCTACCTACAGAGATCTGCTCCCAAAACAGGAAATGAAAGCAACACTGCTCCTCTTACCAGACCACCGCGAGCTTGGCTTGCTTTCTTGAGCTCCTTACCACGAACAAGGCTCTGATACCATGTCACGATTGTGGGAGAGAAGGAAGGAGTCTCGCTTGAAGCTTTCTTGCTTGCACAATGGGGGAAGACACACAAGGGTGGAGGCTGAAAACAGTTTTCCTCTTCTTAGTTGTGTAAGCCAAAAGAACTCTATTACAAAGAAATAGAAGAACCCTATATATGGGTCTCAACCAAACTCAACTAACTAAGGTGGCATACTAACTGAGCCACGAACTAGAATAGATAAGGATAGCTATCATGTAGCTATTATTCATGGGCGGTGTACCAACCGCGTCTGCAACTGACAAGTCGGTGACATAAATATACAACGGTCACCCTGGCGTATCACGAGTGGAGCTCGATATCTCAACAGGTGGTACAGAGTAGAGGAGATTGGAGTTCTCACCTCCTAGCAACAATGTTTTCTCCTCCCATTTTGTTGGGATTTCAGCAAACAGTTCAATGAGTTATCAGAAGACTTCTAAGTTGCCTAGAGCCGCCAGGCAGTACATATGCAGGAAGGAGAAAAATTTGAAAAATGCAGGAATTTTAGAGGATGATGAGCATATAGATGGGATGTATGATAGTATGATTTGTACAGATACGATGATAGAGATGAAAAATATGCTGAAAACTGATATGTAGAGTTGTCACAGTAATGTATTAGTGCAATCCCTGGACATGTTTCATGAAATTGCAGATTTTGTGTCACAGATAGAGTCAGAGGCTGAGGTGACTTAGCAAAAAGTGTTGAGTGCTGAAGAAATTCAGCAAACAGAGTTTCCGGCCGATTATGATCAACTTACAGAGACATAGAGGGCTGAAGACTTTCAGCCAACAGAGTTTACTGCTAAAATATTTCAGCATGCAGAGTTTAGGGTTGTTCCTATGCAGTCCATAGAGTAGAGGGCTGAGGATATTCAGTCATTGGAGTGCAAAATTGCTGATTCACAGCAAGATTTGAGTAATGCAGAGGATCATAATGAAGCCAGGGTTGACACGAAATACAAGAATGTGGATAAGAAGGTGAAACCGATAGCTGTACCGCTTCCACCTGACAGTGATCAGCAAATAGAGAAGGTTGCCAAACAGCCAATTTTGAGGAATCCGAAGCATATAGGCCATAAATTTTCAGCAAGACTCTTGCTGAATTGAAAATTGGAAATGGTGATTTCTTGCTACCCACAGAGAAGCAATGCTTTCAGGAGATGCTTGAGCAACATGGAAGGGGGTTTGCTTTTTTTCCGCATGAGATTGGATGTCTGAATCCAGATATTGTTGCTCCTATGGTGATCTTTACTATTCCTCATATTCCATGGAACCTCCGACCTATTCCAGTGCCTAAGGCACACTTGCCAAAGTTGATTGATTTATTGAATGAGAAAATCAGGATGGGAGTTCTTGAGCCTTCATCTGCACCATACTCAAACAGGTGGTTTACAGTTCCAAAGAAGAATGGTACTCTCCGATTTATACAGGACATGCAACCAGTAAACAGAGTTACTATTAGGAATGTTGGTATAGATCCAGTTGTGGATGAGTTTGCAGAAGCATTTGCTTGACGTACCATCTATTCTTTAGGTGATTTGTATTCGGGATATGATCAGTTTCAGCTGGCTTTGGAAAGCAGGGACATAACCACTATGAGAACTCCTATTGGGCTTGTGAGGATGTGTACCTTGCCTCAAGGTGCCACTAATTCTGTTGCACATATGATGAATGCCATGCATAAGGTCCTTCGTGATTATATACCTCAGCTTACTATGCCTTTCTTGGATGATGTGCCCATTAAGGGGTGTGCAGAAGAAGAGAAGAATGAGAGTCTAAATGAGCAGGGATGTAGATACTTTGTGGCTGATCATGTTTCAGCTTGTGAGAAGATTTTGGCCAGGTTAGAAGAAGTGAACTTGACACTATCAGGGCAAAAATCTGTTTTTGGAGTGAATGAGGTTGTTATTGTTGGACATATGTGTGGGTATTATGGTAGGAAACCCTCACCTGATAAGGTGGATGCTATAGGCAAGATTACGGAGTATTGTTCTACCACTTCAGAGGTACGAAGATTCATTGGAGCTTGTGTGCTTTATATGATTTGGATACCTCATTTTGCACACATAGCAGATTGTTTATATCAGCTGCTTCGAAAGGGGCAGAAATTCTATTGGGATGAGAGCCACACTAGAGCCATGTGGAAATTGAAGAAGTTATTGCAGATTGCTCCTACTCTTAGGAAAGCGGATTATAATTGTGGAAGGCCTATTGTATTGACAGTTGACACTAGTCCAATAGGCATAGGTTGGGCTGTGGGTCAAGATGATGCAGATGGAAACATGTATGCTATTCGGTTTGGGACGAAAGTCCTAAACAAGAGACAGAGGAGATATCCGCAAATCAAGAGAGAGTTACTGGGGATTGTTACGGCTCTCAAATTTGACAAGGAGTACTTTATTGGAGCCTCAGTTGTGGTAGAGACAGATTGCTTGCCATTGATTGGTATGATTACAAGTTGCTCTACTCCGGATATAGCTATGCTGAGATGGATTGCATACATCAAGTCATTAAATCTGGAATTTAAACACATAGCAGGAAAGGATAATCTAGTGGCAGATATGCTGTCTAGAGCCAGATATGATGATGAGGAAATACTACTTGCAAAAGAGGAGGATGCAGAAATTTCAGCCGCTATGGTTGATCATGTTTGTCATGTCTATGATATTGTGGCTTTCATAGAAGAACTCTATGTTGGAGATTGGTTACAGATTGGCAAGTACCTTAGTACAGTAAGCAAAATAGATGAATGGATAGCTGAAGAGTTCAAGAATATCAGAAGAAAAGCCTATGGTTATTTTCTCAAGGACGGATTTCTTTGGAAGCATCCGAAGAAAAGAGGTGGATTACCTTTGCGGGTTGTCTGCGATAGAGAGACACAGTTACAGGTGATGAGGGAGTTTCATGAGAGTCCTTGGGCTGGTCATAGAGGAGTGTGGGCTACTTATGAGAAAATCAAGGAGAAATATTGGTGGAAAGGCATGTATAGAGATGTTTCTCACTTTGTAGAGACTTGCATGGAGTGCCAGATGTATTCAGTAGTGCGTCATCAAGATGAGCTTCATCCGACCTATCCGCTATGCATTCATTATAAGTGGGTAGTTGACTTGGTTACTATGCCTATGGGTCTATGGCAGATGAGGTATATTGTTTTGGCTAGAGAGGATCTTACCAATCATGTTGAGGGCAGATCTTTGAGAACGAAGACCACTAGTGCAGTGTGTAAGTTCTTATTGGAAGAAATTTTCTGCAGGTATGGCTGTGTGGGTAAGATCACTGCCAATCGCGGTGAATTGGATGCAGAGGAAGCTAGGGAGTTTTCTCTCAACTAGGAATCAAGTTGGCTCTAACCACAGCATACAATCCAAAGGGAAATGGGAAGAGTGAAAGAGGACATCTGGCGATAGTGAAAGCATTAGCCAAAGCATGCAGAGGAAGGATTGGAGAATGGTCGAGACTTCTACCATTTGCTTTGTGGGCTGATCGTACGACTCACAGTGTTACCACAGGATATATGCCTATAGAGTTAATGTATGGTCAGAAACCGGTTATGCCGATTGAGACTTGTGCTTTGACTTGGTCAGTTTTACCTTGGCAAGAGGATTTGACGAGAGAGGAGCTCTTAGCTCTTCGGATTTGACAGTTGAAGAGAAGACCAGAGGATATTCAGCTAGCTATTGACAGGTTGAAGGTTGCTAGACTAAGAAATAAGGATAGGTTTGACAGCAGGCATCACTTGCGGCCTAGAGCAATAGAAGAGGGAGACTGGGTATTAGTCTTTGATAGCAGCCTTGAAAATCAGCATGCTGCACTTCAGAAGATGGTGAAAAGATGGTTTGGGCCGTACATAGTCAGACATGTCTTTGATAATGCAACATATGAGCTGACCGAGTTGGATGGGACAGTGCTTAGAGTGCCTATTGTAGGAAAAAGAATCAAGATTTTCAAGAAAAGAGATGATGAAGATTATGCATTGGAAGAATTTGCAAAAGAAGAGCAACGGGAAGAAACTCCAATAGAAGAGACAGATGATATGACAGATAATCTTGTTGATATACCGGAAATGCACAATGAAGAGATTGATCTGTTTGTGGATCTTGATGATAACGATCATGGGTAGTTGGCCCATCCGGAGGATGCGTAGGATTAGAGGGGATGGATGTCGTATTGCTACGCATTCGAGGTGTGAAATCCACCCAGATGTTGTG
The DNA here is from genome assembly GCF_053477565.2 of Lygodium microphyllum. NCBI lineage: Eukaryota > Viridiplantae > Streptophyta > Polypodiopsida > Schizaeales > Lygodiaceae > Lygodium > Lygodium microphyllum. The sequence continues at coordinate 56,303,833 of NC_141161.1, forward strand.
TGTGTGACATTTGTTACTTTGTACATACTTAGTTGTTGTGTTTACATTTATTTTCTACGTGTGAGTATAGTGGAGAGAAGTTTGTAGGCATAGTGGTGGGCATGAAGGGATGCTTTCAGCCTATGTTGAGCAAGGCTAAGGAGAGAAGGCTTTACAATGGACAAGCGTTACATGTTGATGCCCTTCAGAAAGGATTCACATCAGACATTTATGTTCATAGTACTCTGGTGTCTATGTATAGCAAATGTGGGAGCATTGTAGAAGCAGAGAATGTGTTTGATGGGTTGTCTGAGCACACTGTTGTGTTATGGAATGCTTTGTTTTCTATCTATCTAGAGGTTATGATCTGCTTCCTGAGTTTGGAATGGCACTTATCTGCACGTATGGTGACTATTCATGTATGGTTGATGCTCAAGCCCTCTTCAATGGAATGCTCGAATGGGAGAAGGCCGCTTTTATGGTTTAAAAACAAAAGGAGGCTGCTTTTCTGAGTGGAATATATAGTGCTGGGAAGAGGACAAAGGGGGCGTGAGAAAGAAAAAGCAAGAATGACTATTTTTGAAAGGGGAGTTTTGGAGGCAAAAGGAGGCTTTCGTTCTTCTCTCTGCAATATCCCGTGTTTCCACTACTAATATTTGTGTTCATTCAAGAAATATAGCAAAATTTCGGCATCATAGCTTTTCTGGAGCACAGTACAACAAAGAAAAGGAGGAAACTTGCTGAAGGATTGTTTAATTGAAGGACTGTTAACACTGACAGGACTGCAATTCTTTACTAAAAGAAAATTACACAGAGATACTACTTTTGATTCCTCTGTGTTAACAACAGTAGACGACAGTAAATAAGAATAATTCAGCTTGATTGATCTTCCATCTCGAAATTTATCAAGGTCTTCTATAGACACGACTTTGCTTTCAAAAACCCTTCGACAGCGCAGAATTGAAGCTGATCAAGACCACCCCTTTTTTGACTCTAATGTAGAGCCAAATATTCTTCCTTCACACCTCTCTCATATAGAGCTAGACTCCTTTCATTTAATCCAAGTAGACCTTGGGCTTTAGGCCAAACCAACCCTTGCTTGCAATTGAAAATAGGCTCCCAACTTTGCCTTCAATTCCTCTCAATAGAAGGCCTCTCTCTCTCTCCTCTAAGGTGATTCTACTCCTTTTAAGCTAAACCACTATCATTACTGTGAAGACAAAAAAATGAGGTAGTAGAAGTAGAAGAGAGAATAAGTGTGGCTAGACATAGCTCACCATGGCTCTGATACCATGTTGAGAAACATGGATCTAGAGCTATGCTAGCTATGGTGGATGGAGGTTATACACGTAAAATACTATTGAGATAAAGGATTGTAACTCAAGTGAATTAGGTTCCAAGATAGATTAACTTGGACTCATAAACACAATCTTGAGTGTCACAAAATGACGGTACCTTACATTGAAAATAGAGCCAAGTACATGCTTATATAGCTTTCGGATTGTTCCTCTCTTCTCACTATGCTTATGGGATTCTAATCCTTTCTCTCTAGAGCATACAACATTTGTCATATCTTCACCACATCATTTGTTCTCTCTTTCAACATCTTTTAGTAAAGAGGAGGTCATTAAGAAAGAAATTTTGGGGAGTAGAGGGAGGGGAGAGGTGATAGTGATGGAGATGACATGGTAGATGGGGGGATACCTCTTTTAGTAAAGTGGTCATTAAGAAGGAACTTTTTAGGGGAGGAGAGGGAGGGGAGAGATAATGGTGATGGCGATGATGTGGCAAATGGGGGGATACGCCATTGATTTGCTACCAAAATTAGGCCACCCCCATTTTTTCTCTCTTTTTATCTAATTAAGGTTATTTAAAAACCTTATTACTTACCACTTGTTCCTACATGCTTGCTTTATTCAGTCTTCCCCTCATGTATATGCTTTGTGTCCATTGTCTTGTGTATATAGCTTCTTGTTTCTACTTTTATATATATACATATTTTCTTCTTCGTGATGATTTTTATCCAAATTGGGAGGGGAGTTCTATGTGAAAGATTTGTGCATAGTTTTTAACCCCCCATTATCTTCTCTTAAGGTTTTATTTTTAAACCTTATGTTTTTAACTCATTATTTATGCATGGTCCGTGCGAAAATTCATTCACCTATGGTCTTGTGGAAATTCACACATGGTTAATTTCAACATTTGTAATTGTGCATGGAAAGAAGGATGCATGCTTCAAGAATAACTCTAGATAATTTAACTGGGGGGTAAAATTATCTAGGGAGAGAAACAAAAAATGGGATTTAAAACAATTATTCATTGAGCAAACATGGGGTTTAAAACAAAACATGGCATTTAAAACAATTATTCATTGTTAAAATGGGGTTATTACATCCTCTTCAATATTGGGAGATTACATGCCTACCATAGTGCTATTTCTCGTGGCAAATTTGCATCATTTATGGTGCTAGATTTCACAGCAATTTGTACTACACAATCACACAATCCATAGTGTTGCCTCTTGCTGTTGTGAACTACATCATCACATCTTATCTATATGACTTTTGATATATAAATTTTCAAACACATCCAAAAACAGCAACATTCATCCATAACTAAAATTGGCCTTAACTAGGCTAAAATATCTTTATCAAGTGGAAACTCTAATATTCCATCATTTTAATTAATTTCTTATACATCATTAGCTCGAAATATTTGATTTTACCAACCTAACACTCAACCATTATATTTCAATTTCTAGATTGCTAAAATAATTTATATATAGTATTCTTTTAATATATAGTTTTATCTTCTAAAATGTATTTTCTAACTACGAGAGAAATGATCTATGATTTTCTTATATAATTTAATGTTAGAAAAATTGGGTGATTTATGAGATTATTTTCTAACTACGAGAGAAATGACAAAAATTCAAGATATAAAGAGTTTCTCTAATTATTCATGCTTTATTTCTTTGCAAGAGTCATGCTTCATGCAAAATTACTAATATTGTGTCTTTTCTCTAAATTGTAGGAGACCCTATTTTTGGATAAATCATATTCTCTTTTAAAAAAATAAACATTGAATAATATATTTGTAAATAAAATCTAAATACATTTTTTGTTAATGGTAATCAATTAAAGACTATATTTATGGTATTTCAAAAACTTGAAAATTTATCAATTATATAGGTAGATAATTTATATTTATTTTTTAGAAAGAACACATTTAATTTTAAAAATTGTGTGCAAATATTGAGGTGAAAGAGGATCTAATTTTGTAAGTTGAAATGGATAGTATCGTCCACCACCATTTCTCTTATGCTAAGTGTCACTGTAGACGGATCCACCATGTTTGAGGGCCCTACCACATTTGACACCTTGACCTTTTTGTGTAAGGGTACGATGGATAAAGAAAAAGGAAGCCGTTAGGATGGGATAAAGGAAATGATTAGGATAGAATGAAGGAAGCAAGTAGGATGAGATAATAGATGACAGATGAGGGTAAGAGAAGGTGGGCAGGAGTTATAGTCAAGAAATTTAGACTCATCCTTATCAAGGTGTGGGTATTTTATCTTTCCTCTCTTCCATGCATTGCTTTACTTTCAATTGTCTCCCACTTATTGATTACTCCCTATCAATCCTCCTTTTATAGGGGAAGAGATGGGGGATGGGATATTACTAATGTCATAGGATCTTAATGTGTCAAGCTATGTGTTGATTAGGAGGGGGGATATTATAAATTATCTTTGTTAATAGTGGTTTGATTTCTACTTCCATCATTGGATCTCTCATGTGTCAACTTGTGGCAAGAGGAGAGTAAAAAGATCTAATTATTGCAAAATTCTACATGTTAATTAGGAGGGTAATAGTATGAACTATTGATGAACCCTTAATTTGGTGCAAATTTTGTCAAAAACACAATGCTATGTATTTTAAAATGCAATGCCATCACAAAGCCTTTTGGACATGTATCAATATTATGCATGGCCTAATGCTATGAAGGCTATGAACCTTAGAAAAAGTTGCACTTTTTATTTTCATGTAATAGTAAAAGAGATGAGGTATGAATGGTCATGGGATGGGTGGTTTTTTTGAATGTGTGATTGAACTTCCTTCTTTGTCTCTCCAATCACACAACTCTCTCTCTCTCTCTCTCTCTCTCTCTCTCTCTCTCTCTCTCTCTCTCTCTCTCTCTCTCTCTCTCTCTCTCTCTCTCTCTCTCTCTCTCTCTCTCTCTCTCTCTCTCTCTCTCTCTTCTAAGTTTGTTCTTTTGAGAAGGAGAGTGAGGATGAAATGTACATCTCAATCTTCTATGTACAATTGGTTCAAAGTAGATTTTTTGTATAAGAAGAGGGTTTTCAAGTTCTTCTTTTTTGATTGTCTTGATCTACAAGAGTACTTGTAGCTTCCCTTACCTAGGTTTTCCTATTGCTTGGAGGGCATTATCATTGGTGTGTTTGCTGGGAGAGAGGTGATCAATAAAGTTAGTAGAGAAACTGAGCTCAAGGAAAATTGAGTGTTCTATTTCTATACATTTGACATCTTCTGATTCAAAGATGACAAGAAAAAATACCCTCTATCCTTGAAATGAATGTGTTTCAATCTATTGAAGAAAGAAAAGACAAATATAACAAGTGTGCTTTATAGGGAAAAAAAATACAAATATAACTAGTATGCCATTTCTTCATGATAATGAGAGTAAAAGGCTACAAAACTATGGTTTTTCTATTAAAAATCTATTGCAACTTGGGTGACATAGATGGAATAGAGATTTTCCATAAAAAACTAAGTCAAGGAGAAGCAACATGCATCATCAAAGCAAGGTATCATGAGATCAAAGGCAGTCTATAATTGTAGTAATAATAATGTATTTGCAAAAGAGAGAGAGAAATGAGATTTATGAGAAAATCAAGAGATCCAACACACAACATAGCAATAATCAAGGCTCAACCTAGTTGCATTGGAGGGTAGAAGAAGCAAAACAAAGTAAAGCCATGATCTGAAAAGATCAGGTGCAAATTTCCCTCCTTGTGGCATTGGCTACCATAGAAGTCTCCTAAGATGGAAGCAAAGAGATGGATTTGTAGTGACATATTTCTTCTCTCTCTCCCTCATTTGAAAAACCTAACAAAGAAACCCTATCTCTTAAGTTTAGTTCACATACAATCCTCCATATATTCTATTTGTTAGGGGTAAAGGCGCATGTGCCTAACCACCCGTGTATTCATTACACTGACAGTATCTACACACATACATACCACAAGTTGCAAGCATCCATCACTCTACTTTATTCTCTATTCTTTCAATGACACTTGAATAAGGGAAGGCTAGTCACACATAGTGACTATTGAAGTTCCCACACACACATTCTCTCTCTCTCTCTCTCTCTCTCTCTCTCTCTCTCTCTCTCTCTCTCTCTCTCTTCTCTCTCTCTCTCTCTCCATCTGCCATAACTCTTACTTTGCTCTTGCTTCCACTTATGCTCTTCAACTTGGGCTCGACCTTTCAAGTCTTATTAAAGCCAACCATTTGAGAAGCTTCTTTATCCTTTGTTTCAGCCTAGATTGAAAGCTTTAGCTCAAGGTTTCATGGCAACTATTGTCTCTTCCTCTCGATGTATGCATTGAGTCTTCCCTTCTTCCAACTCATTCCAACTTACTTTGTGCTTGTTAAGGATCTTTCTAAGGCTTAGCTAAGCCTTGTTGGATGCTTATTGAGCTAAGAAGTAGCCATTTTATTCATTTAGAGTGGATACATAGCATGTTGTAGAAGTCATGGATGACTATGATAACTTGATAACACTTTGTATTTTGGCCACAACTTTTGCCTACGATATAAGATTTAGGTATTCTATAGCTAGAAATTAAGAGCATGGCAAGAGCTATAGATTTAAATACTAATAGGGTTGATTCTTCGTAGTTTTTTGTTATTTTTTTCATAGCGAACAAAATATTTTTGGTCTGGACAGTAAATAGTAAATTCTATCATGTATGTTTGGTACTTTCAAGATGCTATTTTGGTTCCTAGATGGTATGATCGTGCTTTTGGGACCAATTTGAGCTTAAAATAGCCAAAATTTTACTATCATTTTAGTGCCATAATAACAATACAACAAGCATTTATTAATGAAAATCTCATGCCTAATGCTCATGATTGGTGCTTTACGGGATACTCAATGGATATTCCACTACTTCTATTGTTATGTATACTTCTTGATATGGTATGGAATGCTTTTGAGCTAAGATTTAGGCTCTATTACATTGATCTTGGCTATGGTAACATATATTGGTTACTTCAATGGCTTACATAGTTATGGGCTTGAAGAATCTATTGTATTTTTTGCTCTTAGTGTATGCTTCATGCATCTTGGATACTCGAATGCCATGTACTTGATGTTTTGAGCTTGCATTGCTCATTTGACATTCAATTTTGTAGCAGTAAGAGTTATCTATGCTACTTTGGATGTTCCAAAGAGCTTTGGATTTTTCCCAAGGAGTCCACCTTATAGAATATGTAAGATATCACGTGAGGTCAAAAGAAAAAGTATTATATATAGTATAGTTTATAGGATTATATTTACAAAAGAGGTTTTAAATTACAATTTGAAAGAAATCGTTAAGTTTAGTGAAGTAGAAGGGGTCATTTTAAGGCCTCATAGCATGTAAAGAAATGGTATTTCTTAATATCCTTTGAACGTGTATTATATAGATGATTTCTTATAGGTGGACTTATTGGGGGATTTGTGCAATTGATCTTGAGCTTACTTTCATCAAGACTGTGGGACATTCACTTCATGTACATGCTCTTCTGATATGGATTGGATGCAATTACCATGTAATGGGCTGATTTGATCACTTACTTTGGACCTGGTACTTATGTCTGTCACGATGTTATTAGTGATATTTATATGCTTTTGGGTTATATATTGAGCTTTGCTCAATGGGTTATGCATTCTATCTAAGAAAAGTCACTTAGATTTGATAGTTACTTGATAAGAGTTTGTGGATAGCTCACTATTTTGGTAGTTTCTCTTGCTTAGCCCTTCATTTGGCTATGATTTTGGGAATGTTTTGCTATCATTTATAATAGCTTGTTTGTTTGGATTGTGTTTTCATATCTTGCATTGTAGTTGGTGGATCAAAGGATAGTGCTATCTTTAACATTAAAAAGTTAGATGGCATAAATTACATCTATTGGAAGGCACAAATCTAGCAGGTTTTAGTATAGAACCTATAGATTAATCCATGGAGACATAAGGATGTAAATCCCAAATACTTTGATAAAAAGGATTGGGTGAACTGCATGACTTATGCAAATCTACAATCCTTTTTTCACTCTCTAAGTAGGTCTACTATAATGTTCTCTCTAATGCATAGACTGCGTTGCAATTATGGGATATGGTTCGTAATGTATATGGTATGGAGAGACATGTCTCTTGAATGTATTGGCTAAAGTAACTCATAGACCTTTGTATGAAGGAGAGAACTTCCATGTCTACCCACTTAAATGCATTTCATTCTATTTTCAACCACTTTTCTTTACAAGGGATTAAGTTTAAGGTGGTCTCTCTTGTTCTTATTGGTTACATTGCTTGAGTCATGGAATATATTCTGTATTGTTGTGTGTGCAAATATTCCTAGTGATGGTCTAAAATTGCAAGATGTAGAGGTATTCTCTTGAATAAAGAGGTTGATAGAAAGATTATAGATACTTCCTATACCTCTTATACTTTGATAGTTAGAGGCAATAATGGTAGGAGCGATAATGACTACCACAGGAGAGACTCTCATAAGTCTCATTCTTAGTTACATGGATAGTCTCATAGTTGTGCTATAAAATGCTTGATGGACAAGCACAAAGAAAAGGGTTCAAAGGAGAAAGTGCAAGAAAATAATGATGATCATAGCATTGTCCCTTTGCAACTCCATTGGTGAGATTGAAGATATTAATGTCATGTGGACTGATTTTGATGATAAATACATACTTGCAATTTCTTCTCTTAATGTTTTGTAGTTAACTGATGCCTCATCAACCTATGCTCAGTGTTGGGCTCCTTGATTCAAAGTCTTAATTTCATGTCAACCCTTGTTGAGAGTGGGTTTACTTCTATCACATCATGATAGGATCTATCAGATTGGTGGCATTGGATATTGTTGGTATTAGAGATGTCCAGCTCCATTTTTCTTTAGGTAATATATTTTCTTTGCATGATGTATGCTATATTCCAACTTTCACTAAAAGCCTACTTTCATCCAGATAGTTGGATGATGCAGGTTATGTTGTCTCTTTTGGTGTTTCCACATGGAAGCTTACACATGGGAATATTTTTCTCATTAGGGCCAAAAACGTTTGAAAATGGTACTTGTAAAAAAATGATTAAGTTGCTAATTAGAGGAGGTTTAGAAGAAAAAAACCCTCCAAATTTGGCTGCCTGAATGTGATTGATGAGAGAATATATGATTCATTTAAGAGGGCTGGTATTAAATATCTTCAATCTTTAATGGACATTAGTATCACCTTTTTAGTCTTATTCTCTTGGAAATTGCAATATCTTGTATTTTTGAATTTTCACACCAAAAGAAGCTGCTCATTTGTTCCTCAACGTTCATTTTTTGCACCTCTCTTTCATGTGGTTCTATTTTCTTCTCTATGATAATGTTGCCCCATTTAGGGTTCCCTACCAAAATGTTTAAAAGTACCTCTTCTAGCAATACAAGTGCAGCCCCACCATGCAAGTATAAACTTACTATTCAGTTAGATCATGTTTATTCATCCTAGAGGAGTATACACCATCGAGCATTGTTGGACAAGGATGAAGCTAACAAGTTGCAATTACAAGGAAAGAAGCATGTAGACTTATGGATGGATGGAAGTATTTATCTTCCAAACCCTTCTACAAGTCAAATTGATCTTAAAAGAGTCCAGATTGCAATGGTTCATATATATAAATTTACTATCCAAGAATGTGGTGGTATTTTGAAGTTTGCACTAAAATTGGATCAAGCATAGATTCAAAAGGGACAAAAGATAGAAAGAGTCAGCATTTGTATCATGAACAGGGCATTGGATTACATTACTGGTAGGGGGAAAGAACAAGAGTTTAAGATACAATCCGAGATGGAGCTTTGGTGGATTGGTGCAGCCCAAGTACCAACTGGAAGTCATGAAATCTTAAAATGATTATTCTCTCATATAGGTATTCCTGATATTATAAAGTCTCAAAGTGAAGGTGAAATGTTGATAGTTGATGGTGTTTTAGTTCTAATGTTGAATGGCATATGAGTGCTCACTTAAAAACTATCAAATGTAGGCTTGGAGTAAGTAATGGGGCCAATGCAAAATATCCTTGTATTTATTGCATGGAGAGTTTGGGATCCAAAGAATGGATTACTTTACGGCCAGCAAGAACCTCGACTCGGAACTTTATAGATTTGAGCAAGTTCAAAAATGTGGATGGCTTATGGGATTCTATTCTCCGAATCTCTCTAAGGAACATTCATATTTGTACATTACATGTAGAGATTAGAATAATTGATAAGTTGCTTATATTGCATCTTGACTATGCATATTTAATAGAACCAATATCTTTGTCAGATGACTACATTGATAAATGTGAGGCTTTACTGACAAAAATGGGTTTTCATGGAGATCAAGTTTACTTGAGAAAGGATCCAATGGCCTCAGGGAAAACAAGAGAGGTCTTAGTAGATGTCTCTATGAGTGGTGCAAAAGCTAGATGATTTCTAAGAAATCATACTGGTAAACAAATGAATGCATTGTGGGAGTGCTGGAGAGAGTTGTGTGCAATCACAACAAATGTGGCTAGCACACCACGAATTGCATTCCTACAAATGGAGGTTTGGAGACACCTTTATATATTTTTAAAAATTCTCAAGGAACAAAAGATAACATCTAACTATTCAGAAGATTACAAACGTTCAATTGTGAATCTTGTTCAAGCAATTAAGGCAGCTTGGGGAGAAAAGGATATTACTTCTACTTGGTAAGATAGACATAAATTTGAATATTTTTGCTTTGAAAACAAGGTTTAATGATTTAAACTGATTATTGCTTGTTGGATTGTCACATCATATTCTTCTTATTCATAAACCTTATTTTGTGGAAGAGAAAGGGCCCTAGTAACTTACAGTAACCAAGGTATGGATAAATCTCACTATCAAGCACGTATGTGTTTCTTTCGGAGCACTAGACATGGACCAGGAGCAACAAGTACCAATACCCTTCAGGAGTTATTCATTTGGTTTTCTCGAAGACAACTTCAAAGATGGAGAACACAATAAATGCGGTGGAATCTAAATTACTGATACTATTTTTAAAATATTATATACATGGCTAGCTTTTAAGAGCCTTTCCATCCTCATCCTCCTTGAGCATTTTTCCTCTATAACGTAAAAACTTTCTTCTCTTATATCCAACTATGGATTTGATATCTATTTTCTTTGCTGCTAAAACATAAGATGAATATGCAAGGAAGTATCCAGCCCTAGAGGCAGTGAGGTCAAGACCATAACCAAATATTCAAATGGCTACTATCTTTTCCAAAAATATCTTTGTGCGCATTGTACTACAAATTTGAGTATCCAAGAAGCCTTGCAAGCTCTTTAACACAGACAATTGGCGTGAGACCTCCTCTGAGAAAGTGCTATGCAAAACCAACAGAATATTGGGATCAATCCTTAATATGTAATGCCCAAGTGCAAAATCCTTTAGTGAACTACCACCAACTGTCGATCCTTTGGCTCTTCCCAAGAAATTATCCTCATCTACAATCTCCAATTGTAAAAGCAATTGTCAGAATGAAAAAAATAAAAATATGTATGTGGTTACACAAAAATAAAAGAATGCATTACCATTTGATTTTCATCACTCTCAAGTTTTCTTAGATTCCATAAGCTAATTGATGTCTCCTTGATATCTTTGAGCTCATTTACATATTCTGACAACTCCCTTCAAAAATAGGAGATTCCAAGCTTCTCTTGAAATTGGTCAAACTCTTTGTCAACAGCTTGTAACTCTCTCTCAACATCTTTAACCTTGCTTAAACACAGGGAAAAATCATTTGATGCATCTATAAACTTATCATCAGACCTTGGAGTATCTAATTTAAGTAAGTCCTCCTTGGACTCATTTTCAACATCCACTATGCCTTTTGCATCTACATATGCCTCTGCAATAACTACCAAGCAATCATATTTTCTCAAATTGAAAAGAATTTGGAGATCAGACAATAATATGTACTCCTTGTCTTTAATTGGGAAAGTAGGCAAAGATGAAACGATAACGCTTGAAGCAGTGTCAGATGGCTCATCTCGGCAGGGGGGGGTCACTCATGAATATATGTATATATAACGTGAGTTCAAAATAAGGGGTTTTTAAAATAGCATTTTTATACATCTATAGTGGCTCATCAACCTCTATAGTGGTCTCTTCAATTATTGTCTTTGCTTTGAATTCAGCAACATCTATATCCTTTGCAACTAATGCTTCCATCTGGGTGTCTAGTTGCTCCTTACCATCAACTTCATCTACTATCTCTTTAAGAAGGCAACAACTAGATAATTTTGAGGTTTCTTTATTCTTTTCATAAGATTTTAGAGGGTATTTCACAAGGGAAAATAAAAAAAATGAAGTAGATTTAAGCATAAGCCTGTATTTTTTGGGTGCAAAGAGCATAACTCAGATACATAAAATCTATCAAGAGAATAATAACCACATTTCTTGGTAAACAATGACTTCTCAGTGCCTAACCTTCCAATAGGGGCGTGAACATACTCCTTAGAATCCAATTGAACAATGGGATATGCCAACTCTTCAAACTTTGCAAAATCTTCCTTGCAAAATTCATTTGAGAAATTAAGAACTTGCTCAAGGTCCCACTCTGGATTGAAAATCTCCCCCCAGCTATTGGATAGAAAGCAATGTGAATATTGTTTTCTATGAGAAAATCCAAAATCTTCTCAAAGGCTGTGACGTGTTTAATTTGAGACAGCCCTAGGATCCTCACAGAAGACTTTGAAGCCTTTCCCTTCTTTGAAGCCTTACTTGAGCCTTTAGTTGTCATTGACATATGAGATGTTATTGAAACATTTGAGGCAACCGACTCTCTTGTCATTGTGGGCTCCAGGACTCTTTTCCTCTTCATAGATGTGGAGGCAGACATGTGTGACATCTCTGTACTAGACATCTTCTTGAGATACCATAGCTCTGATTTAGACTGCCTACCTATACAACGCAAGTATCAACATATAAGCCTTTTGAAGTGCAGCCCTCGCTCGTGTTCGATGAGTAAGGAATATGACGTGAATAGAAGCATTTAGGAATATCCAAACGCCAGCATCACACTATTTCGGCAAGGGTAGGAAAATGTATTTATTGCTCCCTGTGGAAAGACTGGAGAATACAACTTCATAAGAAGAAAATCAAAACCTTTTTATTTACCTTCTCGCGCTATTTTGGTGAATTTTTCCTTGCCATTGGACTTTGGGAATATGTTGAGGCGTGCGGTGGAGGACGACTTTGATGAGGAGGATGTGGAAGTTGACTTGAAAGCTGTTGGGTTCGAGATGTTGTGGTTTAGCGCCACTAGGCCATGTTGAATCTACGGCATAGTGGCCTTATTGACGTGCAAGTTGGGATCACGAAGTATGGACGGAGGGGGTGATGGAGTATGGATGCAGGTGATGCGTAGATCGGATGCTGTACGCTCGCGTAGTGAATGCCGGAAGGTCCCCAAGAACAATAGAACTCTACTTTTTGCACAAATTACAAGGTAAAAAGCATGAACGACAAGAGCAAGAGACCAATTGGGTGCAATCTTCCCCCCATGCCTTGTGTGAGCGCTCCACAAAGCATGTATTTTATGTATTATTCATCTTCAAGCTCAAATAATAGCCCAAATTACAAAATAGCAAGCTTTTAGCTTTTGAGTTTGCTTTAGCACAAAATAGGAATAAAGCTAACGGACGGTGCCCAAAGAGTCTGGCACGCCCAATACAATGTCCAAATAGAAATAACATAATCGTGTACCCATGCGCATACAAAATAATAATAAATATCCGACGCCTTAATAAATAGGCGTGACAAAATATAGGCGCCATGCCTAAGGTATGCGCCCATCAAAATATAATCCATAAATCGAATACTCGCTATCCTCCAATGCTTTCCTCCGCCACTGCTGCTATCTCTACACATCAACTGAAGCATTCACAATCGTTAGTAAAATAATACAATTAAACCAACAAAAGTAAATACCTAGCAGTCTTCAGCTACATAAATAAATCAACTAGTTAGAAATAAATCCTAACCTTAATTTATTACGAGTGCGCACTCTAAACTCATAAACATTTATTAATTTAATATGCATTTTGCAGAATCACCCGCTATGGAATCACCCATGTACACACTAAATTAATGAAACGCCCGAAAAGGACAGGCATCCCTAACTTCTCGCACAAAGAATCCACTTTGTGTATGAGCCCCGATCATCAAAGTTTACGGAATCCATCGTAAAACCTCACAGAACCCACCGTGGCACGGAATCCACCGTGAAATATGCCTCCTGGCATCATACCCCTGGGGTGGGATAGCAATTGACCTCAATTACTATTAGCTCAATGTGGAGCTAACAGATTGTCACAACTCTATAAAAACAGAATTTGTATCCTTTTTCATTAATTTGTCTATATAATGATTTATTAATTTTATTTCCTTTGCACTAATTAGATATAAAGAAAAGTGCATTGGAGCTGGCCATTGATGAGTGGTCACAGGTTATGGTGGACCCACACGGTGGGTTAGAGAAAAGATAGTTCACACTTCCACCTATATGACCCGATTGGGCGCCTATGACTAGAACTCACGCATATCAGGGTTAGATTCGCACACAGAAAGGATTGATGCCTTGAAGTGTGGGCTAGATCCACCAGAACAGACAGTTACAATCAACAAGATGGCATGATCATGAAATGCTTGTATAATGTGCATGTGTGGGCTGAAAGCTTGAAATGCACATTTCTTTGCATAGGAAAGTCACATGAAGATTCGGATACCATTTTTGCGATGTACACGGAAAAAAAGCTTTCATATCATACCCATATTGGGGGGGTCCCTAAATTCTAGGAGATCCCTAAATTTTAGGAGGTCCCTAAATTTTAGGAGCCTCGAATTAGCCTAAAAATGCTAGTCCTAAAAAATAGGGATGTCATTCTAAAAATAGTAAGTTCTGTACTCTGACTGTGCTTACTAAATTTGGTTGTTTCTATTCTTGACAGTATTCAACCCAAAAAGGAAGGCCATAGAGAAGAGACAAGTGTCAAGACACTTGTCACACAAGTTTCCAAGTGTCCCACCACTTGTCACATCTCATGACATGTGGCTGGACACTTGTCTTGTGCTACTCCACTTTTCCCTTTTGTACTAGCTCTCCCCTCTCCTATAAATAAGAGCTCGTTTTTCTTCATTCAACATCATTTTTCTTTGCTGTAAACTCATGTAAAGAACCCACAGATAGCCAGAAACTGGCCCCATCCATCCCCATCATCATCCCCCACTTCTCCATTATCAAATTCCTCCATATTCTCTCTTCTATCACTATTATTTTACAAGACAGCAAGCTTGTAAATTCATTACAGCACCTCCTTCTTGAGCTCTTTCTTCCATTTTAGCTACAAGAAGCAAGCTCTATCCATGTACTGCTGATCAACGATGGAGAAAGGCTGAATTCCCCTTTTTCTTCTCTCATACTGTAAAGAAATCAGTTCTTATCATTGCATAATAGATAATGCATGTGTGTTTGTACATCTTTGCATGATCTTGTGAGAGTGAGAATTACTTCTTCTCACTCTCAGGTTGATTGTAACTGAGCTCTTCCCTAAGGGACTTGGGTTGAGCAGAAATACATTCCTTCGGGGGGGGGGGGGGGGGTTGCCCATCTTCAACCCTCCATCTTGTCTCCATTACTTTTACATTTTCATGGCTGTAATTTTGTGAGTAATTTTCACTTTCAGCTTTAAGTGTTCATTCTCTTTTATATTAAGTTTCGAAAACAAGCGAATATCATAATTGTTAAGCATACTACATTGTTCGGGGCGTTTACAGTGGTATCAGAGCTTTGGCTCGGTCCTCACCCCCAACACTGGTAGTGCTTACAACTATAAGTTTGTTTGTTTTCAGCCCTTGCATTGAGTGCTTGAGCATATTTTTTTTCTTTAGTCTCAATGGATCAATTGAGTGATATCCTTCAAGCCATTCAAAGTCTTAGAGAGGAGAATCAGCAAATTCGTGAGCAACTTCTCAAACTAGAAAAAGTTGAGAATCCCAAAGAATTCAAGGAAAGAAGCCCATCTACTTCAAGAAGACAAAGCCATACCAATGAAAGGAGCCGATCAAGAAGTCCAACTACTTCTAAGAGGCAGTCCCATTCTACTTCAAGACAAAGAAAGAGATCGCGTCGAAGCTCATCCTCTTCTTCAAAATCATATGGCGCCTATTCTGATGGATCCTCTTCTAGTAATGAAGAGTCACACCCTTCTCGTGGAAGACCTCATCATCGTCAAAGGCGTCGACATTCTTCACCCTCGTCTCCATCTTCATCCCCATCAAGCACTTCATCATCTTCAACCTCAAGATCCGAGCATGGATTAAGGCATAAGAAGAAGAAGAAGACTAAGTCACTATCTCAACTTGAAAAGAAGATCAAGTTCAGTATGTATGATGGTTCCCGAAATCCTGATCTTCTTCTGAAGTTTATTCGACAATTTCAAATTTTGTATGGTCGTGACAAGTATAAAGAAAAAGAAAAGATTAAGTTTGCAGCTTTACATTTAACTGACTTAGCCCATACTTGGTGGACGGGGTTGAAATATGATCATGCTGCCCCAAAATCATGGCGGTCCTTTGTTCACCTAATACAAAGCCAATTTCTTCCTGTTCATTTCAAAAGAGATGTAAAAATGGAATGGGATCGGCTTTGGCAAAAGAAAAATGAGTCACTTGGTGACTATACCAAGAGATTGAAGGTCCAACATTTCAAGAAGATCAGCAGTTCGGAAAAGCTTAGGAAGTTTCAAGGAGGTTTGCATTTTAAACTTCGTACTGCTCTTAATCATTATCATTGTTCTAGTCTCAGGGAACTCATTGACCATGCTGAGACATGGGAAATGGAGCACAATGGCAACAAATCATTCCAAAAGAATGATAAGAAGAGAGTAGCTGATGATGAGGAGTATTCAGCCCCAAATGAAGGACAAAAATAGTGGCAAAAGCAGCCACCATCAAATCAAAAGAAGATGAAGCCCTATGCACCTCCTAATGCTCCTCAATTTCGCTCCAATCTATACCCACAAGCAAAGCAATTTTCCAAAGAAGAAAAGCAACGCTTCATGAAAGAAGGGAAGTGCTTTAAATGTGGACAAACATGCCACATAGCGAAGCAATGTCCAAACAAGGGACAAAGCAAGGTTTCTGACAACAAGCCTAAGTCGCCAGTGAAAATCAATGCTATCAGTGATGTAGTTGCAAACACAACTCACACTCCAGAGACGCGCAAATTATTAAAAGCTTGGGGACAGTTGCAAGGTAAGCAAGCACTATTCTTGATAGATCTTGGGGCGAATGAAAATATTATTTCCTTCCAATTAGCTAAAGAGCTTGGATTAAAGAACGAAGAGATGGACACTCCGGCAGAAGTTCGCCAAGCTTTAAATGCTGATGAAGGTGACACAGTGAAGACTGTGATACCCTACATTGGCAAGCTCAAGTTTCAAATTCAAGGCTACAGTGACGAAGATACCTTCTGTATCGGAGACCTTGATGGTTGCGATGTGATTCTTGGCATGCCCTGGAAGCATAGAGTAGATTCAACCATCTTCTCTCAGAAAAAGAAGGTAGAACTCACCAACAAAGGCAAGAAGTACGAGATCCAAGCTGGAGTTTCTGGAGACACCATACCTATGGTAAGCCATATGCAAGTCTCTAGAGCAATTAAGGATTGTGTTCAATGTTGTCTGCTTTATGTCACTGATGTAAAAGATAATATGAATGCTAAAAACCAAGAGCAACTTCAGCTCTTGGAAAAGTATAAAGATTGTTTTTCGGAAGATCTTCCTTATCAGCTTCCCCTAGAAAGGCCTGAAGACCATCATATTGATATTATCACGGGCAGTTCTCCTCCTAATATAGCACCATACCGTGTGAGCCGTCCTCAACAAGAAGAAATCAGAAAGCAAGTCGAAGACCTACTCAACCGTGGGCTAATTAGGCCAAGTAGCTCACCATTTTGTTCATCGGTTCTTCTTGTTCAAAAGAAAGATGGCACATTCAGGATGTGCATTGATTATCGAGCCCTCAACAAAATCACTGTGAAGAATCGGTTTCCTATTCCCAGAATTGACGACATTTTGGATCGTCTAGGAGGCTCAAAGGTTTTCAGCCGCATTGATTTAAAGAGTGGTTATCATCAAATTAGGGTAATACCACAAGATGTACACAAAACTGCTTTCCGCACTTCATACGGTCTTTATGAATTCTTGGTGGTTCCTTTCGGATTAACCAATGCACCAGCCACCTTTAATCGAATGATGGAGCGCATCTTTAGAGAGCATCGACAATATGTCGGTACTTTCTTTGATGATATTCTTGTCTTTAGCAAGAATAAAGAGGAGCATCATCAACACTTGGAAATTGTTCTACAATTACTACAACAAAATCAACTCTTGGTAAATGGTAAAAAGAGTGAATTTTTCATGCATAAAATAAATTACCTTGGCATGTCATCTCTTCTGAAGGGATTCAGATGGATCCTGAAAAGATCAGGATAATCCAAGAATGGCCTCATCTTCGTGATGTACATGAGGTGCGATCGTTTCTTGGCTTATGTTCTTATTACCGCCGCTTCATCAAGCATTTTGCACATATGGCTTCTCCACTTCATGACCTTACAAAGAAGAAGATCTCTTTCCAATGGAAGGAAAAAGAGAAGGCAGCCTTCACAAGGCTGAAAACAGCTCTTACTTCTAGACCTGTTCTTATCATTCCAGATCTGGTAAAACCATTTGTGGTGGAAGCATATGCTTGCGGTGATTGTATTGGTGCAGTGCTAAATCAAGAAGGCCATGCCGTAGCCTTTGAAAGCCGCCGTCTAAATGATGTGGAGAAAAGGTATGACATTTATGAAAAGGAGCTCTTAGCAGTGGTTCATGCTTTAAAGATATGGAAACATTATCTTTTAGGCAATGAATTCCTTATTAAAACCGATCATCAAAGCTTGAAGTATTTCAAGACTCAAAAGCATTTGCAGGAGAAACATGCAAGATGGGAAAATTTCTTGTCTATGTTTCATTTTCAAATTATGTACACTCCAGGGAAACAAAATGTAGTTGCTGATGCACTTTCTAGAGTGCCTCGCATTGCAACTATTACAGTGGCTCATCATGAAGATTTTCAAACAATGAAGAATACTTATGATGAAGATACTGATTTTGTAGCAATTTGGTCAAATTTACAGCAAGGAGGTTCTCATCTAGATTATTCCATCAAAGACGGTTACCTTCTCATGAACAATCGCCTTTGTGTCACTCTTCCTGTTCGACAAAAGGTGCTTAAAGAAAGTCATGAACCCCCTTATGCAGGGCATAGAGGGAGGGTAGCCACTCTAAGTGCAATTGAGCGCTACTTTTATTGGCCAACATTACGAAAAGATACGCATAACATCATTGAGGCTTGTCTGGTATGCCAAAAATCCAAATATGATAGGCAGAAGATTCCAGGATTGTTACAACCTCTTCCAGTGCCCAAAGATCTATGGGAATCTATCACAATGGATTTCATCTCAGGTATTCCAAAAACACCTCAAGGTCATAATATGATTTGGGTCATAATTGATAGATTCAGTAAACAATCACATTTTATTCCATGTCATAAAACATTGAAATCCGCACAAGCTGCAAGACTTTTCATTCAACATATCTTCAGATTACATGGTATGCCTTCTGAGATCATTTCAAATAGAGACTCCAAATTCACAAGTAACTTTTGGCGTGCTTTATTTGAGAATTTGGGAACCACTTTAAAGTTCTCCTCAGCTTTTCATCCTCAAACTGACGGCCAAACAGAGGTGATGAATCTCACTCTTTTGGATATGTTGAAAGCTTATGTTAGTGAACATAAGTCACAATGGGAGAAATATCTTCCATTATTGGAGTTTGCTTACAACAATACAATGCACTCATCCACAGGGAAAGCTCCAAATGAAATAGTACAGGGTAAAGTGATTCCTCCTCCAATTATTCGCACTAAAGATAAGATTTTTGCTGCCGATGAGTTTGCTTCAGATTTAAAAACCGCAATGGATCAAGTTCGAGCCACTATCAAAGCTGCCCAAGAGTGACAAAAGAAGCAAGCAGATAAACGAAGAAGACCTTTGGCTTTTGAAAAAGGTCAATATGTCTTGCTAAAGTTTGATAAAAGCAGGCTCAAACAAGGTTCTGGTCAAAATTCATCTTTTCCAAAGCTCTCCAGTAGATACTTTGGACCCTTCAAAGTGATTGAGAAAATAAATGAAGTTTCTTATCGACTTGAGCTTCCTACTCATTGGAAAATACACAATGCTTTCATGTAAGTTTGCTAAAACCTTACATAGGACCAGAACCAAAGGAACCCATTACTGAAGATCCCCCAGAAGTTGAAGAAACAGAGCAACTCTTGGAACCTGAAAAGATTTTGTTTCTCAAGGATTGAACCACGAGAAGTGGCCTTGTGACACGAAAATTCTTGCTAAAATTCAAGAATCTACCCACCACAGATGCACAGTGGGTAGATGAAAAATTCATGAAGGATTACCCAAATATTCTACAACAATATCAAGAAGATTTTCAGCTGAGGACAGCTGAATAAAAGCCAGAGGGCTGTCACAACTCTATAAAAACAGAATTTGTATCCTTTTTCATTAATTTGTCTATATAATGATTTATTAATTTTATTTCCTTTGCACTAATTAGATATAAAGAAAAGTGCATTGGAGCTGGCCACTGATGAGTGGTCACAGGTTATGGTGGACCCACACGGTGGGTTAGAGAAAAGATAGTTCACACTTCCACCTATATGACCCGATTGGGCGCCTATGACTAGAACTCACGCATATCAGGGTTAGACTCGCACACAGAAAGGATTGATGCCTTGAAGTGTGGGCTAGATCCACCAGAACATACAGTTACAATCAACAAGATGGCATGATCATGAAATGCTTGTATAATGTGCATGTGTGGGCTGAAAGCTTGAAATGCACATTTCTTTGCATAGGAAAGTCACATGAAGATTCAGATACCATTTTTGCGATGTACACGGAAAAAAAGCTTTCATATGATACCCATATTGGGGGGGTTCCTAAATTCTAGGAGATCCCTAAATTTTAGGAGGTCCCTAAATTTTAGGAGCCTCGAATTAGCCTAAAATGCTAGTCCTAAAAAATAGGGATGTCATTCTAAAAATAGTAAGTTCTGTACTCTGACTGTGCTTACTAAATTTGGTTGTTTCTATTCTTGACAGTATTCAACCCAAAAAGGAAGGCCATAGAGAAGAGACAAGTGTCAAGACACTTGTCACACAAGTTTCCAAGTGTCCCACCACTTGTCACATCTCATGACATGTGGCTGGACACTTGTCTTGTGCTACTCCACTTTCCCCTTTTGTACTAGCTCTCCCCTCTCCTATAAATAAGAGCTCGTTTTTCTTCATTCAACATCATTTTTCTTTGCTGTAAACTCATGTAAAGAACCCACAGATAGCCAGAAACTGGCCCCATCCATCCCCATCATCATCCCCCACTTCTCCATTATCAAATTCCTCCATATTCTCTCTTCTATCACTATTATTTTACAAGAAAGCAAGCCTGTAAATTCATTACAGCACCTCCTTCTTGAGCTCTTTCTTCCATTTTAGCTACAAGAAGCAAGCTCTATCCATGTACTGCTGATCAACAATGGAGAAAGGCTGAATTCCCCTTTTTCTTCTCTCATACTGTAAAGAAATCAGTTCTTATCATTGCATAATAGATAATGCATCTGTGTTTGTACATCTTTGCATGATCTTGTGAGAGTGAGAATTACTTCTTCTCACTCTCAGGTTGATTGTAACTGAGCTCTTCCCTAAGGGACTTGGGTTGAGCAGAAATACATTCCTTCGGGGGGGGGGGGGGGGGTTTGCCCATCTTCAACCCTCAATCTTGTCTCCATTACTTTTACATTTTCATGGCTGTAATTTTGTGAGTAATTTTCACTTTCATATTTAAGTGTTCATTCTCTTTTATATTAAGTTTCGAAAACAAGCGAATATCATAATTGTTAAGCATACTACGTTGTTCGGGGCGTTTACACAGATTGGGGAAAGCATTTAAGTCTCTAGCGTGCATCCATTGTGCTTCTCTACAGGATGGTTCTTAAATTTAACTAGATATCTAGAATATCTTCGGCCAGTTCTAGTGGTCATAAAGTTAGTGTCTATGATAGCTTCTGGCTCAAGTATTTTAGTCTCTTCCTCTAACAAAGGTGGGTTTTCATAAACAGGGTGTATAGGTAATTGGCCTCTAAATGGTCTTAGTAAACTAATGTGAAATGTGTTGTGAATCTTCCAGTGAGGTGGTAATTCTAACTTGAATGCATTGTCATTTATTTTATGAATGATCCTAAATGGTCCATAGAATCTAGGGGCTAATTTCACAACCGGGTGTCTATCTACACTTTATAGTCTACGTTTTTCTATTCTCAACCAAACATAGTCATCAACTTTGAAATTCATTGCTTGTCTTTTCTTGTTGGCTTGTTTGGTATATGATTGCTGGGCTTTGGCAATCATATCTTTAACCTCATCAAAAATAGTACTATGCATACTAGCAATAACATCAGCACTCTGAATTCTATTTGACAAAGATGCAACAGGTGTAGATAATCTATATCCATAAATCACTTCAAACAGTGCTTTCTTTGTAGATGTGTGTGGTATATTGTTATATGCAAACTGTAATAAATGCAAATGTGTATCCCATGTCTCAGGTTTAGAAATAGTTTATGCACGTAAGAGATCTAGAATAGTGATATTAGTGGCTTCTGTTTGTCCATTAGTTTCAGGATGAAATGTAGATGAGAAATCAATCTTTATGCCAAGGTTAGCAAACAAAGTAATCCAAAAGTTGTTACAAAATCTAGAATCACGATCTGAAATAATAACTTTTGGTAATCCATGGTTAGTAAAAACAGTTTTCAAAAACAATTGTGCTGCCTGTGATGCTGTTAAAGTTTTCTTACATGGAATGAAATATGCTTGTTTACTAAACCTATCTACTACTGTCCAAATCATATCATGGTTAGATTTAGTATTAGGTAAACCAGTAATAAAATCCATAGAAATTTGTTCCCAAGTTTTAGATGGAATAGACAAAGGCATAAGTAATCCATACTGTTTACCATGATGTCTCTTAACTCTTTGACAAATCAAACATTCAGAAACAAAGTTAGATACATCAGTGTCCATATGCGGCCAATAAAAATCTTCAGTTAATGTACGTAAAGTAGATATGATACCTCTATGACCTTGATATGGGGGACAATGAATCTCATTCAAAACAAAAGATCGGAATGGAATTGTAACACACAATCTCTTTTCATAAAACATAAATCCATCATTATATGACAATGAATAAATAGAAATCAAGTTATTTTGAACTAATTTATTCCAATCAGCATGAAAAGTAATATCCTGATGATAAGTATCTTTCATAGCAATCAAAGAATCAAAAGATATAACTGAAATATTATGAATGGCAGGTCTTCTACTTAATGCATCAGCCACTATATTTTCTTTTCTGGGTTGGTATTGAATGATAGGATGAAAACTTTGAATAAAAGATGCCCATTTGATATGTCGGTCAGAGATTTGGGGTTGGCTAAGTAAATGTCTAATACTTTGCTGATCGGTCTTAATCATAAATTCTGAACCCATTAAGTAGTGTTTCCACTGTCTTAATGCTTGTACAACTGCTAATAGTTCTTTGTCATATGTGGAATATTTCAGTTCAGAGGGTTTCAGCTTACAACGAGAATAGGCTATAGAATGATTGTCTTGCATAAGTACAGCTCCTATTCCTGATCCACTAGCATCGGTCACTACTAGAAAGAATGGTCTATTAAAATTAGGCAACTATAGGACAGGGGCATGGGTTAATGCATGTTTCAATAAGTCAAAGGATTTCTGTTGATTTTCGGACCAATGATTTCCTTTCTTCAGAAGTTTAGTCAGTGGTAAAGCAAGTAATGAAAAATTACGTACAAATTTCCTATAGAAACTAGCAAGACCAAGGAATGAGCGTAACTCATGCATATTTTTAGGTACAGGCCAATTCAATATTGCATCTATTTTCTTAGGATCAACTTTAATTCCATCAGATGATACAATATGGCCTAAATACTCAATTTCTGTTTTAAAGAATTCACTCTTTTCAGGATTTGCATACAGTTGATTATCTTTTAACAACTAAAAAACCAATGACAAATGCTCATAATGTTCTTTCCCATTTTGACTAAACACCAAAATATCATCAAAGAAGACAATTACACAATACTGATATTTCAAAAATATATGGTTCATCATTCTACTAAACGTAGCAGGTGCATTAGTCAATCCAAATGGCATCACTAAAAATTCATAATGACCAAACTGTGTCCTAAATGCAGTCTTGAATATGTCTGACGTATCTAGTCTCACCTGATGATAACCAGACTTAAGGTCTATTTTACTAAATATAGCAGAGCCTTGCAGTTTGTCCATAAGGTCATCTACTCTAGGAATGGGATACATATTCTTTACAGTGATCTTATTTAAAGCTCGATAGTCAATGCACATACGATAGGTATTATTCTTTTTCTTGACTAATAGAACAGGTGCACCAAATGGAGAACTACTAGGTCTAATCAATCCTCTATTTAATAATTCCTCAACTTGACTCTGAAATTCTTTTTGCTCTATCTAGTTATGCCTATATGGTGCTTTGCAAGGTGGTTGTGTACTAGGAATCAAATCTATCTTATGGTCTTCTGGACATGAAGGAGGTAAACTAGGTGATAAGTCTTCGGCAAAACAGTCTTTAAAATGTGCAAGAAATTCTTTATGCCTAGGATCCATATGATTTTCTTTTACTTGTGATTCATTCACCCAAATGAGATAAGATTTACTACTCTTGCATAATGCATGTTTAGCTTGAGTATGCGAAAGCAGTGGAAAAACATTAGATACATGCATACCATATAATGTAATAGGTTTTCCTTGAAAAGTAATATTCATTGAATGTGTGGAATAATCTATATCTGGGTTATGCTGGTGACGCCAAGGCATACCTAAAATAATGTCACTCGACTCTAATGGAACAACTAGGAAATTTCTTCTTTCTATGTATTGACCAATTTGAATCTCTAAGTCATGCACTTCCTGTGTACCATTATACCTAGTGCCTAAGAATGCTGCTTTAATGCGATAATGCGTAGGTACAGTCTGTAACTTCAATTCCTTTACTAATTTTGCTGAAATAAAATCATGAGTGCTACCGTCATCAAGCAAAATAATCTTTTTCTTTCCATGCACCAAACATTTCATGGTTAATAAAGAATGTGGAGTTGGCATACTTGGTAAAGTATCCGAAGGAGTAGTAGTGTCATCCTCATCTTTTGTAAAATCAGGCATATCTTCATGTTCTTCATCGTCCATTGCTCCAAGGTAGTTGATATGGGCAGGTGGCTTCTTTGAATGGCAATTTGCTACTAGATGTCCAGTCTGGTGGCATTTATAGCATACTATTGGCTTGGCTTTGGTTACATTGTTTGCAATGGCAGGAAGTCTAAGTACATTAGGATTTGGCTGTGGAATAGGCTTGGAATTTTGATTAACATTGGATGGTAATGCAGGTGGTTTTGCCCAATTTTTACGGAAAGATGATGAAGAGAAACGACCTGGATTAAATCTTCTAAAATTGGAATTGAATTGTTGAGATCCATAGTTACCATTGTCTTGGAATTGCTGTGGACGTCTATCTCTACCTCGCAGCTTGTCTTCAGTGTCGTGAGCTAGTGAAATTGCGTCTTCAAGGGTAGCAGGCTTGAACATGTTAACTTCAGTGTAGTAATGCCCAAGGAGTCCAGACATATACTTGCGCTTGTGTGTCGCTTCAGGTACGTCTTCAAGCATGCGTAGCTGGAGTAGTGCATTCCAAAAACGCTCTGTATACTGAGGAATAGGCTCACGATCCCATTGCTGAAGAACATCCCATTACTTAATGGCTTTCTCATGAAATTGAGGAGGAAGGAAATTCTACATGAACTTCTTCTTGAAATTCTCTCAGGTAGCGGGACAATCTATACTCTTGCGTACAATAGTCCACCAAAGAGATGCTCTGTCCACTAAATGATTAGTGACACTCTTGATTTTATCTTTTTCTGCATACGTTTCCTCATGGAAATAGTCGTCAAACTGACTAATGAATGCAAGAACAGTTTTTCCTTCTCGTATGCCATTGAAAGTATGGAATTTGAAATTTCTTTTACTTATCTTTGATTCCTTGCGGATGGTTTGAGCTTTGAGAGTTGCGTCGATGGTACGTCAGATAAGATCTTCAACTTGAAGTTCTTCTTTGTCGGTAGACGATCTTTGTAAATTTGCCAGTTGAACTTGCAATGCTTGCCTAGTCCTTCGTTCTTCATCCAATTGCATCATAATTAAATCCAGCTTTTGCTTCATCGTAGGTTCAGGTAGGTTGCCTTCAGCCATAAGATCATCCATATGTGGTTCCGTCATCCTGCAAAACTCAAAAGACCTTTCTCACTCAAAATCAAGTTAGCGGGATGAGCGTAGCTCAAGTTCGAGAATACAAGGCTTATGTATTTTTGGGTGTAGCTTTCACAATCTTCGAATAATCTGCATTTTATCCTTCTTCGTATGCTGAAAATGCTTCAGCAAACCTGCGTATGGGTAGAGTACCTTCTAATGAACAACTTTGCAGTTCGGAGTTTCTGCGCAGGAACAACTCTTCTATGAGTTTTGGATAGAAGTCAGTTTTGACTCCAGTTGGCTTGTCTGACTTGCAGAGTTGCAGACTTATGTGACTTGCAGGGTTCCAGACTTGCATAACTTGCTTGCTTTGTCAGACTTGCGGAACTTTGACTTGTTAGAACTTGCTGAACTTGACTGGTTGTGTGTGACTTGAAGTTTGTAATGACTTGATTGATTAAGGAGCTTAAGTGATTAAGCTTGGGGCTTAATGGACAACCAACGGCGAAATTCGTGGGCGGGGGGGCGTTTTTCAGCCAACGGCGCAAAATTTGGAGATATCTGGATACCTCGTGATGACGAATTAAAGCTTAAAGCTTCTCTTAAGCTTTCTAAGCTTTAAAGTTTAAAGCTTGGAAGATATGAAAATGGTGACTTATCTCTGTGCAACCACGACTTGATGAAGAAGATGTAGAAGTGGTCCTTCGCCTCTGCAGACCGGTCCTTTGCGATTTGATGATGGAAATAGGGGTTCTTGATCGCCAGAAATCTGCCTGTATTGACGGTTTGTGATGAGATTGACCGTAGAGCCCGATCGTTCCAGGAGCTCTGCCTTCGCACGAGATGGGTAGCGATTGGAAGCTCTTGATCTCAGCTTTGCTCTGATACCACTGATGCGCAGATCGGATGCTGTATGCTCGCGTAGTGAATGCCGGAAGGTCCCCAAGAACAATAGAACTCTACTTTTGCACAAATTACAAGGTAAAAAGCATGAACGGCAAGAGCAATAGACCAATTGAGTGTAATCTTCCCCCCATGCCTTGTGTGAGCGCTCCACAAAGCATGTATTTTATGTATTATTTATCTTCAAGCTCAAATAATAGCCCAAATTACAAAATAGCAAGCTTTTAGCTTTTGAGTTTGCTTTAGCACAAAATAGGAATAAAGCTAACGGACGGTGCCCAAAGAGTCTGGCACGCCCAATACAATGTCCAAATAAAAATAACATAATCGTGCGCCCATGCGCATACAAAATAATAATAAATATCTGACGCCTTAATAAATAGGCGTGACAAAATATAGGCGCCATGCCTAAGGTATGCGCCCATCAAAATATAATCCATAAATCGAATACTCGCTATCCTCCAATACTTTCCTCTGCCACTGCTGCTATCTCTACACATCAACTGAAGCATTCACAATCGTTAGTAAAATAATACAATTAAACCAACAAAAGTGAATACCTAGCAGTCTTCAACTACATAAATAAATCAAGTGGTTAGAAATAAATCCTAACCTTAATTTATTACGAGTGCGCACTCTAAACTCATAAACGTTTATTAATTTAATATGCATTTTGCAGAATCACCCGCTATGGAATCACCCATGTACACACTAAATTAATGAAACGCCCGAAAAGGACAGGCGTCCCCATCAACTTCTCGCACAAAGAATCCACTTTGTGTATGAGCCCCGGTCATCAAAGTTTACGGAATCCACCATAAAACCTCACGGAATCCACCGTGGCACGGAATCCATCGTGAAATATGCCTCCTGGCATCAGCAGGGGTGACGTGGAGATTGGAAATAGGATTATGGACGGAGGGGGTGTCGATGATGAAGAAGGAGATGGGTTCGGAGCCAAGGGAAGAAGGAGACAGACAATTCGAACAAGTTGAGAGCTGGATTTTAGGACTCGATTTGGATCCGTTCTTGAAGCGTTGAAGCTTGTTTTGGAGCCGAAAAGTGCCCGAGACGCGTTAAAGAGTCAATTTTCATGAAAAATCAAACAGTGGTGGATGGTCGAGCTAGAGTTTTCCTACATGTATTTCGACATCAGGAATCCAACACAAGTCTTGGTTCGTCAAAATCGGAGGTCATTTGACCCTCCATTTAATCCCCGCAAGGTTCAGCATTATAAAGCAGCTACCGGATCGAGAAGTTGTAAAGTGCATAGGAAAGGCCAGGTTGATGGAGTTTGATGCCACAAAGTTGTGTGTCCAGTCGGATTGCAAATCGAAGTTCGTTTGGGCCTTCAAAATTAAAAAATCCACTTGCGAGACAGTGTGAACACAAAAAGATGAACAGGTTATTTTAATGTTTTAAACCTTAGGCTTAATAAAAGCCTTGAAACTAATGCAAAAACTATCGAACAAAGGAAAGCGTCAATGCACCTCCTCATTTTTGCTCGATGCCTCTCCGATTCAAACCCGTTTGGAGAGAGAGAGGGAGATTCTCGATCAGGGCAGGGAGAGGAACACGATGGTTACAAGCTTGTATGTTTTAATTGAGGATTTAAAAATATCATTTTTTAGTCTTTTTCTCTCCTCCCTGTCTCTTCCCTTAAGGGGTAGTTCATGCCCATGAAGAAGAAGAGAACCGGTTGACGAATGCTTATCCAGCATGGTACCGGATCACTCTCAGATTGGTGGAGGGCTAGAGTTTTTTGTTCAGAGGTGGGTTGAGCATTGAATGAGGGCTGATCTGCAGTCTCACATCACATTTTAAAACCTGCAGAGAAGGAAAAAATTGGCAATTCTATTTTACAAAGGAAAATTGCTTGTTTTCAGTACTTGATTGAGCCAATGTTGTTCTTATGGAGTGACAATTGGTAGACATGTTGTTTACTATTTTTTTCTATGCTTGCATGATGAAAAATTTAGAAAACATAAAATGAAAATGCTAGAAATAATTTTTAAAAACCCGTAAAACACGGTTTTTATGAGGAAAATGGATTTTTTGGTGTTTTCGGGTGGGATAAACCAATACACATGCAATAAAATGCTTATCAAATCTACACTTTTGCTGTTCTAAGAATCAAGAGCCATGGCTCTCAAAATATATCCTTTTTTTAATAGAGAAAAATAGAGAAAAATAAGATGAAAAATAGGAATATACCTTAGAAAATTACGAAAAAATATAAGTGGTTGTGGATGTATGGTGGGGCAAAGCATGAGGTTTGGCCTCAATTTGCCCTTTTTTTGTTACAGTGTGTGATTTATTACTTTTTATATACTAAACCATGACAAGAAAACCTCTATACACCTATGCAACGAAGCAAAACTTAAATGGTGAGGGGGAGTAGGATTTTGTGCCGTAGTTTGAGGGCTGAAATAATATAAATTTTGATTTTTTTTCTATGTATAGCATTAAGGAAACGGCCTATTTGGAAATTAGGGATCCAGTAGCACAAGGTTTGCCTTGGTGCTAGATTCTTGCAACGAAGCATATACGTATTAGTTGGAATTTATGGAAAGACTATTTGTGTACTAGCACATAGGCTGATTTCGAAACATAACTATTTGTGCACGATGAGACATCCACTATTACATTGATCATACATGTGGTATAAAATCCTAAAAATGCATAGCAATTGTTTGAATTATAGTTGACCCACACTTGAGAGGGTGAGATTCCCCTTGCCGTAGGTTAGCCATTCATTTCTTGGGGGAGATTATTAGTGAGGAAACATGGTATCTCTTGGATCTCGCTGAAAAAGAGAGGAGCCTTGTGCGAATGTGTTTATATGTAAAAGCAGCGCATCGAGGGGCCAATCCCCAAGATGTAGGAGAGTTGTAGTGGGGCCATGGCAATCAGCCAATGGGGTGCCTCTTGTGTCTGTGATACATGGCACTTATTGCCAATATGTGTGGGATAATCCCTTTTGAGGGGTTTTAAGGAAGGTGCCGTTGGACTCTTATCCATCTACAAACGCAATATCAAATGTATCTCGTGTGCATTTAGTTATTACAGACGCTCTTGGTCTGCGAGGCCGGGTGGTGGTGGAGGTGTCTATTGTATGCACAAGGTGCGGCTAGTGCCACAGCCAGTGCTTGCTGGACCATTTTTGGTCCCATCACAGGTTCATCAAAGCCGAGCGGGGAAGGAGAAGGAGAAGGAGACAGAGACAGAGTAGAAGACATTCAACATGTAAGGAAATGGGGAAGAAAAGTTCGCAAATAAATTTGGGTGGCCTTAAATAGGCATGAGGGGAAAAGAAGGAACGTTCCAGAAACCCTAATAAAATGGCCAATGAGAACATGACACATGGACATTAGCACTCACAAGTATGGAAGAACTTCTTAGTTGGCATGAACACAAATTCACACCTTATGTCATAAAGCTCTCCCCTTGGACACTTTTTTTAAAAACTAGTCAACACCACTTGCAAGGCCTTGGGTTGACATCTTGAAGATATGGCATCTATGAAAAGATGAGAACTTAAGTTGCCCACAAAAGACCATGCTTTGGAAGTAGTCATATGAGCTCTTTTTTTTAGCTGAAGCAAAGCATGGTAACCATCAATGGTCATCCCAACATCTCCATGGCCTTCTTTTCTCCATCATGATATTTTTCTTGTATCAAGAGCAAGCTCGAGCCAACAAAATAGCTCATCTAGGTCTTTCTTGGATAGTTTTCTGGCTCTAATAGATGTACTTGATAGAATTGACTCCATGATTGTTTGTTTTGCCAGTGTCTTTTGCAAAGACTTCAGACGCATCTTGTTGCACATACTGTTGGACCTTCTCCTTAATATCCTTCATAGCTAGGCATGAAACACCTTCTACCAATAGGGTTTGAATGATAGCCCAAATGAATGACCTCTCTTGTGATTCCCAAGAAGGAAAACATAGCAGTAGTTTCCACGGACATGTTGAAATACATATTGGAGATGCATTGCAAAAGAAACAATTCAAGCACCCACAAGCTTGAATGGTCGAGTTTGGTTTACAAACTTTGGTCAAACAACCTTGCCAATGCAACTCATTTCTCTAACTTGTTTTGGAGAATCCCAAAGAGAGAGGATTTAGACACTTTAATTGGCCCACACATTTTCTTTTCTTAGCTACTCTAGCAAAGGCAGAGATTTTGCTAGTTGCAGACATGCTAGTGTTATACACCATGTAGAACACACATAGGGAGCACCCCTTGGTTGATCATCATGGC
This sequence comes from Lygodium microphyllum, assembly GCF_053477565.2. Lineage (NCBI taxonomy): Eukaryota > Viridiplantae > Streptophyta > Polypodiopsida > Schizaeales > Lygodiaceae > Lygodium > Lygodium microphyllum. The sequence continues at coordinate 56,334,804 of NC_141161.1, forward strand.
TGCACTACGCTATTCCCATCAAATTTATTTTCCAGTCCCACCCATCGTGATTGTAGGTTTCACATAGGGAAGTTCGAATAAGATATTACCATCATATCTCATTGGAAACTCCTCTGCATGTATGATCTCTTTTACCATTGTAAGTGTTTGTTTCAAGAAGCACATTTCTAGAAGGTGCCTTAACAATGTCAAGATAATACCAATGAATTGGCTAAAATCAAGCGAGGGCGAAGAAATAGTGGAATCACTACCACGCACAACAAAGGTTCTACCAAATTGAGTATCAAAATGGTAGATGCAATCACTACCCACCACTATGTAGGGTATCTCAAAAGATGAGTCACTACACTATATATCAAATAGTTGGTGCACGTTGATAGTGTTTTTGATAAGTCTGAACACTACAACAAATTTCTATCTAGAGGTAATGGTGGTACCATTATCGGTTGTGTACTCCACTCTCTTGAGTTTTCATTCATCTATAAGTAGTGCAGTCTCCATCTCACAATAGTGAAAGCCAACCACCTCAAGTTGGTTTTGTTCTTTTCCTTTAACATAATCCATGTTGTTTTTGTATAGGACCAATATTTGCATTGATGGTCCAATTATTAATGTGAGAGGAAAACAAACTTAAATAGCTTTGAGAGTGACATAATTAAATATATCCCACTCAAAAGAATCCCATAAGATCTTGGCACATTAGCACTATTTATTCGTAAACCTTTTTATCACCTCTCTTTCTCTTAAGACTCTATCACCACACTGATAAAGTACCAAAAGTGCATCTCTATGATACTAGTCTCTCTATCATTGTTTCACCATCAAAACCAAAATCGTTGAAATCACTCATGCTACCCTCACACACACACACACACACACACACACACACACACAATGCGATGGATCCCTCCTCAAAGCCAAATTAATGAAACCCTTCCTTAATTGCTAAATTGTACCCCAACTATTTATTCTATTTTTATCGATGAAACTAGAAAACTGTGATGCATTTTTTTCTATATTAGATACATTTGTCTAATGTAAAGATTACAAAAATGCACGATGATCCTTAATTTCATCTCATGAGTACTTCATAAATCCTAAATAAATTGATTCAACATGCCACTGTATAAGTCAATCTATATATTCCATTTGGGTAGTTTCTATACATTTGCATGATGTCCATTCATATGTCCGATGATACATATGTTAGATGTTTGTTTGGGTAGTCTATACAACTCATGATACATATGATGTGTCCATTTATATAAGCAAATAAAACAACAACCTTAGAGTACAATGCAAGGGTAATAATTGACTAATAATTATTTAAGAAAAGCAAGCTAATAGTTATGAATTTGGTGCTATAGAGAGCCACATTGATTTGGAAATATGGTTTGACTATGGGAGGGACACATACATATAAACATGCATACACATGCACGTGCATGTGTGTGTGTGTGCATGCGTGCATGCATGTGTGAGAGCTTGGTTGAGACTTCATCTCCTACACTCTTGTATATATTCTCCTTCTCTTCCACTTATCTTAATTTTTTGGGTAGAGCTTGAAGCCATAGCCATTGAGAGAGAGAGAGAGAGAGAGAGAGAGAGAGAGAGAGAGAGAGAGAGAGAGAGAGAGAGAGAGATATTGAAAACTTGAAAGAAGCTTTCCTTCTCCTCTTATTTCTTCTATGTCGATGGGCCAATAGGCATGTTTTTTGTACTAAAATAAGAAGTTGCGGGCATGTCTTGGTGCGCAGATCGGTTGCAGATAGCTCACGTAGTGAATCCCTGAAGGTCCCCAAGAACAATGAACTCTACCTTTTTGCACAAAAAACAATGTAAAAGCATGCACGACAAGAGGCAAGAGACAAATTGAGTTCAATCTCCCCCATGCCTTGTGTGAGCGCTTCACAAAGCATGTATTTAATGTATATTTCCAATCTTCATGCTCAATAATAGCCCAATTTACAAAAATATGACAAGCTTTTAGCTTTTGAGTTTGCTTTCTACAAAAATAGGAAAATAAAGCTAATGGACGGTGCCCATAGAGTCTGGCATGCCCAATCTCAATGTCCAAATAGAAATAACATATCCAGGCGCATAAGCGCATACAAAATAATAATCAATAATCGATGTCTCAATAGACATAACAAAATATAGGCGTGGCGCCTATCAAAATATAGCCCAAAGGTCGAATACCCGCTAGAATCCAATGCTTTCCTCCGCCACTGCTGCTATCTCTACACATCAACTGAAGCATTCACAATCGTTAGTAAAATAATACAATTAAACCGACAAAAGTGAATACCTAGCAGTCTTCAGCTACATAAATAAATCAACTGGTTAAAAATAAATCCTAACCTTAATTTATTACGAGTGCGCACTCTAAACTCATAAACGTTTATTAATTTAATATGCATTTTGCGGAATCACCCGCTATGGAATCACCCATGTACACACTAAATTAATGAAACGCCCAAAAAGGACAGGCGTCCCCATCAACTTCTCGCACAAAGAATCCTCTTTGTGTATGAGCCCCGGTCATCTAAGTTTACGGAATCCACCGTAAAACCTCACGAAATCCACCGTGGCACGGAATCCACCATGGAATATGCCTCCTGGCATCATACCCCCGGGGTGGGATAGCAATTGACCTCAATTGCTATTAGCTCAATGTGGAGCTAACAGAGTGGGGAAAGCATTTAAGTCTCTAGCGTGCATCCATTGTGCTTCCTCTACAAGATGGTTCTTAAATTTTACTAGATATCTAGAATACCTTCGGCCAGTTTTAGTGGTCATGTAGTCAGTGTCTATGATGGCTTCTGGTTCAAGTATTTCAGTCTCTTCTTCTAGTAAAGGTGGGTTTTCATAAACAGGGTGGATAGGTAATTGGCCTCTAAATGGTCTCAATAAACTAATATGAAATGTATTATGAATTTTCCAATGAGATGGCAATTCTAACTTCACAAGGCATGTATTTAATGTATATTTCCAATCTTCATGCTCAATAATAGCCCAATTTACAAAAATCTGACAAGCTTTTAGCTTTTGAGTTTTCTTTCTACAAAAATAGGAAAATAAAGCTAATGGATAGTGCCCATAGAGTCTGGCACGCCCAATCTCAATGTCCAAATAGAAATAACATATCCGGGCGCATAAGCGCATACAAAATAATAATCAATAATCGATGTCTCAATAGACATAACAAAATATAGGCGTGGCGCCTATCAAAATATAGTCCAAAGGTCGAATACCCGCTAGACTCCAATGCTTTCCTCCGCCACTGCTGCTATCTCTACACATCAACTGAAGCATTCACAATCGTTAGTAAAATAATACAATTAAACCGACAAAAGTGAATACCTAGCAGTCTTCAGCTACATAAATAAATCAACTGGTTAGAAATAAATCCTAACCTTAATTTATTACGAGTGCGCACTCTAAACTCATAAACGTTTATTAATTTAATATGCATTTTGTGGAATCACCCGCTATGGAATCACCCATGTACACACTAAATTAATGAAACGCCCGAAAAGGACAAGCGTCCCCATCAACTTCTCGCACAAAGAATCCTCTTTGTGTATGAGCCCCGGTCATCTAAGTTTACGGAATCCACTGTAAAACCTCACGGAATCCACCGTGGAATATGCCTCCTGGCATCATGTCTAGAGTTTCATGTCTACAAATGCGCCATGCCTAGAAATTAGATACAATTATAGCATCATTTATAGGGTGCCTATAGCCCCACTTATAGCATCATTTGGGTGAGTATAGCCCCATGCCCGTCTCCAAAAGCTATTGGTAGGGACTTATAAGTGGCCTATGCATCCTTTGGGTGACTAGCCCCACGCCCATTGCTTGGGTGACTATAGTGGGGACTTATAGAGTTGCTAGTTTTGATGGAAAACCCCTGCATCATGCCCATGTCCAAAAGCCAATTTGTGCCATTGAGATAGCTGATCCACCCTTGCACCAGCATCAAAACCCTAAACCCAATCAAGCCATTGGACCCGAGGAAACAACTTCTAGCAAGGCAAGGTTTCACCAATGAAACCTATAAACTCGAATTTATTTGTGTATATGGTCATATTTCTTTGTTCAAAGGCTTCACAAGCCCTCCGAAATGCATGCACCTATGGTGGTTCTGATCACAACTTCTAAAGCCTGTAAAGTTGAATTTCTTTGTGTATAGTCATATTTCTTTATGCCTCAACCATGATTTTGACTAGCCAAACTGATGGCCAATCCCTATTGCATCCTTAAAACCATTAGAGGATAGATCTATGATTTGCTTGCTTTAGACCCCAATTTAATCCTCTCTCTTCTATTGATTCCTACTCCTTTGGTCCCATATGGAGAGGACATCTATCCCAAAATTCATTCTCCATGTCATGGAGAGGATATCATGCCATGTGCCAGTGCAACATACATCTTTGGCATCTACTCCACCTCCATCAGAGGTAGCCCTACAATATGACTAGACTACCATAGTCATGCTTAACTTCTTCAAAGAACTTGAAGCTAGTGTGGACATTGTCTCAGGCTTTCTCAATGAGGTAACCCCTTCTTGGTTTGTACTAGATGTGAGGCTCTCTCAAAGATGAATGATATTCTCTCAAGGATGAAGGAGAACCTCCGAGGACTCTCGTAAGGAAAGTGTGGAGCGCAATGTAATTCATTTTATAAGAGTTCCAGGCTCCCTCCTATGTGTGCAATTTGTAAAGTCTAAACCGACATGGGAAAGGGATAAGGAAACTAGAAGGGAATGGAGAAAGAGGACCTTGGCAAGATGCCTGGACATGTAAAAAAGGGGGATGGGTGCCCAAGGGATTTAGGGTTTTGTATATAAGCCTGAAAAGTGAATGAAGAGCTCATTCTTTTGGTGTGTGAAAAAAGTGGTCTCTTCTTCTTCTCTTCTCTTATCCTTCTTGCTTGCTTGTGTGTGCTTGAGAGAGGAAGTGTGAAGAGGTGAGTATGTGAGGTGAGGGATCTTGGAGAATAAGCTCTCCATCATCTCCTCTCTTATCTTCTCTTGCATGTGGCTATGGAGATGGATCTTGAAGGTGGAGGCTTGAGGTTGCTTGAGCTTGCAACTCAAATCGTGGAGCTATCGGGTTGCTTGAGGGAGGAGTCTACTCATTTGGACATCACGATGAACCTTTTTTGGATACCTCATGATATGATGGCCAACTATGGAAAACATGAGAATGGTGGAAATATCAAGGTGCAATGGGATGGCTCCTATTATAGATCTTGGGAGGGAAAAACATGGCCAGTTTGAAGTCAACCATGAAGCACTGATATCAATAGGGTAGGCCAATTTTGAACAATGTCTAGATACAAAGTTTTAATGTGATTGTATGGCTCAAAAGGATTTATATCATGTGTGTTGAAGAATCTGTGTCTTTAATGTGCTTGTATAGCTCAACATGTTTTATTGCAGGAATGGTGAAATGAAGGGTTTCCTCAACCTTGAGCTGGTGGAGGAAAAAGAAAAATCCTATAGAGAGAAATGTTGAGCAAGACAAGAGGATGAATATTACTCCAACTATAGCACGTGGTGATAGTCCCAATCCAAACATTGACATTCAATCCAAGCAGGGTTTCCCCCTTGATTCCTTTGTGTTGATGCATATGCAATCAAAGGGTGAAGGAGCTTAGACAGGATTTATCTATGTTGAAGGTTGCACTTAAGAATGAGGGTTGCATACCCACCAAAGGCTCTTTCATCCACCCACTAGCATTGCCAAATGGAATACGGCAAGAGGTGGATGAAAACATTGTCTCGAAGTGGTACAAAAATTGGCAATTAGTAAATGAGGGGTTCAAAAAGGAGTTGGAAGGAAACACTGAGACGCATTCTCAACAATAAAATGTTTTATGTTTGGGAGGGAAACCACATGACTACAGCATGGATGCAGAGTATTAATGATTTGTATAGAAATAATAAGGCAAGAAATGTGAGAGTGCATCCACATTTCATTTTACCAAAGCCCAAAGATGAGCTTCTCTTGATTGTAACTTTGCAAAAATTAAGCTTGTAAGTTTTGTGTGGTATTTGTTTCTTCTTCCTGCTTCAATATGTGTGGCACTTTTGCAAAACTACTTTCACATCCATGGGTTTCAAAGATGTGCCATTCATGTTGTGGATCTAATTGGTTTTAAGTTCTCATTGGGGTATGTTCATGTGGTTGTAAATTTCTAGGCTAAATGAGGATGTGATTGTGGTCCAAACCTCAAGGACTACTTGTTCCATACAAGTACCTTGAGTTCATGTGATGAGCAATAATTTATTAATAGATTCACTGACGAGGAAAAAAGGTCTATTCAAAAAGCACGTGTCTTGGAAGCAAGCACAGGAAGAAGAGTGTGGTATCCTCTTACTCGTCGTTGTATGGTTTATGCGATGATTTTTAAACTTTTGTTTTGTGACTTATGTCTCTAGTAAATTTTAGTTTGACATTCAGATGTGAAGTTCAAGATAACAATAGAGAAGTTGTACTCCATTGCTTCAGTTGCATGTTCTATGCAAAAGAAATTATCTCTCTTATCATTGCTTGGTGCAAATAAGAATTTTAGGCAGAGCTACGGAATGTCCATAGGTGATCATTTCTTTATACCATGGTTGGCAAAGGAGGTATGGATGGATTAGGTCTTGGAAGAGGGTTGTTGATTGCTAAAGCAAGTAATTGAGTCAAATGTTGCTAGAGAGAGGATTAAGCTTCTAGCTGTTAGTGACATTGGATCAGTACTTATTGGACATTGTGGCCAGATATAGAGAAGTACTTCTTCTTCCTCTCCAAAAAGATATGTCTATGGCTACACCTATAGCCAAGCATGTAGCCATGCAAAATGCCTCTAGAAGGCTAGTATAGGTTTGTATCTAGTTTGTTAAGTTCTTTGAATGAATTTTTTTGATCATTATATGTTTTTGATTGTTGATGATAACACAGGTTGGGGATGCCTTGCAAGAAGATTTAATAGAGGACGTCATCCAGCACTACTCACCCTCGTCTCTTTGAAAGCATGGCATGATGGCAAGAGTGGTGGATGGCATGGACCCCTAGAGAAAAGTGCCTCACATATGTTGCTATTCATGGAGGTATTTTACCCTCCTAATGATTGTGTACTTGAGCTTGGAGGAGGAACTTCACCTTGCATGAAGGCAGCCATGCATACTAGATGCCCCTACATGGTGATAGAGAGTGATGCTGAGATATGTGAAAAGTATTTGCTTCCTTTTAACAATGGTTACTATGACACGAATACAGTTGGAGCTATGGATGTTGAAATTGACAACGACGAGGAAGCTGATGAGGCATTCATGTGCGATGTCCCATCTGACTAGTAAGTGGAATGAGTCCAATGTCCTAAGTGTATCTTGGTAATATTATTTTCTACAAGTAAATTGTCTCATCATAACTATTTGTCATGTTATGCAGAGCACATGGCCAAGCACATGGCAAGTACTTTAGCATATGACATAGATATTGTCAAAAGAAGAAGAAGACCAAAATGTGTTTTCATTGATGACAATGCTATGGAGGATTAAGATTTGTTGCCTTTATGATTACCAACAACCATGTAGAGTTCTACATTTTGATGATATGTGCTATGCTACTTGTGCTCCATTCTATTCAATGTTATGACATAAGTAGTGTCAAAATAAGAAGAAGACCAAAATGTGTTTTCATTGATGACAATGCTGTGGAGGATAGAGTTTTTTTTGTTACCAACAACCATGCACAATTATATATTTTGATGTTACTTCAATTTCTATCATTCGTAATAATAGCACCAACGTTGTGCTACTTTTGCTCCATGTAGATTCACTGTTTTATTGTTGAAAGTGGAAGTATCACATGTTTGTGAGAGTGGTGGGAACTTTTATTATTGACAATGGAAGTGTCGTGATATGTTTGCAAAGGTGGATGTGCTACATGATATAACCTTTTGTTATGCTCATGGATAATGGTTACCTTGTGGATAATAGCACATGGTTTTTTTATTTGAGAAACTATATTTGTCAAGTCTTCATAAATACTTGCTCATGCTTAACTCACTCACCACTTCCTACTCACCAAGTGGACATACTCCACACCATGGACATGAGAGAGCAATATGATGACTCTTCACTCAATGGAGGTACCTCTCACTTGGCAGTGACCCATTATGGATTTACACCACATGAGGGCCACGAATACATCATTGAAAATATTCCCTTAAAAAAGCTACACATCTCTTTAATGATGATCTCGAAATATAAAGTTGTTATTTAGTTTGGTTAGAAATAGTCCAAATGTGAGCCTACATTTTTAGATGGCACTTGATGTGAAGAGTGGGTGTCCATCACTAAGTTAGAGATCCTTGATTTGCTATACCTCTATCACAATGATGAGAGTACAATGGGGTAAAGTAGGAGCGAGTCAAGATCAGAAGCAAGAGAGATCAAGAGAGCCAAGATAATCAAAGGAGATTGAAAGTGCAAGGGTGAAGTAGGAGCTAGTCGAGAGTACATACAAGAGAGAGCAAGAGATCCTGTGTGATTGAAGGAGATTGAGATAGCACAAGTGTAGGAGGAGAGAGCATCCTACCAAAGTTCCAAACCCTCAAGACTTTTTGAGAAATCCCTTACACTGCAAGATATACCTATACAATCAATGGTCCTCCTAGGAGTTAAAGTGATTATTCCCTTTAGTTGTGTTGCTATTCCCAAGGTCCATTTTTGAACTATTTGGTATCTAAAATTAATGAAAAGGCACATTTCTCTAGGATTCTCTCTTTGTGTGTATGTATGCGTGTGTGTATGTGTTGTTTTTGGAAGGGAGAACTTGGAATTATCAACATGCAATACTTTTTATAACATTTTATTCCTCGTGATGTGGCCGATCCACACACTCTCCTTGATGGGACCTAAAATGGGCCAGCACTGGCTATGGCACTAGCCGGACCTCACGCTCATGACACACAAACACCCTCACGGCCTCGCGGACCAAGAGCGGCAATCTAGGCTGAAGGACAAACTGCCCTAAAGCTTAATTCGTGCGTTTATAGTTTATAGTCCAACGTTTCCCTAAAACTCCTCAAAGGGAGAACCCAAAGTACATAGGCATAGCGCCTCATGTCACACACATAGGAGGCACTCCACCGACTAATAGTCGGAGCCCCACTACAGCTCTCCTACATCGCAGGGATTGGCCCTTTGATGCGCTGCTAAACATATAACACATACAAACACAAACTCCTCTCTTTTATATTTCTTGTATTTCCAGGAGATATACCATGTTTCCTCACTACACTTTCCCCTTAGGACCCAACGACTAACCTACAGCTTAGGACATCCTCTCACGTTTATCATTGGTCACAACCTAAGGAAGACACGTGCCATACATCCAGGAGGTTTTTTCTGATACCTTTTAATTATTATGCTTAATGCAAATCATGTATGGCTATGTGCTCAGACAAAAGACAAATCAGCATCGTGCATAATGCATAAAGCACTCTTTCCATGAATTTCACTAACGCGTGCTGCGTTGAAAGGAGGCACCGAGCCATATGCTCATGCTATCATCCTCTTTATTTAAACCGACTCCTATATGCCAAGTGCAATGCATAAATCAAATCTTTTCTTTATCTTTCAGTGTTTTAGTCCCTCTTCATCCAACTCTTAGCATTTTGCATCATTGATCAGTTAGATAGGGTTTCTATGCATTTTTTCCCTTTTAAAAAAACAATAAAGACGCACAAAACATAGAACCGTGGACAAACCAAGGCCAACCTTGTGCTTTGCCATCGTTATACATTGCACAAACATAGATATAATTTTCCCTAATTTTCTTCAGCCCATTTCCTTTTTTTTTTCCTAATTTTAAACCCATTTTCTCCATTTTTGGGCAATTTTCTCTATTTTTCTTTGATAAATAATGACTAAAAATGAAAGTTGATTGCGGGCTGTGGCCTTTAGTTTCATTGAAAGCAAAAACTCAGATTTAGTTGGTGTGATATATCATATTTCTCATTTATATAGCAAAAATCCCAATTTTACCCTTAAAACGCATGTTTTTATGTATTTTAACACTAATTCCGGCCATGTAGCCTTATATTTTCTGATTTACAGGTTGCAAACAGTTAAAACTCATGGCTAACAATATTATAATAAAATTTCATCCCATATGAATAAGGTTTCATAAATCAAATAGCATAAAAATATCATTTTTCTTTATAAAAATAGCATTACCGCTTATTTTTAGGTCTCGGTTTCTTGGTCGTGATTATGGGACTGATTTCTAGCATGCATTTAATGCTCAGCATCTTCAAGAACATCACTCTTCATGTCTTCATCCATCCGGAAGCAATCCGGTCTCATCCGGACAAGGTTTCCTCCACCATTCTTCATTGTCTTCTTCCACACAAGAATAGCCCCTTAAGGGAGAGAGAGGGAGGAGAGAGAAAGACTAAAATTAGAGATCTTCATTCAAGCCATCATTGCGCAAGCGAGAGGTGGTGATAGAATCAGCATACAGAGGGTAGGCAAGGGTCATTGTCAATTAGGTAGGTTGTGTGCAAGCTAATGATCACCATCATCAACATGGGGCGCAATTTTCGAGCGCAAACAGGCACCTCCATCTCCATGATTTTATGCATGCTTGATCCCCAAACTTTCATGTGACATTTAAATTTTGGGCTCCCAAAGGTCACTTGCTCATTTTGCCCAAATTTTGTCCACCCCTTCGCATCTTGACCGTTTCCTTGGCCATTTCCCTGTCCGAGCTCCAAATCGAGTGCTGTAAATTTCTACGTGTCTGGCTTGACATCCCACATTGGCCGGCAACTCCTGACAACCCATCCGGTAGTCTGAAAAATTATAAAAAATCAACAAGTGTCGCTCTGGCGCCTTTAAAGCACTTGACGCTTAAAATCATCCTAGCTGGAGCCGCCGCCTTCAACGTTGAATATTTTTCCCTTGATATTCATAATTTTTAGCTATTTTTAAGTACTTCTCGGCATCAAAACTCTGCTCTCATTGGCGATCACGGGATAGGGTGACTCAGCCCGTGGAATCCCATAGTAGATCTACGCAAAACAACCAAAGAAAGCATTAAGCTGATACAAAATAGATACACTAAAACACAACACAATGCTCACCCTACCCCCTGACAAAACCAAGGCATGACATCCACAAGGAGTAGGCCTAGCATAATTTGATAGAGGGTCCAAAGCTAGTCACTAACCGACTGCTCCAACACGGCCAAAATAAAAAGAACTATCAAAAAGGTTGCCCTAAGTGGTGGTCTGAACTACCTACCTAACTAAGGACAACACAACCAGGATCTCCTACTAGGCAAGGACTCCTATAGCCTGATCAAGAAGTATTTTCTTTCAGCACATTTCTTCTTTTAGGGTTTTTATGTTTCCATACTCGGGTATGTAAAAAGGAGGGAGTTGAGTGTAGTGACCCAAGGAGAACATGGCATCAGCCCTAGGTCCTGTCTCGGTACCCAAGAACCTACCAAGCCCTCACAAGGCGACACTTAATCCTTTTCTGATGCTCACTTTTATTATCGCTCCAACCTTCCTTACTTTCTTCTTTTCCAGCAAGAAGCCACCCCTAGGAAGACAAGGCATCGGCCCCGGGTCTGACTCGTCCCCACGAACCTACCAGGCCTTCGCAAGGCGATGATCAACTGCGTATAAATTTTTTGCTTTTTTCTCTTTTCAACTTTTATAGGGGTTAGAACCCCTTTTTACACACCTTTGTATATATTTATTGTCTTTAAGATATTCAGGGTTTTGTTTCATTATTTTCTTCTGACAGGCTTCTCTAACTGCCTCACAACTAACAAGAACTCCTAGAATGGCTACCTAGCAAGCTAGCAGAACAAGGTCAGTAGGACTCCCTTCTAAAACAGGTCGTTCAATGCCTAGCAATGTCTTTACAGGAGGCAATGACTACTCAAACCTCCCTCAAACATACTGAACCTAACCCTGGGACTTCATGCCTTGGTCTCCGGTCCCCAACAAGAAAAGAAAATTTCCTACAACTACACAGATACATATAACATAAAACACGATAATCATAAAGGAGAAATATCACCTGGATAGGGCCACGAGAAGCTTCCGCGCAACAAAAGGCTCCTTCCAAGCTCTTCTTCAAATCTGTTTAGCACAAAACTAAAACAAGAAACCATTAACCGTACCTGCACTAAACAGACAACTGGCCCTCTTGGCCTAATGAAATAAAACACTTCACCACAAAACTTAATCAGCCCTCTTGGCCTAATGAAATAAAGCAGTGACACCTCGCAAAACTGGCCCTCTTGGCCTAACGAGATCAAACAGAATAGCACCTAAACATCCCTCCCTGAAAGAGCAAAGATATACAATAATAAGCTCCTTTCCAAGGAGGAAAAATAGGCTCGCAACCCTAAACTAAATGCATAAGATTATGACCCATCCCTCCTACATATATAGCAAGAGGCGTACGCATAACATGTTGTCTAATTAGCCTATGGGTCCAGGATAATAACGTTAGATTGGTCTCGACTACTCTTTGCATCACCCATATCAACCATTATCTGCCATATATTGCATGTTTTGATAACATTCCCCACAAGCGACCGGGTCCTGTTTCATCATTGATAACAATATCCAAACTAGGACCACAATTAAAGAAGAGGTCTTCCTCATAAGCAAGATTTGCCAGTGAATCTGCAAACTGATTCTAGTAACGTGGAATCAGCTGAAAAGACACTTTCTCAAACTCCTCAAGTAGGGTCATAGCAGTTCGATGATACATGTAAAGAATGAGATTCCTCACTGTGTACGTCCCATCTTGCTGATTCAGGATCAACTGGGAATCCTCTTTTACTAACAACTGACGAATACCACCTTGTTTGGCAATATGCTGTCCCATCATTAAGGCTTTATACTCCGCCATATTGTTAGTGAATCCTACCCCGAGATAAGCAGCTAACTTCATCGTAACTCTACGTCAGGGATCTCGGATTACTACTCCAACACTCCCTTTTTTATTAAGGCCCCTGGATGCTCCGTCAAAATATAATGTATACATCCACAACGGGTTTACACAGCCTGCCATCATGAACTCCTCTACTCGTAATTATGATAATCAAAATTTAGCATGTTGAGAGGATGAACTGACAGCTCCATCCCACCTTCTTCATTGAACTTAACAGGGATACTTGTCAATAGTGGTAAGCAATGATGGCATAAGACTTTGATCTCCCACACAAAGGTTCCGTCTTCTTGCTTAATCACTTTATATCCTTTGCTCCACCAGATGAGTTTCCCCTGATGGTATCTCTGCTCCAGATATGGGTGCTCCAAATAAGGAATTAACCGCCCCATTAACTAGCTTTAACGCTCTTTTGTAGGTCTCAAATCATCCCTAGCATGGACCTGCAATGCATTTTCTTTGTATTAACATACTTAGAAATAATAAGGTTTAATCTTATTAAGATTAACCTTATTTTTGAACTCTACTCCCTGTACATCAGCTAATAGAGCCGTAGACCTATTTTTCCCTAACCTGACAATCTTGTAGGGGCCATCCCATTTAGGTTCCAGCTTCCCTGGAAACAGCTCCCTACGCGCATCATAATATAAAACTAATTTCCATTTTTTAAAGGTGTACTTCTTCGCTTTAAGGTCATGCAATTACTTCATCCGACGTTTAGCTACCTCCTAGTGTAATAAGCTCTACAACATCAGCTCATCCAGATGGGCTAGGGTCGTGAAACGTTCAAAAAGGGAATCCTCATCTCCCAAATAATGGTTAATTGCAAACCGTATGGTTGGCAATTCAATCTCAAGGGGTAACACACACTCTTCCCCATAAACTAATTTAAATGGAGTATGGCCAGTAGCTCGCTTGAACGTTGTATTGTATGTCCATACTGCCACATACAACTTCCTGTCCTAGTCTCGTTTCTTCTCGGAAACTATTTTAGACAAGATACCCATAAGCTGTTTATTAGTACTTTTGACTTGTCCGTTTGCTTGTGGATTATAAGGAGTCATTTTATTATTCTTGATTTGCCAAGCTTCAGTCAAGCTTTTGATCACTTTGTTCAAAAATTAGGTTCCACGGTCCGACACTAATTCTTTCGGTGGACCGAAACGGCAGATAATCTACTCTAAAAGGAAACTTGTAGTCTCTTTTGCATTGTCCTGCCTCGTCGCCCGCGCTTCTGACCATTCTATAAAATAATCAGTTGCTACTATAATGTACCTCTTCCAGGTAGTAGACGACGGGGTAATAGGACCCACAAAGTCAATGCCCCACCTCTCAAATGGAAGGATAGCCATGATAGGTGTAAGTGGCCGTTTCCTATTCTCTCTACTGTCATGTCTTTGACAGGTATCACATTTCTTTACATACTCAAAAGAATCTTGGAAGATGGACAACCACCAATATCCAGCTCGTAAAGCTTTCTGCACCATCAACCGTCCTGCAAAGTGCCCTCCACATATAGAGTCATGACACTCCTCCAAGATGAAAGGAACCTCGTCATGCATCACACATCAACGGTAGATATCATCAACATCCTGCCGATATAGTGTCCCTACGATCAAGGAAAACTTCAAAGCCTGTTGTTTGATTTTCCTCTTTTCAGACTTTGATAAACCAGCTCCAGTCTCTCCTGTTTATAGATAATGCGTAATAGCAGCATACCAAGATGGAATAGAAGATGTATCAATTTGAAATATTTCCTCAATATTACTTCCTTCAGCCAAAGTCTCTTTTGGCTCCCCGAAATCCACAAGGCATTCTACAATACACTGCAGCCTCGGTGGCTTACTCTTAATCTCATATTCGAACTCTTGCAAAGTGATTAACCACTTTGCCAACCAATCAGGTGGCTGTAGCTTGTTCATAAGCAATCTAAGCCCTTCTGCCCTGGTATAGAACACTACCTTTTCATAGAGGATGTAGTGCTTCAATTTCTTAGTCCCAAAGACCATCGCAAGACACAACTTCTCCATGTAGGTATAGTTAATCTCTGAAATGCCCAATTTTTGACTAGCAAAAGCTATCGGATGATACCACTTGTCCTCCCAGATTTGGGATAAACAGCAGCTGATACTATACATGGTGGTTGCTGCTGAAAATATATAGAATACCTCACCTCTTTTAGGTACTTTTAAAACTGGTGCTTTTACGAGCTCCTGTTTCACATCCTCGAAAGCTACATTACAAGGGTCGCTCCATTCAAATGAACAGCTAAAGGATAATAAGTTCATTAATGGCAACGTTCTTTCTGCCAAGGCATTTATAAACCTCTGATAGTACCCTATCGATGACAGAAAGCTATGCACCTCTTTTGGAGTGCGTGGTGGACTCATAGAGACTATAACCTTGATCTTTTCAGGGTCAATTGCTATCGCTACTGAACTGAACACATGGCCCATCAATAGCCCATAAGGCACTCCAAAGACACACTTCCTTGGATTAAGAGTGATACAAAATTGTCTGCAACGCTCAAAGAATTTTCTTAAGATAACCAACATCATGTCCCTTACAGTGGCTGCCCCCAGGTCATCGATAAATACTTTCAACTCATCTAGGGAAATGTCACCAAAGGTCTTGTCTGCTGTTCGTTGCCACGATCCAGGTGCATTGCACAAACCAAAGGCCATCATATGGTACGCAAAAGTACCAAAGACAGTAATAAAAGTCGTTTTCAACTTGTCCTCTTGTACAATTGCCATCTGGTTGTATCCTGCAAAGCAATCCATAAACGAATATATCTCCCTACCCGCTAATTGATCCAAAATCTGGCCAATAAATGGCAATGGGTAGTAATCCTTAACCGTCTGCTTATTCAGCTCTCTAAAATCTGCACAGATTCGGATCTGGTTGTTTTTCTTCTTCCTGATAACAACTGGTGAACACCATTATGTGTGTTGTACAGGAAAGATTAAACCAACTTTCCTTAACTAATGTAACTCCTCAAACAGCCCGTCCCTCAATTCAAAAGGCATACGCCTTACTTTCTGACGCACAGGATGACTGCCTTCTTTTACAAGAATAGTATGAACAGCCAGGCTGGGAGAAATGCCTCTCAGCTCATCATAACTCCAAGCAAAGATGTCGCAGAATTCTTGAATCAAGGACACATAGTCCTCCCTTTCTGCTGAACTGAGCATGGAACCTAATTTAATTGGCCGCGAATCATTCGGCGTGCCAAGGTCCAACTCAATCACATCCGTGTCTCTTATCCTATCTTGCGGTTCTATCGGCTCATTTAGAGTTATCTGATAGATATCCTATGTAGTGGACCCCTCTTTAGATTCATCATTGGATGATGTCTCACTACCAGATAGATTGTCTGCTGTCTCTAATTTAGTAGAAGATAAAGAAGCTCTCTCACTTTGAGAAGACTCAGGATAAGCATTGACTATTACTTGATTAGCACCTCTACCTAAAATCACACGACCGCCGGGTATATTGACTTGACAGTCTATTCGTAAGATCCAAGGCCTACCTAGCAAAACTGATAGCTAGGATATCCTGCAAATCTTATCACCCTAAATTCCAAGAAGCATTCTACACTTGGCACTGTAACATGGACCTTAGTAACGCAACCTTCTGGTTGTCTTAGACTATCATCAGCCATTCTAAGAAGGGTAAAGCTATCTTTTTGGATGCCTAGACCCAATCTCTCCATCAAATCTGAACTGATGATATTGATGGAGGATCCAGTGTCTACGATAGCATGTTCCACTAATATTCCATCCACATAAGCTAGAACCCTAGGGCAATTCTTTTCAGCATGGTCAAACCAATCTTCCCCTACTCGTGCTCGGCCCAAGGGTTCTACAATATACCCGATATGCAGGATCTTCTTAAATTCCTTGCGCACTCCTCGAGATAATTTAATCAACTGTAAGAGGTTTACATCTGCTTTGACTTCGCAAAGAGAACTTGCTAAATCAAAGTCATGATAAGTAGCCAAAGCTCTCTTTTCTCGCCAAACCATCCTCTCTTTTGGTCTTTGGACCGGTTTTGGTGCTTCTTTCTTAGCTCTTGCCTTCTTTCTTGTAACTTCTTCATCCTTCTTAGGGTTGCCTTTTCTATCAACCGGCCTTAGCGATCCCCTTCCATGCTAGGATTCTGGACTTGCGTCCCCTTATCCCCTTGTTTAGGGTTTCCCTCGACCGGTTTTGCATTATCTTTGTCAACCTCTTTAGCCTTTTGACCTCTTGTCACGGCTCTTAAGTTAGAGGTTTTAGCATCATTGACTCATACAGCCTCAATAAGGCTGACTCCATTGCCTTGTGGCAACTCTTCTATAGTTGTTTTCCCCCTCTGCAATATTTGTCTTGGTGCATCATTCTGCTGCAAGTTATTTCCTTGCACTCTATGATTCACGGGACCTAGTTGTTTACTCCCTTGTTGGAGGGAACTAATCTTACTCCAACTGGTAGTAGCTAAATGGCCCAACTTCCCACAAATATTGCATTTAACATTTGGACAGTTTCTAGGGAAATGCTGTCCACCACACCACTTACAACTGAATCTTGAGGGTCCACCCTCTTCAGGGCATCGACTCACTATCAGATTCTGCTGCTTCTTCAAGAAATTAACGTCGACAGCTATTTGTCAATATTGTTCAGAAATCATATCGGTATAATGCTTCATCATGTCCTTAACTTCGCCTAGGACATTAGATGCATTCGACTCATAGCCTTGATCATCGACGCGTGTTCCATTGGCCTAACAATTTGATTTGGCATTGGTTGTTGACCCACAGGAACAACATTAGAATTCGAAACTTGGCCTCCAACATTTGGTGGAGCCAACTGACTTGCCATAGGCATAGTCACACTGGGAGGAGCTGGCAGCAAAGGTACATTCTGAACCACGCTGCCTCTCCCATTAGGGTTAATCATAGGCATCCCTTGACTTCCATTCGTCAATACTAGGTTGCCTCCCGGTACTAAACCCCCATTAACATTCATTCGAGAGGAGTAGGCCATTTGTAATTGTGCTTCTACTCCCTCTACCCGCATAATAGCGGTGTCTATATCTGCCAAGGCCACACTGCTCAATTGTACTTGGATATTAAAATCCAACCCATGCAAAAATATTGCAATTGGGCAGCCGGCGGAATGGGAATGTAAGTTTATAACTTATGGAATATTTCCTTCATCTTCTTGGCATAAGCTTTCACATTCTCATGAGGATCTTAGCGTGTTACATTCAAGACCTGCAACCAATATTGGCCACCTCTTTCAGGGGCATATTCTCCTTAGAAAGCTACATAGAATTGATCAATTGTGGTTATGGTTCCAGATTCTATGCTATGATACCATATCGCATCCCTTCCTTTTAACGTCATATTAAAGAACATCGTGAGATGTCCCTCATCTTGGATGCGATAATTGAACATCAATCTTTGAACTCACAAATGTGAAATTCTACATCTTCTTTCGCTAACCCATTAAAAATGGGCAAGGGAACTCCTAAGGCTGGTAAATCCGGCGTCCCTACAGGAATTGCAATAGGTTGTGCCATGGTGACAATCAGATTAGAAATGGGAGTTTGAACTGTCGGAATCGCATCCCGACTTGAAGTGGGTAGACTTGTTGGAGGAGAAGAAGAACTTATGCTTCCTCCTGCACCTAACGGACTATGTGGAGTAGTTGGGTTACTAAGACCACTGCCTCTTTTACGTACCAGGCTACTCCTTTGAGTAGAATAACGACTTACTATCTCTAACCGCCGCCTAGCCCTCTCAGCACGTTCTACTTTTTGGATTTTGGCTTGACGGTGTCGAAGGGTTTCGAAAGCAATGTCGCAACTGCAGAAGTCCTTGATAAATTTCAGGATAGAAAATCAAGCAAGAGAACGAAGTCAAATCTGTTATGACAACAAATACTTCCTGTGATGTTGATCAGTTGGGAAGATAAAAAATGTACATGATCATATAGAATTCTTTGTATTGAATGAACCATCTTCAAAAACATAGAAGAGTTCTGATAATATATATCATGTGTATCTCTCTTTTTCTGCATTGCTGTCAGAATAATCAATGTGCTTTGGTGATGGAGTAGATGGAATGAAAAAGTGGCATATGGAGAGCCCTTGTAGAGTTGAGATACTTGTACCAAAAATAGGAGATGTAGAGCTTCGACCAGTAGAGCTTAAGAACATTGCTTGTTTACAGTTCTAATAAGAACAGTTTCAGGTTTCCTTTCATAAGCAGTTTCAGCTCCTTCATTACATCAAGTGTCATGTTTTCTGTTTCAGCAAGTCGATTCTGGTTCAAGTTATCAGCTGAAAAATATGCATCTTCTTTTGGGTAGACTGGATTCGTGGTAAATAGAGTTTGTAAAATCAAATTTGAATCAAAGGCCCTTAAGAATATTTTTCCATATGATACATAAACAGACTCAAGTGGTCTTGGTTTGTGGATGAAGAACAATTTGGAAGCCCAACAAATAAATAACGGATTCTCTCATGAAGAGAATTGATTTGATAGATAAAAGTTGTATGTGATCACCTCCCAGTCTTCTGCAAAAAGATTAGAAAAGAGCACCAGAGTTCGTTTTGATCTATCCATAACCACCTCATGACATTCAGTTCATTCCTCCACAATCGATCTTTTTCCATTGTTCGATTCCTGTACAAGACCGTGTTTAGAAGGTAGTCATCACTATTGCAATATGATGAGTTATGTTTACAAAGTGCAGGTATCGAGAATTTGGGAAGTCCAAGATAACAAAGGAAGATCGAGCTCTGGTACAATGAAGTTTCTGTGTCCTCCTTCAACATTTATCTTCCTCAGATAAATTTCTAGACTGGATCCTTCTTTGCAGAAACCGAATGTATCGGAAAATCTCCATGTTGAAAGCTTGTGTTGGCCGGAAGGGCATGAATGCGCAAGCAAGCAAAGAAGCCACCAAATACGGACGAAAGACGACTCAAAGTGAACCTAAGAAACGAGATTTCTGTTCCTTTTCTGATCACATGGTCATCGCCATCATCCAGAGAACGTGCTCCATCCTTAACCTCACTTCCCTTCCTTTTTGTCTCACACCTCTGTTCTGAACGCAGAATTCACCCCAGCTAATCGTCTTCATTTCCCCAGAAGCGTTTGGTTCTTAATTTAAATGCATAATTTATCTCTTCATTCATAAGTTTGATTTGCATCCAATTCGTTGTGAACGTCACACCTTCTCTGTGACTCAATTAAAAGAAGAAAATTGTAGGCTTTATTGCTATTCGTTCCACCGTCTTGAGTCTCCGTCCTCTGAAATTCCTCCTCCAAAGACTGGACCTCGGTGCCTCTCTCCTCTCTCTCGTGTCTGTGCGCGCCACTCCTGTCTCCTGGGATTCATATGAGACTGTTCCGTCTCATCTGCTTCTAATTTTTCCTGTCGTGTGCTGTGTGTGTAGCTGGTTGTTGGTGGGAACCGAGGTCAACTACTTGTCACAGCAAACAGGCTACAACGGGATCCAGCACTAAATTTATAGGTCCATCTGACTTCTTTTGGTTGAGTGCTTGATTGAATATGACTGTAAACCTTTCGGCCAAAGCCGGATCTTGTTCTTCGCATGCACCAAACTATAGCAGTGCATGACTTCTATCTAGCATCATCCTTTGATGAGGGCTCGTCACTTCGTCTCCTAAAGGGGAATCAAAATACTAAGCAGGAACTTGCTGGAACCTGGGCCAAGATCCCAGTTACACACGCACACTCTCTCCTTGAAGAAGATAGCCATGCCCTTTGTTTGAGATCCGTCTCCTTTATTTCAGAAAAATTTCTGTGTTTTCGAGCATATCTTTCCTCCTCGTGGAGCAGTAGAGTACAGTATATCTCCCCCATTGAAAAAGCTCCCTCCTTTTTCTTCCTCGTAGATCCGCCCCGAATGCCCTGTTGCTCCTGCATTTTCTTCTCTTCTCCCCAATTAGCATCGCTTTTTCCCCATTCCTTATTCCTTCTTCCTTCCTTTTTTTTTGAATCTGCTTTTTCCCTCCCTTGTTTTTAGCCACCCTTTTCTTTACCTTTCGACAGGATTAGTGGCCCTTGTCTTTAGCTCCTATGTTAGCACAAGCTTTCAAGCAAATAACATATGTAATGAATTGGCATGCACCCCTTGATGTTGCATCTCCTCATAGCATTGCATAGCCATATCACCTTCACGATTATGAACATAGGCATCTAGCATTATTGTCCACGATATAACATCATGGACAGTCAATTTCTCAAATGCTTCTCGTCCTTCCTTGATAAAGCCACATTTCCCATACATGTCCATGAGCATGTCACCAACAACATGGTCTCTTTCTAGGCCCCTTAGGATGATCTCAGCATGTATCTCTTGGCCCATTGGGAATGCTCCTATACTACCACAGGCTTTCAAACGAACCCTTGGTCACAATCAAAGTGGTCCATGAGACTGCATCTTGAATTACCAGTCTACCAAAACTCCTTGTTCTTCTCTGTCTTTGGCATAGAATGAAAGAGCAAACATAACAACTAAGTATGTACAAAGTATCAAATCACACACATGACTTTTGGGTGGTTTCACACCTCGAATGCGCAGCAATACGACATCCACCCCCTCTAATCCAACGCATCCTCCAGATGGGCCAACTACCCATGATCATTATCATTAAGATCCACAAACAGATCAATCTCTTCGTTATGCATTTCCGATAGATCAACAACATTATCTATCGTATCATTTGTCTCTTCCGTTGGAGTTTCTTCTCGTTGCTCTTCTCTTGCAAATTCTTCCAATGCATAACTCTCATCATCTCTTTTCTTGAAAATTTTGATTCTTTTTCCAGCAATAGGCACCTTAAGCACTATCCCATCCAATTCAGTCAGCTCATATGTTGCATTATCAAAGACATGTCTGACTATGTACGGCCCAAACCATCTTTTCACCATCTTCCGAAGTGCAGTATGCTGATTTTCAAGGCTGCTATCAAAGACCAATACCCAATCTCCCTCTTTTATTGCTCTAGGCCGCAAGCGATGCCTGCTGTCAAACCTGTCCTTATTTCTTAGTCTAGCAACCTTCAACCTGTCAATAGCTAGCTGAATATCCTCTGGTCTCCTCTCCAACTATCGAATCCAAAGAGCCAAGAGCTCCTCTCTCGTCAAATCCTCTTGCCAAGGTAAAACTGACCAAGTCAAAGCACAAGTCTCAGTCGGCATAGCCGGTTTCTGACCATATATCAACTCTGCAGGCATATTTCCTGTGGTAACACTATGAGTCGTACGATCAACCCACAAAGCAAATGGTAGAAGTCTCGGCCATTCTCCAATCCATCCTCTGCATGCTTTGGCTAATGCTTTCACTATCGGCGGATGCCCTCTTTCACTCTTCCCATTTCCCTCTGGATTGTATGCTATGGTTAAAGCCAATTTGATTCCTAACTGAGAGAAAAACTCCCTAGCTTCATTTGCATCCAATTCACCACGATCCGCACTGATCTTACCCACACAACCATACCTGCAAAAAATTTCCTCCAATAAGAACTTACACACTGCACTAGTGGTCTTCGTTCTCAAAGATCTGTGCTCAACATGATTGGTAAGATCCTCTCTAGCCAAAACAATGTATCTCATCTGCCATAGACCCATAGGCATGGTAACCAAATCAACTACCCACTTATAATGAATGCATAGCGGATAGGTCGGATGAAGCTCATCTCGATGATGCACTACTGAATACATCTGGCAGTCTCTGCAAGTCTCAACAAAGTGAGAAAGATCTCTATACATGCCTTTCCACCAATATTTCTCCTTGATTTTCTCATAAGTAGCCCACACTCCTCTCTGACCAGCCAAAGGACTCTCATGAAACTCCCTCATCACCTGTAACTGTGTCTCTCTATCGCAGACAACCCGCAAAGGTAATCCGCCTCTTTTCTTCGGATGCTTCCAAAGAAATCCATCCTTGAGAAAATAACCATAGGCTTTCCTTCTGATCTTCTTGAACTCTTCATCTGTCCATTCATCTCTTTTGCTTAGCGTACTAAGGTACCTGCCAATCTGCAACCAATCTCCAACATAGAGTTCTTCTATGAAAGCCACAATATCATAAACATGACAAACATGATCAACCATAGTGGCTGAAATTTCTGCATCATCCTCTTCTGCAAGTATAGTCTCCTCATCATCATATCTGGCTCTAGACAACATATCTGCCACTGGATTATCCTTCCCTGCTATGTGTTTAAATTCTGGATTTAATGACTTGATGTATGCAATCCATCTTAACATGGCTATATCCGGAGTAGGGCAACTCGTGATCATACCAATCAATGGCAAGCAATCTGTCTCTACCACAACTGAAGCTCCAATAAAGTACTCCTTGTCACATTTGAGAGCCGTAACAATCCCCAGTAACTCCCTCTTGATTTGCGGATATCTCCTCTGTCTCTCGTTTAGGACTTTCGCCCCAAACCGAATAGCATACCTATTTCCATCTGCATCATCTTGACCCACATCCCAACCTATGCCAATTGGACTAGTGTCAACTGTCAACACAATAGGCTTTCCACAATTATAATCCGCTTTCCTGAGAGTAGGAGCATTCTGCAATAACTTCTTCAATTTCCGCATGGCTCTAGTGTGGCTCTCATCCCAATAGAATTTCTGCCCCTTTCGAAGCAACTAATACAAACAATCTGCTATGTGTGCAAAATGAGGTATCCAAATCATATAAAACACACAAGCTCCAATGAATCTCTGTACCTCTGAAGTGGTAGAACAATACTCCGCAATCTTGCCTATAGCATTCACCTTATTAGGTGAGGGTTTCCTGCCATAATATCCACATATATGTCCAACAATGACAACCTCATTCACTCCAAAAACAGATTTTTGCCCTGAAAGTGTCAAGTTCACTTCTTCTAACCTAGCCAAAATCTTCTCACATGCTGAAATATGATCAGCCACAAAATATCTGCATCCCTGCTCATTTAGACTCTCATTCTTCTCTTCTTCTGCACACCCCTTAATGGGCACATCATCTAAGAAAGGCATGGTAAGCTGAGGTATGTAATCACGAAGGACCTTATGCATGGCATTCATCATATGCGCAACAGAATTAGTGGCACCTTGAGGCAAGGTACACATCCTGACAAGCCCAATAGGAGTTCTCATGGTGGTTATGTCCTTGCTTTCCAAAGCTAGCTGAAACTGATCATATCCTGAATACAAATCACCTAAAGAATAGATGGCACGTCCAGCAAATGCTTCTGCAAACTCATCCACAACTGGACCTATACCAACATTCCTGATAGTAACTCTGTTCACTGGCTGCATGTCCTGAATAAATCAGAGAGTACCATTCTTCTTTGGAACTGTAAACCACCTGTTTGAGTATGGTGCAGATGAAGGCTCAAGGATTCCCATCCTGATTTTCTCATTCAATAAATCAATCAGCTTTGGCAAGTGTGCTTTAGGCATTGGAATAGGTCGGAGATTCCATGGGATATGAGGAATAGTAAAAATGACCATAGGAGCAACAATATCAGGATTCACACATCCAATCTCGTGTGGAAAAAAAGTAAATCCCCTTCCATGTCGCTCAAGCATATCCTAAAAGCATTGCTTCTCTATGGGTAGCAAGAAATCACCATTTCCAATTTTCAATTCAGCAAGAGTCTCTGCTGAAAATTTATGACCAATATGCTCCGGATTCCTCAAAATTTGCTGTTTAGCAGCCCTCTCTATTTGCTGATCACTGTCAGGTGGAAGCGGTACAGCAACCGGCTTCACCTTCTTATCCACAGTTTTGTATTTCGTGTCAACCCTGGCTTCATTATGCTCTTTTACATTACATAAATCTTGCTGTAAATCAGCAATTCTGCACTCCAATGGCTGAATATCCTCAGCCTTCTGCTCTATGGACTGCATAGAAACAGCCCCAAACTCTGAATGCTGAAATATTTCAGCAGTAAACTCTGTTGGCTGAAAGTTTTCAGCCCTCTGTCTCTCTGAAAGCTGATCATAACCAGCTGGAAACTCTGTTTGCTAAATTTCTTCAGCACTCAACACTCTTTGCTGAGTTACCTCAGCCTCTGACTCAATCTGTGACATAAAATCTACAATTTCATGAAACATGTCCAGGGACTGCACTAATACATTACTTGACAATTCTGCATATCAATTTTCAGCATATCTCCCATCTCTGTCATCGTATTTGCACAAATCACACTGTCATACATCCCATCTATGTGCTCATCATCCTCCAAAATTCCTGCATTTTTCAAATTTTTCTCCTTCCTGCATATATACTGCCTGGCAGCTCTAGGCAACCTAGAAGTCTTCTGATAACTCATCGAACTGTTTACTGAAATCCCAACAAAACCGGAGGAGAAAACACCACTGCCAGGAGGCGAGAACTCCAATCTCCTCTCCTCTGTACCACTGTCGTCTCGCGAAACGGCGGTACCTAATGAAAACCCGAATCCCTCACAGTGGGCAAAGGTGCATCTCTGAGAGTATCCCTGTTTCTAACATGGTTCACACATACACTCATAAACTGAACTGCTCTCATACCATCTTCATTGCGAATCCGTGCATAAGCAGATCCATCATCCATGACCTTTGTTTCCATGCTCATCTTTGTGATGAATGGCTGACCAAGAATTATGGGATAAGAGCATGAATCCTGCACAAAGAAATGAAACTCCTCCTCTACATCACCAATAGAAACCCTGACACTACGACAAGCAGCATATAAATCACCTGCAGTGTTATTGGTGGCTCTCATATGCCACCCATGCTCTACATCCATAGGCCATCTGTTACTCTCATAAACTCCTCAAACTATGAGATTAATCTCTGAACCATGATCCACCAATGCAAGATAAGGCACCTGTTTCTCTCCAATCTTTACCATCGTCTCTGTAGTTGCCCTAGCCCAATGGCTCCATGAAAAGTGACTACGCGGTATCATGACAGGCTCATCAATTTCAGCATAATGCATAGGCTGAACCCTTTTCTCTACCTACGGAAAAATAGAAGCATTATCAACCATAACCTCATCCTCATCCTCATCCAACTCCCGAATCAAAACTCCCTGTGTATCAGTGGTAGACAATGCATGTCTTTTCCTCTTCAAAACCTCCTGAAACTGATCCTGAAACTCTCTTTTCGAGATGCCCAAAATCTCAGAAATAGTGAAAGTCACCTCACTGTCAAGTATCTTATCATTAAAGATTTTCCTCATGTCTGTAGATGTCTCGATATCGGACATCAATCTGAACCCTGGCTGCTTTCTCTCTCTAGGCTCTTGCCTCTTTTCTCTCTTTTGAGCATCTTCCATCTGTCGATTTGGCCCTGATCGTGAAGACGGTCCTGCAGTAGGTGGAGTAACAAACTCACCCCCTCTAGTCTTCTTAGCTGCACTTGGATTTTCTTCATCCCTCTTACGCTTCTCCTCAACAAGTACATCTGCACCATGAGATTTAGCCAAATAAGCATAAATAGAGTACCTGTCAATAGGTGAGTCCCAACCTGTCTCTGATCTGATGCTAGAGCCTGCACTAGTCAAAACAGTTTGCTGAATTTTCCCCTTGTTTGCAGTCTCGATAGCATAAGTCCATGGCGCGGACTGAGTCTCTGATCCCTTCTCAATCTGGACTCCATATGCAGAAGCATCACCTCTAGCTGTCACATAAGAAGTATGCGCAGCCATGTCATCCACTAACTTCTTCATTCCACCTTTACCAAAGTTGGTAGCAAGTGGAGCTCCTGTCTCAGTCAACCAAATCTTACCATCTTGCCCCCAATATACCAAATTCTTCCTCCTTGCATCCTGAAAAGATTCACAATCCCTGCAATGCTGATGGTCCGTACTATCACACCAAATACATCTCCGATCTCTCCTAGGTGCACTAGGAGCACTAGAAGAAGTAGTAGGCGTAGTCGAAGCAAACTGCTCCTTCAACTTTCCCACCAACTTCCCTTTTACTGACTCCAGTGTCAAATCTGTGATGCCTTTGATTATGTCATCAAGAGAAGTAGGCACCGATGGAGCGGATGGTTTTGGAGCAGAAGGTGTAGGCATCGGTCGTGGAACAGGAGGAATAGGTGGAGTGGAAACAGTAGGCATTGGCATAGGCCAAGAAACTGGCTGAGGAGGAGAAGAAATAATAGGGATAGAAGCAGGCATAGGAGCTGATGATGGTGTAGGTGTCATGGAACCATTCTGTAGGCGAGTCTTCCATATCCTCCTCTTGGTCAAAGTCGAGACTGCATCCTGAGCATCCTGCCAATCCGTCTTAAGACCCATAGGCTTCGTGCGATCCTCAAGAAGCTCACCCAATTCTTCTTGAAGAGCAGGATCTGCAACTTGCAAGAAAAGCTCAACTTTTTCAACATCCAATGCTCTTTGTTCAATGGCATCAAGCTGACTATACCTCTCTTCAAATTCCCGAATCAACTCTGAAGTAGCTAGACCTTTATTTGGCATGTAGACCCACTCTCGGAATGACCGCCGTGTACCATCCCAAAGTCCTCAAGGAAATACTCTTCTTCCAAGGCCTTCTTAAAATCTTGCCAATGTGTATTTTGAATAAAAAAATCAGTCACTTTTGCCCTCAAAGCGGGCGTGACAAGACGAAGGAAGTAGTTACTCATAAGTCCAGCTGGAACTCCAAAAAACCCCATCTTGATCTCATATGTCTTCAAATATGCTGAAACATTACGGCTGTCAAATAGCTTCTTCTCATTCTCAACTGCTTCAATAGCCTTAGTCGCACTGTTTGCATTCTCCTGCTCCGAATAGAGTTGCCTTTGCTGAGACAACTGTTGTTGATGCAATTGTTGCTGCTGCTACATATACAATTGTGTTTGCTGATTTTGGAGCTGCAAATACATGGACATATTCTGCAAAATCTGCTTTAGATCCTCCGTTGAAGTACTTGACGCAACAGTCATTGATGGAGCTGAAGTAGACGCAGCTGAAGTTGAAATAGAGGCTGAAGTATCTCCCATCCTGAAATTTCTGCGACGCTTTCACGTCGCGTTCACCAAAGTTGTCGAAGGGTTTCGAAAGCAATGTCGCAACTGCAGAAGTCCTTGATAAATTTCAGGATAGAAAATCAAGCAAGAGAACGAAGTCAAATCTGTTATGACAACAAATACTTCCTGTGATGTTGATCAGTTGGGAAGATAAAAAATGTACATGATCATATAGAATTCTTTGTATTGAATGAACCATCTTCAAAAACATAGAAGAGTTCTGATAATATATATCATGTGTGTCTCTCTTTTTCTGCATTGCTGTCAGAATAATCAATGTGCTTTGGTGATGGAGTAGATGGAATGAAAAAGTGGCATATGGAGAGCCCTTGTAGAGTTGAGATACTTGTACCAAAAATAGGAGATGTAGAGCTTCGACCAGTAGAGCTTAAGAACATTGCTTGTTTACAGTTCTAATAAGAACAGTTTCAGGTTTTCTTTCGTAAGCAGTTTCAGCTCCTTCATTACATCAAGTGTCATGTTTTCTGTTTCAGCAAGTCGATTCTGGTTCAAGTTATCAGCTGAAAAATATGCATCTTCTTTTGGGTAGACTGGATTCGTGGTAAATAGAGCTTGTAAAATCAAATTTGAATCAAAGGCCCTTAAGAAGATTTTTCCATATGATACATAAACAGACTCAAGTGGTCTCGGTTTGTGGATGAAGAACAATTTGGAAGCCCAACAAATAAATAACGGATTCTCTCGTGAAGAGAATTGATTTGATAGATAAAAGTTGTATGTGATCACCTCCCAATCTTCTGCAAAAAGATTAGAAAAGAGCACCAGAGTTCATTCTGATCTATCCATAACCACCTCATGACATTAAGTTCATTCCTCCACAATCGATCTTTTTCCATTGTTCGATTCCTGTACAAGACCCTGTTCAGAAGGTAGTCATCACTATTGCAATATGATGAGTTATGTTTACAAAGTGCAGGTATTGAGAATTTGGGAAGTCCAAGATAACAAAGGAAGATCGAGCTCTGGTACAATGAAGTTTCTGTGTCCTCCTTCAACATTTATCTTCCTCCGATAAATTTTTGGACTGGATCCTTCTTTGCAGAAACCGAATGTATCGGAAAATCTCCATGTTGAAAGCTTGTGTCGGCCGGAAGGGCATGAACGCACAAGCAAGCAAAGAAGCCACCAAATACGGAGGAAGGACGAGTCAAAGGGAACCTAAGAAACGAGCTTTCTGTTCCTTTTCTGATTACATGGTCATCGCCATCATCCAGAGAACGTGCTCCATCCTTAACCTCGTTTCCCTTCCTTTTTGTCTCACACCTCTGTTCGAAACGCAGAATTCACCCCAGTTAATCGTCTTCATTTCCCCAGAAGCGTTTGGTTCTTAATTTAACTGCATAATTTATCTCTTCATTCATAAGTTTGATTTGCATCCAATTCGTTGTGAACGTCACACCTTCTCTGTGACTCAATTAAGAGAAAAAATTTGTAGGCTTTATTTCTATTGGTTCCACCGTCTTCAGTCTCCGTCCTCTGAAATTCCTCCTCCATAGACTGGACCTCGGTGCCTCTCTCCTCTCTCTTGTGTCTGTGTGCGCCACTCCTGTCTCCTGGGATTCATATGAGACTGTTCCGTCTCATCAGCTACTGCTTCTAATTTTTCCTGTCGTGTGCTGTGTGTGTAGCTGGTTGTTGGTGGGAACCGAGGTCAACTACTTGTCACAGCAAACGGGCTACAACGGGATCCAGTACTAAATATATAGGTCCACCTGACTTCTTTTCGTTGAGTGCTTGATTGAATATGACTGTAAACCTTTCCGGCCAAAGCCAGATCCTGTTCTTCCCATGCACCAAACTGTAGTAGTGCATGACTTCTATCTGGCGTCATCCTTTGATGAGGGCTCGTCACTTCGTCTCCTGAAGGGGAATCAAAATACTAAGCAAGAACTTACTGGAACCTAGGCCAAGATCCCAGTTACACGCGTGGGCGCTCTCCTTGAAGAAGACAGCCATGCCCTTTGTTTGAGATCCCTCTCCTTTATTTCAGAAAAATTCTGTGTTTTCGAGCATATCTTTCCTCCTCGTGGAGCAGCAGAGTACAGTATATCTCCCCCATTGAAAAAGCTCCCTCCTTTTTCTTCCTCGTAGATCCGCCCCGAATGCCCTGTTTCTCCTGTGTTTTCTTCTCTTCTCCCCAATTAGCATCGCTTTTTCCCCATTCCTTATTCCTTATTCCTTCCTTTTTTTTGAATCTGCTTTTTCCCTCCCTTGTTTTTAGCCACCTTTTTCTTTACCTTTCGACAGGATTAGTGGCCCT
This sequence comes from Lygodium microphyllum, assembly GCF_053477565.2. Taxonomy (NCBI): domain Eukaryota; kingdom Viridiplantae; phylum Streptophyta; class Polypodiopsida; order Schizaeales; family Lygodiaceae; genus Lygodium; species Lygodium microphyllum. The sequence continues at coordinate 56,365,111 of NC_141161.1, forward strand.
TGTCTTTAGCTCCTATGTTAGCACAAGCTTTCAAGCAAATAACATATGTAATAGAATTGGCATGCACCCCTTGATGTTGCATCTCCTCATAGCATCGCATAGCCATATCACCTTCACGATTATGAACATAGGCATCTAGCATTATTGTCCACGATATAACATCATGGACAGTCAATTTCTCAAATGCTTCTCGTCCTTCCTTGATAAAGCCACATTTTCCATACATGTCCACGAGCATGTCACCAACAACAGGGTCTCTTTCTAGGCCCCTTAGGATGATCTCAGCATGTATCTCTTGGCCCGTTGTGGTGCGCAGATCGGTCGCAGATAGCTCACATAGTGAATCCCTGAAGGTCCCCAAGAACAATGAACTCTACCTTTTTGCACAAAAAACAATGTAAAAGCATGCACGACAAGAGGCAAGAGACAAATTGGGTTCAATCTCCCCCATGCCTTGTGTGAGCGCTTCACAAAGCATGTATTTAATGTATATTTCCAATCTTCATGCTCAATAATAGCCCAATTACAAAAATATGACAAGCTTTTAGCTTTTGAGTTTGCTTTCTACAAAAATAGGAAAATAAAGCTAATGGACGGTGCCCATAGAGTCTGGCATGCCCAATCTCAATGTCCAAATAGAAATAACATATCCGGGCGCATAGGCGTATACAAAATAATAATCAATAATCAATGTCTCTATAGACATAACAAAATATAGGCGTGGCGCCTATCAAAATATAGTCCAAATGTCGAATACCCGCTAAACTCCAATGCTTTCCTCCGCCACTGCTGCTATCTCTACACATCAACTGAAGCATTCACAATCGTTAGTAAAATAATACAATTAAACCGACAAAAGTGAATACCTAGCAGTCTTCAGCTACATAAATAAATCAACTGGTTAGAAATAAATCCTAACCTTAATTTATTACGAGTGCGCACTCTAAACTCATAAACGTTTATTAATTTAATATGCATTTTGCGGAATCACCCGCTATGGAATCACCCATGTACACACTAAATTAATGAAATGCCCGAAAAGGACAGGCGTCCCCATCAACTTCTCGCACAAAGAATCCTCTTTGTGTATGAGCCCCGGTCATCTAAGTTTACGGAATCCACCGTAAAACCTCACTGAATCCACCGTGGCACGGAATCCACCGTGAAATATGCCTCCTGGCATCATACCCCCGGGGTGGGATAGCAATTGACCCCAACTGCTATTAGCTCAATGTGGAGCTAACAGAGTGGGGAAAGCATTTAAGTCTCTAGCATGCATCCATTGTGCTTCCTCTACAGTATGGTTCTTAAATTTTACTAGATATCTAGAATACCTTCGGCCAGTTCTAGTGGTCATGTAGTCAGTGTCTATGATGGCTTCTGGTTCAAGTATTTCAGTCTCTTCTTCTAATAAAGGTGGGTTTTCATAAACAGGGTGGATAGGTAATTGGCCTCTAAATGGTCTCAATAAACTAATGTGAAATGTATTATGAATTTTCCAGTGAGATGGCAATTCTAGCTTGAAGGCATTGTCATTAATCTTATGAATGATTCTAAATGGTCCATAGAATCTATGAGCTAATTTGACAACTGGATGTCTATCTACACTTTGCAATCTACGCTTTTCTATTCTAAGCCAAACATAATCATCAACTCTGAAATTCATGGCTTGTCTTTTCTTGTTGGCTTGTTTGGTATATGATTGTTGGGCTTTAGCAATCATATCCTTAACCTCATCAAAAATACTGTTATGCATAGTAGCAATATCATCAGCACTCTGAATTCTATTAGACAAAGATGCAACAGGTGTAGATAATCTATATCCATAAATGACTTCAAAAGGTGCTTTCTTTGTAGATGTGTGCGGTGTATTGTTGTATGCAAACTATAATAAATGCAAATGAGTATCCCATGTCTGAGGTTTAGAGATAGTGTATGCACGTAAAAGATCTAAAATGGTACTATTTGTGGCTTCTGTTTGTCCATTTGTTTCTGGATGAAATGCAGATGAGAAATCAATCTTTGTGCCTAGATTTGCAAACAGTGTGATCCAAAAACTATTACAAAATCTAGAATCTCGATCTGAAATAATCACTGTTGGCAATCCATGGTTAGTAAAAACAGTTTTCAAAAATAACTGTGCTGCTTGTGATGCTGTTAAAGTTTTCTTACATGCAATGAAATATGCTTGCTTACTAAATCTATCTACAATTGTCCAAATCATGTCATGATTAGATTTAGTATTTGGTAAACCAGTAATGAAATCCATAGAAATATGTTCCCAAGGTTTAGATGGAATAGACAAAGGCATTAATAATCCATACTGTTTACCATGATGTCTCTTTATTCTTTGACAAATCAAACATTCAGAAACGAAATTAGATACATCTGCATCCATATGCGACCAATAAAAATCTTCAGTTAACATGCGTAATGTAGAAATGATACCTCTATGACCTTAATATGGGGGACAATGAATTTCATTCAAAACAAAAGATCGGAATGGAATAGTAACACACAGTCTCTTTTCAAAAAACATAAATCCATCATTATATGATAATGAATCAACAGGAATGAAATTATTTTGAACTAATTTTTGCCAATCAGAATGAAAAGTAATATCCTGGTGATATGTATCTTTCATAGCAATCAAAGAATCAAAAGATATGATAGAAATATTATGAATTGCAGGTCTTCTACTCAATGCATCAGCAACTACATTTTCTTTTCCAGGTTGGTATTGAATGATAGGATGAAAACTTTGAATGAAGGAAGCCCATTTGATATGACGGTCAGAAATTTGGGGTTGGCTAAGTAGATGTCTAATGCTTTGCTAGTCGGTCTTTATCATGAATTCTGAACCCATTGAATAATGCTTCCATTGCTTTAATGCTTGTACAACTGCTAATAGTTCCTTGTCATAAGTGGAATATTTGAGCTCAGAGGGTTTCAGCTTAGAGCTAGAATATGCTATAGGATGGTTGTCTTGCATTAGTACAGCTCCTATTCCTGATCCGCTAGCATCAGTCACAACTAGAAAGAATGGTCTATTAAAGTCAGGCAATTGTAAAACAGGGGCATTAGTTAATGCACGTTTTAGTAAGTCAAAGGATTTCTGCTGGGTTTCAGTCCATTGACAAACAATTCCTTTCTTAAGAAGTTTGGTTAATGGTAAAGCAAGTAATGAAAAATTACGTACAAACTTCCTATAGAAACTAGCAAGACCAAGGAATGAGCGTAGTTCATGTATATTTTTAGGAACAGGCCAATGCAATATTGCATCAATTTTCTTAGGATCAACTTTAATTCCTTCTTTTGATACAATATGTCCTAAATATTCTATTTCTGTCTTAAAGAATTCACTCTTTTCAGGATTTGCAAACAATTGATTTTCTTTCCGTAATTGAAAAACTAATGATAAATGCTCATAATGCTCTTTTTCACTTTGACTGAACACTAAAATATCATCAAAGAAAACAATCACACAATATTGATATTTCAGAAAAATACGGTTCATCATTCTACTGAAAGTAGCAGGTGCATTAGTTAATCCGAATGGCATGACTAAGAATTCATAATGGCCAAACTGTGTCCTGAATGCAGTCTTAAATATGTCGGATTTATCTAGCCTCACCTGATGATATCCAGACTTAAGGTCAATTTTACTAAATATAGAAGATCCTTGCAGTTTGTCCATAAGGTCATCAACTCTAGGTATAGGATACCTATTCTTTACAGTGATCTTATTTAATGCTCAGTAGTCAATACACATACGATAGGTATTATTCTTTTTCTTGACTAAGAGTACAGGTGCACCGAATGGGGAACTGCTAGGTCAAATTAAGCCTCTATTTAGTAATTCTTCAACTTGACTCTGGATTTCTTTTTGCTCTATTTGATTGTGCCTATATGGTGCTTTGCAAGGTGGTTGTGTGCCAGGAATTAGATTAATCTTATGGTCTTCTGGACGTGAAGGTGGTAAACCTGGTGGTAGATCTTCTGCAAAACAGTCCTTAAAATATGCAAGAAATTCCTTATGCCTAGGGTGCATATGATTTTCCTTTGCGTGCAATTCATTCACCCAAATGAGATATGATCTAGTACTCTTGCGTAGTGCACGTTTTGCTTGAGTATGCGAAAGCAGTGGAAAAATATGAGATGCATGCATAACATATAATGTAATAGATTTTCCTTGAAAATTAATATTCATTGTGTGCGTGGAATAATCTATATTTGGATTATGCTGGTGTCTCCATGGCATTCCTAAAATAATGTCGCTTGACTGTAATGGGACAACTAAGAAATTTCTTCTTTCAATATATGGACCAATTTGAATTTCTAAATCTTGTACTTCTTGTGTGCCATTGTACCTAGTGCCTAAAAATGCAGCTTTTATGCGATAATGCGTAGGTACAGTATGCAATTTCAATTCCTTTACCAATTTTGCTGAAATAAAGTCATGGGTACTACCGTCATCATGCAATATAGTTCTTTCTTTTCCATGCACCATACATTTCATAGTCAACAATGAATGTGAAGTAGGCATACCTGGTAAAGTGTCGGAAGTAGTAGTAGGATCATCCTCATCTTCAGTGAAATCCGGCATATCCTCATGTTCGTCTTCGTCCATGGCTCCAAGGTAGTTGATATGTGCTGGTTGTTTCTTTGAATGACAATTTGCTGCGAGATGCCCTGGCTGGTGACACTTGTAGCATACTATTGGCTTGGCTTTGGTTACATTATTTGTGATGGCTGGAAGTCTGGGTACATTTGGATTTGCTTGTGGAATAGGCTTAGGATTTGGATTGACAGTGGATGGTAATACAGGTGGTTTAGGCCAATTCTTGCGAAAAGATGGTGATGAGAAATGACCTGGATTAAACCTTCTAAAATTGGAATTGAATTGTTTAGATCCATAATTACCGTTGGCTTGGAATTGCTGTGGTCGTCTATCTCTTCCGCGTAACTTATCTTCAGTGTCGTGAGCTAAGGAGATTGCGTCTTCAAGAGAAGCAGGCTTGAACATGTTCACTTCAGCGTAGTAATGTCCAAGAAGTCTAGACATATACTTCCGCTTATGTGTCATCTCTAGTACGTCTTCAAGCATGCGTAGCTGTAGGAGTGCATTCCAAAAATGCTATGTATACTGTGGAATAGGCTCACGATCTCGCTGTTGAAGTAAATCCCATTGATTGATAGCCTTCTCATGAAATTGCGGTGGAAGGAAATTTTGCATGAACTTCTTCTTGAAATCTTCCCAAGTAGCAGGACATTCTATGCTCTTGCGGACTACAGTTCACCAAAGTGATGCTCTGTCTATCAGATGATTAGTAACACACTTGATTTTATCTTTTTCGGGATAAGTTTCCTCATGGAAATAGTCATCAAATTGGCTAATGAAAGATAAAACAGTCTTTCCCTCTCGTATACCATTGAAAGTGCAAAACTTGAAACTTCGTTTACTTATCTTGGATTCCTTGCGAATGGTTTGTGCTTCAAGAGTGGCGTCGATGGTACGGCGAATCAAATCTTCAGCTTAAGGTTCTTCTTTATCGGTGGACGCTCTTTGAAGTTTTGTCAATTGCGCTTGCAATGCTTGCCTAGCCCTTCGCTCTTCTTCCAATTGTAGCATGATTAGATCCAGCTTTTGTTCCATGGTAGGCTCAGGTAGGTCGTCTTCAGCCATAGGATCATCCATATGTGGGGTAGTCATCCTGTAAAACTCAACAAACCTTTCTCTCTCAAAATCAGGTTAGCGGGATGAGCGTAGCTTAAATTTGGGGTTACAAGGCTATGTATTTTTTGGATATTTCTTCTTCAATATTTAGAAAATCTGCAATATTTATGTCTCCGTTTACTGAAAGTACTTCAACGAACTTGTAGATAGGTAGAACAGCTTGCTGCGAACAACTTTCCAGTTCAGAGTTTTTGCATATGAACAAGTCTTCTATGAGTTTTAAGCACTAGTCAGTTCTGATTTAGTCTGACTTGCAGAGTTGCAGACTTAGCAGACTTGCAGAGTTGTTGACTTGCTGAACTTAGGCCGACTTGTAGAACTTACAGAACTTGATTACCGTCGACTTGCAGAACTTAACTTCAAAAGTGCGGGACCTGGAGTTTGCCAACTTGTCTGGCCTGTGTAACTTGCAGAAAGCCTTAAGCTTTTGTGATTAAGCTTAAGCTTTAATAGCTTAATGGAGGACTTAGCAGGCGGCGTAATTTTTCGTGGGGGGGAGGCCGTTTTTCACGTCGCGAAAATTTTGGGTCTCCTCCAGATTAGTCGATTTGATTACTTGTTGATAGCCAAGCTTCATAAGCTTTATCTTAAGATTTTTGAAAGAAATAATGATAAAATTAATGAAGCTTATCTTTGTAACTCCACGACTTGATGATGGAGATGTATGCATGGTCCTCCGCCTGCAGAGCCTGGTCCTTCGCGATCTGACAGTGAAAACAGGGGTTCTTGATCGCCAGAAGTCTGCCTGTATCGACGGTTCGCGATGAGATTGACTGTAGAGCCCGTTTGTTCCTGGAGCTCTGCCTTCGCCCGAGATTGGTAGTGATTGGAAGCTCTTGATCTCTGCTCCGCTCTGATACCACTGGTGCGCAGATCGGTCGCATATAGCTCACGTAGTGAATCCCTGAAGGTCCCCAAGAACAATGAACTCTACCTTTTTGCACAAAAAACAATGTAAAAGCATGCACGACAAGAGGCAAGAGACAAATTGGGTTCAATCTCCCCCATGCCTTGTGTGAGCACTTCACAAAGCATGTATTTAATGTATATTTCCAATCTTCATGCTCAATAATAGCCCAATTACAAAAATATGACAAGCTTTTAGCTTTTGAGTTTGCTTTCTACAAAAATAGGAAAATAAAGCTAATGGATGGTGCCCATAGAGTCTGGCACGCCCAATCTCAATGTCCAAATAGAAATAACATATCTGGGCGCATAGGCGCATACAAAATAATAATCAATAATCAATGTCTCTATAGACATAACAAAATATAGGCGTGGCGCCTATCAAAATATAGTTCAAATGTCGAATACCCGCTAAACTCCAATGCTTTCCTCCGCCACTGCTGCTATCTCTACACATCAACTGAAGCATTCACAATCGTTAGTAAAATAATACAATTAAACCGACAAAAGTGAATACCTAGCAGTCTTCAGCTACATAAATAAATCAACTGGTTAGAAATAAATCCTAACCTTAATTTATTACGAGTGCGCACTCTAAACTCATAAACATTTATTAATTTAATATGCATTTTGCGGAATCATCCGCTATGGAATCACCCATGTACACACTAAATTAATGAAACACCCGAAAAGGACAGGCGTCCCCATCAACTTCTCGCACAAAGAATCCTCTTTGTGTATGAGCCCCGGTCATCTAAGTTTACGGAATCCACCGTAAAACCTCACGGAATCCACCGTGGCACGGAATCCACCGTGGAATATGCCTCCTGACATCACATTGGGAATGCTCCTATACTGCCACAATCTTTCAAACGAACCCTTGGTCACAATCAAAGTGGTCCATGAGACTGCATCTTGAATTACCAGTCTACCAAAACTCCTTGTTCTTCTTCGTCTTCGACATAGAATGAAAGAGCAAACATAACAACTAAGTATGTACAAAGTATCAAATCACACACACGACTTTTGGGTGGTTTCACACCTCGAATGTGCAGCAAAACGACAATGGTCCTTGTCAGAGGACATAAACCAACTTCCTTTTGGTCCTTAGAAACCCTAGATCCGAAAACCACCACTTATAGACGTCTCCCAGCAGACGCACCACTGATGGGACCTAAAATGGGCTGGCACTGGTTATGGCACTAGCCAGACCTCATGCTCATGACACACAAACACCCTCACGGCCTCGCGGACCAGGAGCGTCAATCTAAGGAGGTTGAAGGACAAACTGCCCTAAAGCTTAATTCCTGCATTTATAGTTTATAGTCCAACGTTTCCCTAAAACTCCTCAAAGGGAGAACCCAAAGTACATAGGCATAACGCCTCATCATACACACATAGGAGGCACTCCACCGACTAATAGTCGGAGCCCCACTACAGCTCTCCTACATCGCAGGGATTGGCCCTTTGATGCACTGCTAAACATATAACACATACGAACACAAACTCCTCTCTTTTATATTTCTCGTATTTCCAAGAGATATACCATGTTTCCTCACTACACTTTCCCCTTAGGACCCAATGACTAACCTACAGCTTAGGACATCCTCTCACGTTCATCGTTGGTCACAACCTAAGGAAGACAGGTGCCATGCATCCAGGAGGTTTTTTCTGATACCTTTTAATTATTATTCTTAATGCAAATCATGTATGGCTATGTGCTTAGACAAAAGACAAATCAGCATCGTGCATAATGCATAAAGCACTCTTTCCATGAATTTCACTAACGCGTAATGCATTGAAAGGAGGCACTGAGCCATATGCTCATGCTACCATCCTCTTTATTTAAACCGACTCCTATATGCCAAGTGCAATGCATAAATCAAATCTTTTTTTTATCTTTCAGTGTTTTAGTCCCTCTTCATCCAACTCTTAGCATTTTGCATCATTGATCGGTTAGATAGGGTTTATATGCATTTTTTCCCATTTAAAAGAACAATAAAGACGCACAAAACATAGAAACGGGGACAAACCAAGGCCAACCTCATGCTTTGCCATTGTTATACATTGCACAAACATAGATATAATTTTCCCTAATTTTCTTCAGCCCATTTCCTATTTTTTTCCTAATTTTAAACCCATTTTTCCGATATTTAGGCAATTTTCCCTATTTTTCTTTGATAAATAATGATTGAAAATGAAAGTTGATTGCAGGCTATGGCCTTTAGGTTCATTAATAGCAAAAACTTAGATTTAGTTGGTGTGACATATCATATTTCTCATTTATATAGCAAAAACCCCAATTTTACCCTTTAAACGTGTGTTTTTATGTATTTTAACACTAATTCCGGCCATGTAGCCTTATATTTTCTGATTTTCAGGTTGCAAACAATTGAAAATCATGGCAAACAATATTATAATGAACTTTCATCCCATATGAACAAGGTTTCATAAAGCAAATAGCATAAAAAGATCATTTTTCTTTATAAAAATAGCATTACCGCTTATTTTCAGGTCTCGATTTCTTGGTCTTGATTATGGGACTGATTTCTAGCATGCATTTAATTCTCAGCATCTTCAAGAATAGCACTCTTCATGTCTTCATCCATCCGAAAGCAATCCGGTCTCATCTGAACAAGCTTTCCTCCACCATTCTTCATTGTCTTCTTCCACACAAGAACAGCCCCTTAAGGGAGAGAGAGGGAGGAGAGAGAAAGACTAAAATTAGAGATCTTCATCCACGCCATCATTGCGTGAGCGAGAGGCAGCGATAGAATCAGCATACAGAGGGTAGGCAAGGGCCATTGTCAATTAGGTAGGTTGTGTGCAGGCTGATGATCACCATTATCAACATGCGGTGCAATTTTTGGGCGCAAACAGGCGCCTCCATCTCCACAACTTTATGCATGCTTGATCCCCAAACTTTCATGTGACATTTAAATTTTGTGCTCCCAAAGGTCACTTGCCCATGTTGCCCAAATTTTGTCCAACCCTTCGCATCTTGACCGTTTCCTTGGCCATTTCCCCGTTCGGGCTCCAAATCGAGTGCTGTAAATTTCTACGCGTCTGGCTTGACATCCCGCATTGGTCAGCAACTCCTGACAACTTGCCTAGAAGTCTGAAGAATTATAAAAAATCAACAAGTGTCGCTCGGGCGCCTTTAAAGCACTTGACGCTTAAAAAATTCCTTACTGGAGCCGCGACCTTCGATGTTGAACATTTTTCCCTTGATATTCGTAATTTTTAGCTATTTTTAAGCACTTCTCGACATCAAAACTCCGCTCTCACTCCTGCTCCCATCACATCACCATATTGGCAATGGTGGCTCATCTTAGTTGCATCCTTGAAGCTCTTGACCATTAATAGAATAATATTCTTTTGGAAAATATTCCCTATTAATGACAATTTTCTCGATATTTGATCCACACAATCTTTACTCATTAATTCAAAGGTACTCAATATTTGATAACCCCATCTCCAAAAATAATTAATGGATAAACTCTTCTAGTAAACTAGACTTTACATGCATGTGGCCACCATCTTAATCTTGCATTCTAACTCTCATCCAACAAGCCCACTATTGAGCCTTTATACTTCCATTTTGTTTACCAACAGTACCAACACTATGAGTCCACCCTTAAAAGAAACTGGCCTATGATGACAATGCCAATTCCATCGTGATCTATTGATTGGTAAAGCCTTTTTTTGCTTTATTTTGTCATGATCTATTTACTGTATGTTCAATATTCTTGTTTTCAAGGATACTACTTTCCTTATCATTTGGTGAAAACCCTTGTCTTTTCTAGTTTTCAAGGGTTACCATTAAGCAATTTGTGGCAATCCTTTACCCAGGGGTAGCCTCTATCACTAGGTGGAAACCCTCATTCGGTGTTGTAGTCTTTGAGGGTCACCACCAAGCAGTTTGTAGTCTCTATTATGGGGTGGTGATCTATGTCTAGTTTTTTAGTCTTCAAGAGTCGCCACCAAGCAGTTTGTGGTAATCCTTTGACCAGGGGCAGCTTGTATTTCTTGTTGATGGCAACCCTCATCCAATATTCTAGTATTTGAGGATCATCACCAAGTGGTTCTAGAAATCATTTACCATGGAGTAGTCTCTATTGCTCAGCGATGACCGTCATCCAATTTCCTTATCTTAGAGGGTCAGTATTAAGTAGTTCATGTTCATGGCCACCCTTTGACATGGGGAAGCCTCTACTTCTTGGTGGATAGAAGACCCTCATCCAATGTTCTAGTCTTCAAGGATCATGAGCAAACAGTTTGTGATAACCCTTTATATCCTTGAGAGGGCATACAAGTTGAGCTTGATGCTCTTGACATTTGGGTGCTCTCTCACTCTAATGAATAGGAGTTAAGTGACTCCATCATGATTTCCCAGAATAGTGAGTTTTTACTCTTTGTGTTTTGGGTATCTTTATCCTCAACGTCATTAGATATGTCGCTCTAATCATCTTTCTAAACCCCCTTATTTTTGGTAGCTGTGGTATAACTTTGTTTCCATCCCTTGCATAATTCTATATATTGTATTGATATGCTAATATTGAGGGCTCTACAAGATGATTGGGGATTATACTCCACACCTTTGAGGGTGTTTTCTTACATGATGATTGATTATATGTAAGTCATTTTCATTTCCTATCATGAGTAGTAAGTGCTTGATCAAGAGCATTGCTTGTTTGTGTTCACGGACTTCTTCGATCATAATTTTAATGCTAGTGCTTTGGAATTCTTATCTTGTTCAATGATTGAATAGGGAACACTGGATTCTTATATTATACAATATATACACACATTTATGTTACTTTTCAAATACTACTAGTAGAGGCTAACAAAGAAGAGCCCAAGCCTGAGTATTTACATCTCTTCCTTGAGGTTAGTTTTTGCTATTTGAAGGTGTCATCATGAGAATAAACTTGGGGCTATGTCTCTAGTGCCGCATGCAAGCTTGTAGATGGACTTCCTACTAATCAAGAGGACCTTGTGGATATGATGAACATAGAGACTATGCGAGTCTCTCACAACTTGATCAAGATGTCATTTGTGGGTAGAGAACATGTCTCAACATGTTTTTGATCCTCAACACTATACTTGATCTTCCAAATATGAGTGGTTTGTATAATGCAAGCTTATTTTTGCCAATCAGTTCTTATATTTTGCAGCTTTATTTTTGGTGAGGATATCAATATACCAAGCTACTTTGATTTTTACATTAAAATTTTCAAGATTTCCCCCCTTTAGCTCATTGTAGCTTGTATTGCCCAATGCTGTGAGGAGGGGGTGGTTCGAGGAGATGAAGTTGACAAACATAGATATAATAGAGGTCGTGCAATGTTGAAGAAGCTAAATTAGTGGTCATACATGACTATGAAAGGGCTAGATGGCAATTTGAAGTTGATGTGGCACGTATCAAAGAATGGATATGGTTGAGGGAAGATCTAGATAATTGATTGCAATCATTGAGTGAGTGGCCACAAGGGGTCCTAGCTTGCATGTGAGATTTCTTGGAGTGTCATCTTGTTTCTCTTCAACTTGTTCTAAACGCGATCTCTTGTTTGAAAAAAGAAGTTCATTTGAGATATTAGCCTCCTCTTGATACAAACTTGAATGTTATTACCAAGAGTCCATCACTCCTCTTGTCATTTCTTAACAACATAGTTATCTTCAACGAAAGATCCATCTATAAGCTCATCACTCTCAATCTATTTATGGATTTGGGAAAATCTGGGTTCATATCCACCATCTTTTGTCGCTCTTATCAGTCCTAACTTTTCTTGAGTATAATCAAGGATCACTTGAAACATTTCAAAAGATCCCATGAAGCCCAAATATCAAGTTTGATATTCCTTAAGTGAGAATTGCATCCAACATTGAGAGGACATTATAAAAACATCACTTTGTTAGATGAGAATGACTAATATTTGCAAGTGTCATGTTTACTTAATATATTGTAGTGAGCTCTCTAAGTCTACCATATAGCATCATTATATAATTAGTAATACCTTTGTATAGGCACTAGGGTAGTCACCAAAGTTTGTACATTTATTAACTACAAATACTATTCTACAACATGATTTATATGCACATAAGTAACTTATTCTTGAAGCACTACAACTATACTTAAGCATTTAGTCTAATGATATTTAATCAAATAATCCATGATTGTTAAAGTGAAATAAGAATTTCAACTCACTAAAAAAATATCAAATGAACATAGTCCCATTGAAGTAAAACTTTGTTTATAAGAAAAACTTGGTTTACAAGATGTCTATTAACATCATTTCAAAATGGCATATACAAACAAGAGGTGCATTTTTTAGCATTTAAAGGCTTTCAGAAGGATTTCTATCTACAAATAACCAAGTGAAATGGTATTGATTATACAAAAAAGTATCTAAATATAAGGCTTTGTTCCATTTCTTCCACGAGACACATGGCTAATTCACCACTCATGTCATGTCCCTTACAAATATACTCATGTATCTCATCAAAATGAGAATCTTTTAGATGAATCTACATTCAACATTTGATCTTGAAAAATACTAGAAAGATGTCTAATCATTGTCAAGGATGGAGAGATAACTTTGGTTATATCAAAGTTATCAAACACAACCTCATAAAAGTAGCAAATTTCCTATAGTATCCACCCAAGAGCATAAACATCAATTGGTGGGCTATAATGACCCTTCAATGTGGTACCTTGCAATTCATGGGCTAACCATTTTCTCCGTGTATGGTTTGCTTTGCATTGCTCAAGTTTCTTTACATAGACTTTGTCATCATCAGTACACTCTCAATGTGGCTTAGAAATTTCCTTTCTCTTCTCTGAGAAATCCAAATCTCTACCCCAATCTATAATTCCCACACAGCAAACATCACCGAAAAAATCCAATGCAACATTACGAGGTTGTAGATCAATGTGTAACCACCTTGCCTTGCGTAAACAAAACATCCCCAAAACCAATGCATGCATAATATATGTAATGCATTTGCAAAATATATTTAGACACACTATTTCGTCACTTATTAATTAAGATTCCTCAACATGCCTTCTTTTGCCATACCCCAAGCATGGAATAGCCTTGTGAATCACACATAAGATATAGGAAGTTGAGTCGTGAAACTTGAAATATTTCCACCATCGAAGTATCATCAAAGTATGGTGTGAAGGTCCACAAAGGATCTTTTGCAATAGCTGCAATCACACATACTAACAATGGATGTTTGACTTGCATTACTATCTCTCTTTGTTGATATACTTGCCTTATGTAGTCTTTTCTTGTATAACACTTTCTTGCATTAATCTTATTGCAATCAAATCCTATTACTCCAACAAACTTCACTTTGAAAATGACACCATAAGCACCTTTTCCTAGCTCCTCTCCTAGAACTATATCATCTTCACTACGATAAGTTGTAGAGTATACATGAGACATATGCGTATAATTACTTTGATGGACCTATACTTTCGATCTTGTCATTGAAGTGGTAGAATTTTGTCCAAGTACAACCTATGTAGACCACATATTTTTATCCCATGATATTGATTTGTTCATGCTTCTATTAGATCTAGATTCTGTAACTCGTGCTTTTGCATACAATGCACAGGTTCTTCATATTTTATGCAACCACAACAAGGAAAAGAACACCAAGAATAAGAAATCTTCATGCAGGTTCACAGAAACAATTCTCCCATGGCTTTAACTTGAACAAAATTGATTATACTCTTCATATTCTTCATAGAATTCATCAAAATACCACAAAGATACAATAGAATACGCCACTTTGAATGGAAATGATCACATAGTATTCTTCTTCAAAATTTCCATAGTTTTCTCTCAATCTTATACTCATAGATACATTGTTTTGCATAAATTTGGCTATCTTTCACACACACACTCTCTCTCATACATATGCTCTCTCAATAGTACAATGGGATAATTAATCATCCATAACCTCTCTTTGGTCGTGGATATCCCTCTCAAGAGGTATGTCTACTATGAAAGGTCATCGGGACCACTACAGTGTCCCTTGAGAGCTCACTACTGTCACTCTCACTTAAGCCTTTACTTCAAGTCTTCAGCAGAAAAGCTACTTTTCCACTTCTTCGAGATATTTTAAACTTATATTAATATCTTCCCAAGATTGGAGAACTTCCTCAAGCTACACATTCATCCCATATAACCCTTATAGAGGAATACAAAATAGAAGAGAATAGAAATAGAGGCTCTACAAATGGTCAACAGAGGGTTAACAAAAGGCATCAGAAAACATTTAGCTCACTTAAATCATTCAAAACCATCAAAAATCAATCAATAAGCTTCTAAACACTCTCAAACTTCATTAATCATCATCCCAACCTCTCATACAGAAGGAAAACATAGCAAAATAGAAGTTGAACAGACCCAAACAAAACTAATAAAAAACTAACAAAACATGTCAAAACATCATATCTCCACTATAAACCATCATGAGATTCCAAAACATAATCAACCTCATCCAAAACACTCCCAAACACTTAGAAAACAACTAAACATCATTTAAAATCCATCAAAAAGTAACCATTCAGACCTTAAAAACAACAAAAATCCACAAAAAAAATCAATAATTTCAACCCTTAACATATCCCCACACTTAATCAAGGAGCGTCCTCTCGTGACCTAGGAAAAAGAGAATACAAGTTCAAAATATAGCTCAACTTGATCTTCTTTAGCATCTTCAAGAAACACCATCCAAAGACGACCCCCACCAAGAACTTGTATCTAGTAAAGAATTGCAATGAAAGGAAAACACTTTAATCCATTATCATAGCTTAGAAACAGAAAAGCATGACAAACTTTTAAAGGATATAAGAGGTTTGTTTTCTTCCACCATAACCATCCATCCCATAGATAGAATCAAGAACCACCATTAGTCATCTTCTCAATTAGCTTCATTTTTATCTTCAGCTCCACACAAGAGGGATAAAATACCACATATACACCATAAAACACATACACAACTCACATAGATACAAAACAATGTTTTCTAAACGAACAAAACCTACTGTTCTTAGAGCTTCCTGATATCCTTATCTTAAGTCGATTTCTTCTAGGAATATCTCCTGAGAGCTGCATTTTAGAACTCAACTTTGAAGCATTCTTGAAGCATTTAAGGCCGTTTCGGAAGTAGAAGAGTACACGAGAGATGTCAAAGAGCAAATTTTCATGGAAAATTCAACAGTGGAGGATGGCCAAGTTGGAGTTTTTCTAGGTCCATTTCGATGCCAAGAATCCAACACAAGTCTCGATTCATCGATCGGAGATCGTTTGACCCCCCATTTAATCCCCGCAAGGTTCGGCACTCTAAAGTAGCTATTGGATCTGGAAGCCAGGAAGAGCGGGACAAGGCCCAGATTTTGTAGATTTGGACAGCACGAAACCACCTGCCCAAACGGATCTCAATTCCGATCTCAATTCTGACATCGTTTGGCCCCTCAAATCTGAAAAAACCACTTGCTAGTAGTGTGAAATCAAGAAACATGAACTAGATATTTGGTTTAAAGCTTAAAGCTCTTAACAAAGAGCTTAATCACAAAATTATGAAAAAACATGGGAGGGGCATCAGTTTTTTGACGCCTCCAAAATCTCCAATTTTTTATCATTTTCTGATCTAGAGAGCAAAGAGGAATCCTCTTGGACCTGAGATGCCTTTGATCTTCGCTCCGCATCGCTAGAATCTAATCAAGAAACGATGTACTATCCCTCTATGGGCTGTTCATGCGCGTTATCTTGAAGGAAGAATCAAGAAGGAGATTGAAGCAAATGATGATGGAGATTAATGGAGATGTTGAAGATTGATGTGCAGAATGGAATTGAGAGCAATGGAGGCTCTGTCCACTGGTCACGTAGTCATTTAGTGCGTCTCAGGTTTCGTAGAAACACGTTATGACTATTTTTTATGAAGGAAATGAAATTTTTTGACATTTTATGATCGAAATGATATTCTTATGTGATGAAAAATTGTTTGAATGCTGGTTGCATCATGTTTAATTGATGTTTATCAGAAAATTCTGATTTCATCATGATTAACATGCGATATTTAAATCTCGCAAAGCCCAAAATGCAGTTTCTAAGGGTAAAATGATGATTTTGCTATTTCGGGTGGGTGAAATGTGTTCCTATGGGAAAAAATGGAAAGTAAAATTGAATTGTAGTATATTGAAATGATTGGTATAAGGAAGATCAAAGAATAATAGTGATGGCTTTCCCATGTCTATCAATAACTCATTGCGACAATGTAAGGATAGCACTGAGACAATGCTCATGCTACTATCCTCTTAATTAAAACACTACAAACCCTATATCATGATATTCATCAGAAACATCAACAATAATCAGCATCCAAATCGCATCATTGAAACACTCGACCCCCTACACCTATGTAACGGAAACACTACCTAAAAGTAGGGGGTCGAGTGTTTGAATGATGCGATTTGGATGCTGATTATTGTTGATTTTTCTGATGAATATCATGATATAGGGTTTGTAGTGTTTTAATTAAGAGGATAGTAGCATGAGCATTGTCTCAGTGCTATCCTTACATTGTCGCAATGAGTTATTGATTGAGCATGGGAAAGCCTGATTGTGCACAACACATTTTTTATTGCAAATTATATTTGAGCACATTAGGATCATCCACTTTTGCATGTGCATATCAATCATGGTATCAGAATATGAAGAACTAGATGCATAGCACCTATTTTCTGTGACGATGACCTACGCTTGAGAGTGTGAGACAACCTAATCTATAGGCTAGTCGATCGGTCTTTGAGAATTGTTTGGTAAGGACACATAGTATCTCTTGGAATACGCTGAAGATGAAAGATTGGAGCTTGTATTGTTTGTACTTTATGTTGGAGCAATGCATCTTGGGGCCAATCCCCGAGGTGTAGGAGAGTTATAGTAGAGCCGTGGCAGTCAGCCGCCGAGAGGTGCTTCCTTATGTTCATGTTATGAGGCACTATGCCTATATGTTATGAGAAGGGATGGTAAATGTTGGATTATGACCTAATACAAACACAGAATCGACATTAGCATTTAGTGTAGAGTGAATCGTAGATGCTCCTAGCCCGCGAGGCCGTGTGGTGGGTTGTGTGCATGAGGTCCGGCTAGTGCCATAGCCATTGGCGGCCCATTTTAGGTCCCATCATCTCCCCCAGGTCAGGATGCTCCTCTCATCACAATAGATCCCAACATTGCGCACTACAGGAGCCGACATTGCCTAAATTCGTCATCGTTGTCTCAAAATGGCACAGAACAGGTCGTACGGTTGTTGCTGCATGTACAAGCTGCGATGTTCCCTACACACATATGGCTTTTGAAGCCCACCTTATAAGCCTTCTACCCACTAGATATGTTCCACAATGATTGCATGTACACATTGCTATAAACAAAAAATCAGTTGCCTATCTGACATAAGACCTAGTCCTCCATAGCCACAAGCACCAAAATCTCATAATTGCTATCATTTTTTAATTGCTCTTAGTCCAGGAAACTTATTGTCACTGTGATCTGTTATCACACCAAAAAAACCCAACAAGATACATCACTCAATTAAGAAGGGAAGTGTTTTTGGAAGACCTCAAGCACCAACATCAAAACGCAAGCTCCTCTTGTACTTCATCTTCTCATTGGAGTTATTAGCAGTAAATTTTTACATTCCTAGGAGGTTGCTGAAGATCTGGAAGAGTTTAAGGAAGATTAGAAGGCATTTTCAAGTCGGCACACAAGAAGCATAACCATCAAGATAGTGCTTGTTAGCATTAAGCATAGTGTGTTTTCACACTACCTTTTTGTGTCCTTTGACACATTAGGTTTCAAATCTTTTTGTTGGCAAAAAAAAAAGCCAAGGATTTGAAGTTGAGTTCCAATGCCAAACATGAAGATTTTTAAGTGGGTGCTTCTCATGAAGAGTAACATGTATCTTATGGCCCATTTACACTACATAGAAGATGTTACTCTACCTACAGGAAGACATGGAGCTGCCTTTATCCAAATACCATCAATGTACCCATTTGAAGACCTTGAAGACATGAAAGTGTAAAATTTTGTAGTCATTTCTATTGCCTCAAAGATAATGATATATTTGCTTGAGGGGGACATGAAGACTAGTGCAAGCAAAGAAAACCATGAAGAAAAGAACCAAAAGAACAATGCGAGCAAAGCGGTGGACACTAAAGTTGCAAGAAAAGTGAAGAACAAGTACATGATCAAAAAGAGCAAGCTGGTCTACACCGATAAGAAGACCTACAATAAATTGAAGATCTATGCAAAAAGAGATGCTAAAAAGTGCAAGGGCTTGACTGTCCTTGACCCAAATTTTCACTAAATTTTTTTAAAGCCATGTATTGCCTAGCCCAAAAATGTCTTTATCATAAGCTTGTAAAAATCCTCATGTAGCCTTGTGCTATAGCCTCTCTACACTTTATAAGGTCCCTATTACAGCCTCTGGATGACCATCATGTTTGTGGTACCCATACTTAGCCTTTTTTGTGACAACCTTTGGTGTTTTGTCATGTTTATGGTGTGCCCACACTTTGCAGGTGTTGCTCTCACTAAAGCCTCTACACACTTTGTACTTTTTGGTTGTGATTGAGCAGGAGTGTTGGCATATTTGGAATCACACCTAATGTAGCCTCTTTGTATGAGGTAGTTTGGGCTAAAGACATGCAGGCTGTAGGAATCCCATATGCACAGAGAGGGAAAACTACTACCCATCAAGCAACTATAAAGCATTGTACTTCACTACCACTTTTCATATGGAATGAATACAATGCCATGATGCTTTGTACTTTTAGTTATGTGTCTTGTCTTTCTCAATCCTATACAAGATTGTGTTTATGAGTCCAAGCTACCATCTTGGAACCTAATTCACCTGTGTAACAGTTTGTCTCTACTTGTCTATGCCATCATGATTTTAGTCTTTATCTTCCATCTGCAATAGCTCCTTGCCATGTTCTAGATCTGGTCCACATCAAGTGGGATCTTCTCTATTGCATGTTGGTGTAGCACTTGTCACCCTTTACTAGTTCTTTCCGTCCTTTCCTTCCACCCTCTCTATCAAGAAATATAGGCATGGATTCTTTGTATTTGCACCATTGGAGATTCCACACACCTTGACTTCATGATCAACTCTATTTTCACCTCCAACTTTACTCAAGCCTATTTTTTGCCATAGCTAGACTGTACCTACCTACCTTGGAGCTTGTGGATCTCTTCAACCATGCCATCTTAACTAAAGCTTTCTTTTGGGCATATCTTCCTGACCTTAGGGTGTCCCTCTTGATACCTAAATCATAGACATTGATGACCTCTGACTCTAGCATTCTAGAAATTGGCATTCGTTTTCCTAATCATGCTGATGCAACTGGTCATACAATTCAAGCTCCCTCTACACATAGCACCTTAACCTGTGACTATAGGGATTCTTTAGCCCTTTGTATAGGCCTACTCCCCACCCAATATTGGCTAGAATGTCTACATGTACACACTGCTATCCTCGCTTTTATTAGGAGTTTGAAACCTAATACAGTCCTCCATAGCCAAGAGTACTCAAGCTCATCCTTTACTTCATTTTCTCTCTCCTGAAACTTAAATCAATCCACTGCCACTTTGATGTGACTGAATACTAAAGTTCTAGCACATACTCTCACATCAAATCAGTGAGGAGGGGAGGTCTTGGAAGATTTGCAAGCATTTCAAGAAGAGTCAATCATAGTGTCTCTTGACACTTATCCAGTGACTCTTGTCACTCATGTTAGATTTGGCTCACATCAGATCTGAGATTTTTTGGGTTACTTCATCATCAAATCAAGAAGGGGAATAAAACATTGAAAATCATTGAAGTTTTTGAAGACCTATTGAATATTTTCCAATCATCTGGCTCCACAAGTATCCCTTGATACTAGTCACTTAATGCTTTTTGGGCACGTGTGCTTGCTAGCACACTCAAGATCATTTATTTTGTTGCTAAAATATGAGAATTTTGGAGTTGATTTGCTACTGTTCTTGCAACTTCAAACATGGGCAAGGACTCTTTGAGAGTTCTCTTTAATGGGGTTGGGTTTTACACCTGGAAGACCCACATCAAGCTTAACCTAATGAAGAAGGGTCTCTGGGCCATCACAAGTGGCAATGAAAAGAAGCCTCATGATGCAGACCTAGCAGTCACTTAGCAAAAGAATGATGATAAGGCTCAGGCCATTATCAAGCTTGAGCTAGATGATAGCTATATCCACCATGTAGATAACTGTGATACTTCACATGATACATGGAAAGAGACTTGACACTTTGTTTGGTGCACAATCTAAGTCATCAAAGTATGGCCTCTTGATTGAAAATTTTCACGCTTGACATGAAGTCCAACACATCACTTGCCACACATCTAAATTACATGGAAGGACTTCTAACCTAGCTTACAAGAATCAATATTAAAATGGAAGAAGATGTTTGCATTGGTGTTCTGCTTAAAAGTTTGCCTCTTGAATATAATCATGTATCAACAACCTTAACCAATATGCTAAACCCTAAGCTTGTTGATATCTAGGCATCATTGTTAGAGGAGGAAAAGAAGCTAAAAACTAAGGAAGAACCAAGCACCTCTAGAGATGAACAAGCATTATATGTAGGCAACAAGTAAAAACACAAGAAGAACTAGATTTTTTGTGATTTTTGCAAAAGGATCGGACACATTGAGAAGTTCTACCACATCAAAAAAGGGTCTTAGAAAGTTTGTCTTGCTGTGGTGAAAGAAGAAGAAGACCATGGAGCAAAGGAAGAATAATAATAATAAGAAGACCACTAGGAGAAGGACAAGCCTCATAAGTCCTTCTATTCTGATAGACTTTTTTAGCCTTGTATTGCCTAGCCCTAATGCTCCTGACATAAGCTTGTAAACTCCTCATGTAGCCTTGTACTACAGCCTCTACACACTTTGTGAGGTCCTTGTTAGAGCCTTTGGATGACCACCATGTTTGTGGTACATACACTTAGCTTTTTCTATGATAGCCTCTAGTGTTTTGTCCATGTTTGCGGTGTGCCCACACTTTACAGGTGTTGTTTTCACTTAAGCCACTTTGTACTTCTGGTTGTGATTGAGGAGGGGTGTTGAGATATTTGCAATCACACCTACTTCAATCTTTCTAGATGTAGCAGTGAGAGGGCTCAGGAAAAGAATCCCATAAGCATAGTAGGAGGATGGGTTGCCTAGAATATCCTATAAAGCATTGTACTTGCCTTTCATTTTCATGCAATATATGATAGTACTTTTGTCCTTTCAATTAAGTGATTGAGTCACTGTCCAACCACACAAGACTGTGTCTATGAGTCCAAGTCTCAATCTTGGAACCTAATTCACTTGTATGACATTCTACCTTCAACTCTATGTCTTCATGAATTCACTCCATACCTTCAATCCGCCACAGCCATGCTCATATCCATGCATTTCAATAGTATGTTATTATTAAGAAAGAGAGGTCTTGGCGACCCAATCAATATATCAATCACTTTGTCAAGGGGAGGAGGAAGCTCTAGTGTTTCCCTTTCCCTAAAAAGTCAATATACTTCAAGTGGGAGTGTAACCCCATTGGTAAAAATCCCTAAAGAAAACCTAATCGTCATGGTGCATAGCCCATTGTAATACCTATGCAAGAATGCTAGATTTTCTAGTTCTAGTATTCTCTCTATCCATCCCTAATGGGTTAGCTAAGGAATATGTGGAGCTCCACATAAGTGAGTTTCAGAAATTAATGTTCAGTTTCAAGATTCAAAATGAAGAACATCTCATGATGTTTTCGAATATGACTTTGAAAGGAAGAGCTATAATGTGGTATCATGGCTTGGAATCCGGAGCCATAACCACGATCAATTTATTCTTTGTAGCCTTTCAAAGAGAGTTTGTCCCCTGTGGTCACTATTGACTGCATGTTTTGAATGCAACACATCAAGAGCCTCATGAGAATGCTCAAGCTTATGCCAAGAAACAAAAAAAGATGTTTTGCAAATTGCAAACCTCTATTCCTATTCCACCTATTGCTCAATTGCAGCACTTTTTACATGGATTAGACTTCATTATCCAAGTGCAATTGAGTATTGATTCTCTTGCTAATATAGACAATGCTATTACATAAGGAGAGGGGGTAGAGTTGCACTTATAAGCAGTCTACCTATCTAGGGAAAACCTAAATTTGAGTCCACATCATGGAAATATTTTGGCATTGATTGGTGGAAGTCAACGTGTGACTAGTATATGTATGACAAATTTGAATGGAAGAGGAAGCATAATGAAGCATATGTCCATGTTGCCAACTCCTTCTAATGTTGCTATGCCAATGGCTAGCCAAATGGTTCCACTAGATAATGGAAGAAAAATGATGAACCCTAATGTCATCCAAATTAATCAGCAGGGGCGATTGATCCCTAATCTGGTGGCTACACTAGCTAAATGGCAAGTGAATGATCACAATTATGAGTCTAATGCATCAAATGTTCTTGGTGAAGTAAAGGACATGATAAATCATTATACGGATATGATAACAGAACAATATACAAAAATATCTGTGGATGTTAATTTCCTAAACCATGAGTCCCATGTCAAAGTCCTTGGTGACTTCAAGAGGGATAGGTAAAGGCTTAGTGCATGTGAGCATTATTAAGAGGGCTTAAGAAGATTATACTTAAGACAGAGTAGGAACTGTTCTAAACAGAACCATCTTGACCAACCATGGTCAAGGGGATATAAAATATTGATTAATTAAGATCAAAGATAAAGGTACATAGGTACTTCAAGGGATCTAGGAGATAACCAGCAAGTTGACCCCAACCGAGGACGATGGGGTCATCCATGATCTATTTTACAAGGAGACCAAAGGTAAGGACAATTAGGGTCGGTAGGGTACAAACCCTAACCCAAAGAAAAAGGGAAAACAAGCAATCTAGCTTGCCAAGCCCCTAGAATCTTGCCTAGTTGCGAACAATCCAGGACCAAATGCTGGGAGCATTCGGAAAGAAGGAATCACACCTTAACAGTTGGTCGTATGAACGACCATAGAAATGATCGTGATTGCACACTTGGTACATTGTTTGAACTTCTTTGCTCAAGGAACTAATTCAAGGAAAAACACTTAATGCTTTAGGTTAAAATCCTAGAGGGAGAGGAAGGTTTAGTTACCTCTGATTGTCTGCTTGGTCCTATCCAAGGGGGTTGTTAGGCGTGCTGGGTACATGGACCAAATCCACCACGAGAGGTCTCTTTGTGGGTGCTTCTTGGAGTGGGAGGACACTTGTGTGCCAGGGGAGGCTCTACCCGTAAATTCCTTGCCTCTAGATCCCGCACAAGAGGTCAAAGTGACTCGAGATGGGATCTCGAGGCCCGTGTACTAGTCTACGGGCGAAACTTGGAGCAGTAATCCTGTTGATTGCTGGGATAGCCTTCGGGCATGATACTTGATGTATTCCAGGACTGTGATAAATAAAGATCAGATATTTGAAAAAAGGAACTTGCTTGACATTATTTTTATGTCAGTGCCTAAGTTACGTGAAGGAACTCATGTTCAAATTGGTTAATTAAGGAAGCTGCCTTTGCATGTCAAACATAATGTGGTAGGTAATTAGATAACTAAGCAACCCAAGGAAAGTGCAGTGGACGCAACTTGGGTCCGTCCTACAGAAGGGTGGTCCCGATTAGCTGGGAACTTCTCAAAAGACGTAAAAATGATACTGTGAAGACCTAGAGCCAATAGAGCTAGAACCCCGATTTATGCTATTTTAGGGGAGCGAAATGGGACTATGCCTTATGGATAGAGAGGTTGAGCTTTGCATCCCTCTCGTTTCCCATTATCCATGAACCAAGTGCAACATAAATCCACTTCGACTCTGTTGTTCCCATGCAAAGTGGTTCATCTGGAGCTCAACGCTAGCTACTCCCTAGAGACTTGGCTAATAGGAAAGAAACCTTGACTTCAAGTCGGTCCTCAGTGGGAATGGCCGGATACTTCCGCTTTGGGGCAGACTCGGGAAGACCTAGATCGCAAACCCTGTGACATTCCTTGCGAGTGCCAGGTGGCGCTTTCTAGACTTTCTTCCCGATGGCCTGCTAAGACGTGTCCCACAAGTGGACAAGCGGACACGTTACAGTTATTACAGCAAACCAAGGAGATCTAAATATTTCAAGGGAACTTAATGGAGGAAAATAAAGGGAATAAGGGGATAAATGGGGAAAGGTGAGTAGAATGGAGCAGTGTTTACTGTTGAAAACATTTCTTTACTCACTTATGGATGCTGGGTTGTAGAATCACGAAGCATGGAGCAAGTTCTTAGTGTTCCAAGTCATGTTCATGACTACAATGCATGCTTCGAATTATCATCAAAGGCTTAGCATGATGAATATTATGGACCGCATCTATAATCCTTCGCCCCTATATGTGGAGCAGAGATGGACGGGAGACTCAGGAATATACTACATAGCAGCCCACCGACTTGCGTACCTTCAGACCAACTTGAAGAGAATCAAGTGGATGGAGGATTTAAAGATCGTGAAGCTGTTCATCTTTCTTGAAGCTCGTGTAAACGTAACCTCGCATGTTAGCAGTCGAAAAGTCAATCACAACAAGTATGTCTATGAAGAAGTAACCCAGGTGATCTCTGCTGACAGAATCAAAGTGTTAGGGCACTTTGAGAAGAACGGGTATCAAAGGAAGGGATACCCCAAGCTTCCTATGACTTACCATTTCTTGAAAATCCATGACCCCACTCCATATTATTACTCCCTCCCTATAGTCGATTGTAACACAAACCTATTTTTCCCAAACTGATGTATCGATCAGCCTATCCTACTTATCCAAAATAAATGCACTCAAAGGGATATGCTTTCATGAATAAATAAGACTTTTTACAATTGTCTATCTTGATCATAAATGTTAACTGAGGTGTTAAGTGATTAAATCACTTAGCTAAAAAGCTGTGCTATTCATATTAACATAATATGGGAATGTATGATAAGATGTTAACATAAAGAATCTTATTATTCAGATGCAACCCCAAGCACAGATTCCAAATCCGACTCCTGCACTAAGTCCAATTGCGGCTCAAGAGAAGAAATTCCTTCTCAAACAAATTAAGCCACCCAAGTTTGATGGAAAGGGAAGGACTGTTCAAGCTGACGTTGAGATTTAGATTGAGTCCATGGAGGAATATTTTGAGGCAGTAGGAACTGCACTTGCTAACCAAGACATGCTCGCCAAACTCTAGCTTACAGGCAAAGCGAGACTTTGGTGGAAACAGTGGTGCAGAGACCAAGCGATCTCGGAGGGGACAATAACTTGGGATAATCTTAAGGAAGGTGTGCGAGGGAGGTATTTGCCACCTACGTACCACACACAAAAGATGAATGAATTATATGACTTGAAGCAGCTAGGATTATCCCTTGAAGCATATTATTTGAAGTTTGTTTCACTCCTAAAGTATGCATCTCCAATGGATATGACACAACAGGTGTCAAAATTCTTTGTTGGGTTGAATCCACCCATAAACACTCGATTGGAATCAATGCGCTCCCAACGAACCTACAAGAATCACTCAGTCGAGCTGCTCCAATAATACATGAAGTGTAGACCAAACCAAGGAACAACATGATTTGGCCTTATAAAGATCAGAATAAGGGCATGTCTAAGGCTCAAACTAAGAGAGCGCAGGGTCAGAATCAAGGCCCAAGAAAGAAAGTTAGGGTCAATGCTGTCAACAACTTTGTTTCAACACAAAGTAATGATCGCAACCCATGTTGCTTCCATTACAACGAGCCCGGACACTTCAAGAGGGAGTGTCCCAAGCTTGGCAGAGGGAATCTCCAAGGGCAATTCCAAGGTTTAAAAAAAGCCGCTCATGGCCAAGGAACCACCATTATGGCCAGAGGGAGAACCTCCAGTGTTTCCAATAAGGAGTTGGACAATGAAGAAGATCCATCCATGGATGCTGACATTGAGAGGGCATCGGTTTTCACGCCACTCTTCATAAGAAGGGTCCGAATCGCCAATTCTCGATGATTCAAAATCCATCAAAATATCGAGGTAAAAGCTTCAAAACCTTGATTGAATGCGGCAGTATACATTCCTTCATCTCACCAATCTGCTGCAAAAAGATTAGGGATATCCATGATAGATGTACCTACCTTACTTGTGGAATTAGCAAATGGTTGTGAGGTCACTTGTACTAGGTAAACTGCTAAGGTGAAATTCCTACTGGGTGGGAAGCCAACTTCTATGAGATTCAAGGTAATGAACCTAGGTGTCCATGAATGTTTACTCAGAATGGATTGGCTAATACCCAATGATGCCCACATCCACTGTGGGAAGGGCCAAGTCTCCTTCCGAAATTCTGAAGGGGAACTAGTCATGACTCAAGGTGAGGCTGGTAAGCCAAAAATACAGTTGGAAAAAGCAACACAGATAATAAAAGGTGTTCAAAAGGGTCTACCTGTCTATCTGATTAAACTGAACAAGCTAGATCAGAATCAAGAATCTGGAGAAGAACCTTCATGGTTAAAGGAATACGCAGACGTATTCCCTGAAGATTTGATGGTCCCCAAAGGAAAGTCAACCACGAAATCAAACTTGTGCCAGGAGCTGCACTGATCGCAAAGAGGCCATATAAGATGTCCATCTCGGAAGCTATCAAACTGAAAGAACAACTCAAGCAACTGTTAGATCAAGGCTACATCTGTCCTAGCAGTTCTCCATGGGGAGCTCCAGTATTGTTCCAAAAGAAGAAAGATGGAACGCTTCACCTATTCATCGACTACAGAGGGTTGAATCAAGCAACCATAAAAAATAAATACCCCATTCCAAGAATAGATGAATTACATGACCGTCTTCAAGGGGCGAAGATCTTCTCAAAGATAGATCTGAGATCTGGATATTATCAGATAAGGATCAAAGAGGAAGATATCCCGAAGACCGCATTCAGTACAAGGTATGGACATTTCGAATTCCTAGTGATGTTATTTGGGCTGATGAATGCTCCTACTATCTTCAACAGGTTAATGCAGGATATCTTTAGGCCCTATCTTGATGACTTCATACTCATCTTTTTTGACGATACCCTAGTCTACTCAAAACAGGGAAAGGATCATGAACCCTAGCTTTGCATTGTTCTTGAAACAATAAGAGCATACAAGCTTTATGCCAAGAAAAAGAAGTGTGCATTTTTCAAGCAACAGATTGAATATCTAGGATTCATTGTATCATCAAAAGGAATTTCAGTAGATCCAGCTAAGGTCAGAGACATTCTAGAATGGCCAACACCAACTTTTGTCAAAGAAATACATAGTTTTCTTGGGTTGATAGGGTGGTACAGAATTTTCATCAAAGATTATGCCTTGGTTGCAGCACCCCTGACTGATCTACTAAAGAAGTAAGTAGCAATTGTATGGTCACCTGCTGAACAGACTAGCTTTGACAAACTAAAGCAAAGCTTAGTATCAGCACCCATCCTAAAACTTCTTGATCCTAGTAAGGAGTTTTAAGTGGTAATTGATGCTAGCGCACTTGCTTTAGGATGTGTACTTATGCAAGAAGGTCATCTCGTACCATATTCTTCAGGAAAATTGAAGAGCCATGAAAGGAATTATGCTACCCATGACCTGGAGCTATTGGCTGTCATCCCTGCTCTCAAACTTTGGAGACATTACTTGCTAGGTAATAAAATTTCCTTAGTAATGGACCACAAGAGTCTTAAATGGATTTTCACTCAGAATGAGCTCAATATGAGGCAACGTCGATGGATCGAAGTGCTGGAGGAATATGATTTTGAAATCAAATATAGGCCTGAAAAGAGAATGTAGTTGCTAATGCACTCAGTTTTGCAAGCCATTTCTAAATTCTCTCATTTTGCAAGATCCATCAACAGCAAGGTCTCTAGCCACAAAGGAATCAATGCCAAACAAGCTAGCAAAAGAAGGGGCATATCATGACCCAGTCTATCAAAAAATGCTAAGGGAGATCCCCATCAAGGATCAAGACCTGAAGCTAAAGATGAAGTATCAAGAATTCTCCATCAGTAGTGGACTTGTCTACTTTAGGACAAGATTATGTATCCCTGCAAGCCAAACTCTCAAGCAGAAGATACTTTGGGAAGCCCATGACTCCCCTTTCTCAGGACATCGTGGTTATGCCAAGACCCTTAACACAGTTAGGAAGAGCTATTTTTGGGAAAGGCTCAAGTGTAATGTGTCCACATATTTGCTTGTAGGAGATGTCTTACCAGCCCATTGGAAAGAGGGTCTAGAAGGCTCTACCCGGCACTCCCATGGAATGTTATGGGGTTTGCAATCTAGGTCTTTCCGAGTTTTCCACGTAGCGGAAGTATTCTGGCTGTTCCCACTTAGGATCGACCTGAATAAGGGTTTCCTCTTGTGGTCGAATTCCTGGAGAGTAACTAGCATAACTACTTTACGCAAAAACATCAGGGTCGAAGTGGATTCATGTTGCACTTGGTCAAGGAGAATGGAAAATGAGAGGGATGCAAAGCGCGACCTCTCTGCCCATAAGGCATAGTCCCATTCCGTTCCCCTAAAATAACATAAATCGGGTTCTAGTAACCTAGATTCTAGGTCGACGTTCCTTGCTGTTTGTTTCCTTCGAGCGAAGTTCCCTGTTGTCCATTTCGTTGAGAAAAGTTCCCGGCCAACCGGGACCACCCATCCGTAGGACAGACCCATGGCCACATCCACTGCACTTTTCTCAGGGTTGTTTTAGTTGTCTAATTACCTACCACATTTAGTTGGACACACATAAAAGAGCTTCTTTAATTAACTAATTAGATACTGGTTCCTTCATGTAATCTTAGTACTGACATAGAAAAGTAGTATCAAACAAGTTCCTTTACATCAATTGATCTTATTTATCTTTGGAAGACATCATATAATCCAACCCGTAGGCTAATCCATAATCTGCACGAAGGCAATCCATAATCCACCCGAAGGCTATCTAGCAATCCACAGGGGATTACTAATCCAAGATTTTGCTCGTAGACTAGTATGCAAGCCTCAAAATCCAATCCCGAGTGGTGTTGGCCTCTTGTGCAGGGCCGGGAAGGCAAGGGATTTACGGCTAGAGCTCCCCTGGCACCCAAGCGTCCTCCTGCTCCAAGTAGTGCCCAACGGAGAGACCTCTCGCGGCGGTTTCGGTCTACGTTCCCGGTGCGGCTAACAACCCCCTTGGTTAGGGTCAGGCAGACAGTCGGGGGTAACTAATATTACCTCTCCCTTTAGGCCTTCAACCTGAAGCATTAATTAACTTTTCATCTTTTAGTTCCTTGAGCAAACAAAGCAAACAGTGCTCCTAAACTGTTACAAGCACAATCAATCCAGTGGTCATTTATTTGGCCAACTGCTAAGGAGTGAATCCTTATCTGCAAATGCATCTAGCATTCGATTCGGGATCAATTGCAACTTGGCAAGATTCCCAAGGGTATGTTTGTTCACCCTTTTATCCTTGGGTTAGGGTCATACCTTGTTAACCCAACTCAATCAACACCTTAGGTTCCATAAATTAACATTAAATCATGGCGATCATGTTGCCCTAACTTGATTGATTCTTTGCTTACCAAGCAATACATAACTTCCCTTAACTTGAGCTAGAGATGCTTTGTCGAAGGCTGAAAAGAGGAAAATTAGGTAGCAAGCCTTGAAATTCATCTTGATTGCAGGAAGACTATATTGGCAAGGGATCGATGATGTTTATTGCCAATGTGAACATGCCTCATGGGGTTCTGTTTATCTTGAAAGAGTGGCGTGGTGACTCAGGTTATAGAGGGCACTCTGCTAGATGATTAAATTCACAAAAAGCTTTGAGAGCTAGATATTGGTGGCCGTCCATTTTCCAAGGTGCATTTTCATATGTCAAGAGATGTGATACATGTCAAAGACATGATAATAGGGAGAATATAAAGTGCCCCATTGACTCCTATCATAGCTATACTACCATTTCAAAAGTGGGGCATTGATTTCATTGGATCTATACATCTTTTTTTCAACTACACAAAATTTTTATATTATTGTGGCGATAGAATATTTCACAAAGTGATCTGAAGCCCACGCTATGATGAAGGATCATGCAAAGGAGGCAGCTAGTTTTATTGTAGAACAGATTGTTTGCAGTTTTGGTCCACCTAAGGAACTTGTGTCTGACCATGGAAAACATTTTTGAATAAAGTGATTGAGGCTCTCCGAATTTGTGAAGATTGAACATAATACGGCCACACCTTACAACCCCCAAGCTAATGGGCAAGTAGAGAGTACCAATAAGCAGCTTGTGGGGATTTAATCCAAGACTCTATCCAAAGGTAAGCATGATTGGGATGAGAAGTTATATGTGGCTATTTGGGCTTATAATATGACATTTAAAAGAGCTACAAGCCACACTCCTTTTAAATTAGTATATGGAGTAGAATGTGTTTTACCTTTGGAGATTGAGCTACCTACAGTAAGGTTTGCTTTAAATTATTCTTTGGGTGAAGAGGAAGTGTTGCAAGAAAGGTTCATTGCTCTTGCACATCTAGATAAGATTAGGTTGTAAGCTTTGTTACATCAGGAAGTAGGGAAGAAGCGGATGAAAAAACTTCATGAACTTTGGGCTAAGAAGTATAAGTTTGTTAAGGGTCAATTGGTCCTATATTATGATGCATGTTGTGAGCTCTATCCAAGCGAGTTGGAATCCAAATGGGATGATCCTTATAAGATTTTATGTATAGGAAAGAATGACTCTACATCCCTTTTAGTAGATTTTCAAGGCGTAGAGTTTAAAACTAAAGTAAATTTTAATAAATTGAAGCCCTATTATGTATAGGGACTAACATTCGACTTAGTGCCTTTGTAGATCCTTCAAGATTCAACTTAAACTCGCAGAGGGTACCAAGACTATTGGAAGGAAAAAGTTATTCCTTATCTTGAGCATCCATATTTAGAGTTTTGTTACTACCAAGGCAAATTGATTTGATGGAGTAAGGGTTATCACATGACTGAGTGAAGAAAAATCTTTCACATGGGATACTCGAATCTATTGCCATTAGTGTCATAGAGTTCTTACTAGTGTCCCTATTGAGTTTAGTGAGGAAGGAGGGATTGTACCTATTTTACATCCTCTCTATAATACTTTGATTATCATAAGTATGAGTAGGTTGATTGCCATTGCAAGATTGCATCAATGAACTCATGGTATATTATATTTTGATGGAGCTTCTCAAGAACCTACTAAGCATGCAAGTGTTGGGGTTGTCATAAAAGATCCCCATCATAGAGTGGTTTTAAAAATAGAAGTGTATTTAGGCATTTCTTTTATGAATAACATGACACAATATAAGGCCTTGTTTATGGGATTAAATCTAGTTAGGTGTGGTGGTACTCATTGATTATTAGTGAAAGGAAACTCAGAGTTAGTGATCAACCAATTGAATGGGACCTACAATGTGAGAGTTCCCATTCTATGGATGTATTATCGTGCAACCTTGGACACCCTTGAGATCTTTCAAACAATGACCAACTGATTCCTTGATAGTGGAATCATTTGTGGTCCCTAAGGTGTTCTTACAATTGCCTCATGATATTAATCCAAGGCTACTATGGAGATTGCTTACTAACATGTCATGTTTTGGCCACTAATGGTTGGTATGGATTATGAGCTAGGTAGAGATTGACCATCTTTTTATTGTGTCATGGATGCATCAGATCGTTCACACAATAGTATATTCATTGGACACCCCTTGCTATTTATGTAGGGCAGTTAGCTAATAATTTGATGCATTTAATGTAGTGCCTCAATGGCCATCCCCTTGGTTTAGTTTTGTGCTTCAATATGGTTTATGTGGGGACCAAGGGTTTGTTTTAAGCAATAGAATACTGAATGGTGTGCTTTATAGCTATATTTTTATTAGGCCAAGATGGCAGTTCTTGTTGGATTTAATGTTACATTTCATTAGGCCAAGAAATCATATGTCTCAATTCTTTGCTTTCTGATGCCTCAGTTCTTGCAAAAAATAACATAGTAAATGAGAATATTTTCAGCCTTTCTCTCTCCTCTTTGTTCCTCATTCATATGGCTGTGTATGAGAGAGAGAGAGAGAGAGAGAGAGACTCACAGAGGGAGGGAGGGAGGGAGGGAGGGAGAGGGACAGCTGATTTGATAAATAGGGGATGGACGATGGTTCTAAAGTATAATGGAATGTAGATCATGTGATTTGGATGCATTAACAGCTAAAAAATAGCATCAACGACTCCACTTTCCCTCCGGAAAGACAAAGTATACATATATGGATTTTAGAGTAAGCAACTTT
Source organism: Lygodium microphyllum (assembly GCF_053477565.2). Lineage (NCBI taxonomy): Eukaryota > Viridiplantae > Streptophyta > Polypodiopsida > Schizaeales > Lygodiaceae > Lygodium > Lygodium microphyllum. The sequence goes on from NC_141161.1 coordinate 56,398,129, forward strand.
AGTTTAATTTTTATAATCAAATTTTTATGCATATAATGAAAAGATGATTGGAAATGATTGAAATATATTTTTTGATGTCTACAATTTCAAAAATTCATTTGTTTTTCTTTACGCATATTGAAAATGATAAACCTGCAAAATGAGAAACACGAGATTTAATGAAAAATGATATTGTTTTTGGGTTTTAGGAGTCAAATGATGCTTATATGACATAAAAATGAGTATATTGATGGATCACACTTTATATCAGTCATAAAAATAAAAAAAATCAATAAATATTTATTTTTTGATGAAATAAAAGAAAAAAATCATGATTAATAGTCAAATAAAAGGAGAAGATTAATAAAAAATAAGTTTTTGAGCATTAAAATCTGCAAAAAAATAGAAGAATATTTGCAATTATGTAATGAAGATAAAGGACGTTTGCCTTAGTTTACATTTATTTATATATTAAAGCTTGTTTCTATAGAAAATGGTCACAAAATCTCTCTACATCTGTGCAAGCAAATAAAATGTAAATGTAGGGGGCATGGGATAGAAATGGAAGATATTTGATTAACTTGCTATTTTCTTTACATATCTTAGCACATAGGTTGTGGCTTATATATGTTTTAGTGGTTCACTGGCATGGGTTAGCTCGATGTTATTCCTTAGCAATGCAACATGATGTTATTAGAAAGAAATCATGAAAAGATTGGTTTTTCACTTCACATTGGCTAGTTTTTAGTTGAGTTTTTTTAGCATAGAATATTATACACTTTGCATATGAAATCTAAATATAGTATCAAAAGATAAATTCTTAGCTGCATTGCAATCATATGTCTAGGTGTTGACCAACATTGAGAGTATAAGATTCACCTTTGCTATAGGATAGTGCGATATCTTGGAAAATTGATTAATTATGTTTATATTATGAGAGGAAATTTTTATGTTTGTGTTTTTATTTGAAGATGGCACATTGTGGGGCCAGTCCGCGGGGTGTAGGAGAGCCATAGGAGATACAGTACCTTGCTAGGGGAGAGCTCTTTGTGTATGTGAATTGAGGTGCCAACCATCTGTATGTTTGGATACTCCCTTTATTAGCGTTGGGATGGGAAAGCTATTGGACTACAAATCGATACACACGCTTGATTCATTTAGAGTAGTATATAGTCTCCACAAGCTCCTAGCTACAAGGCTAGGAGGGTGGTTTGGTAAGCATATGAGGCCCCCCACTAAAGCCCTAGAGCTGGTATCAAGCCTGTTTTAGGTCTCGATGGGATTCATCATGCCTCGACCTCTAGTAAAATGCCACTGGAGCACTTGCATCTAGCTCAAACTCAAAGTTAAGAAGGAGCCTTGCTCGAATAAAAAAGAAGGATCTCCAAATCCTGATGATCCAAGAAAAGGTTAGAGAGACTGAGATCCTTATCCTCATGATACACTCTTTAAATATCCCTCGTCTACCACCCTAGGAATCATGAAGTTATTCAATATTAAATAGTCCTAGTGTGCCTCAAAAAATCTGAAACTCTCTCATTCAAGTGATGGCACCATATCCATGCCCTCCTGAGTGCCAAGTCTAAGAATAAACTCAAACTTAAACAATCGCAAGCATGTCTCACAAGGATTACATTTGGGAAGCTTTAGCAGCAAATTTGGTTGAGAGTCCTCTACTTTTAAAAAGCTTGAAGTTGAGCTCGTCTTCAATATCCCATAGCCTCCTCTTTGGATCTTGATGCATCTCTAGCTATAACAACATCACCTCTAATACAACCCACTCTTCCCACTATGACCCCAACCTCTCAGCTTGGTAGCATCTCATATTTGGTCTCCCCCAATCCCAATCCCAACCCCAATCCACCTCACCTCTTACTTCCTCCCATCTCTCCACCGGCCCTCATCACCTCTAAAAGGTGATGGTAGTTAGCAGCCTTTAAAGCTAAGGATTGCTAGTAGAAATGAATTAATGAGCTCATAAGTGAAGAATCAGAGAAGACCTTCTGGCATGGCACATGGACAAAGAGAATGTCATAGCACATAACATCTATATAAGGAAGGGAGTGAGGAGCTCAAGGATTTCGTAGTCCAAGAGATCAAGGGATCAAGTATCCAATGAAAATTAGAATTTGAAGGAAAAGGGCTCTCATAATCAATTATTAGATATTTTGTGTGTCCCTTCAGCTAGAGAGTGGTATCTTGAGTGCTATCTACTAGTAATAGAGCTCACGCTTGTATTATCTTGAGGCACACAATATTTGGCAGTAGTACTACCATTGTCTTATATTCATTGGTTGTCTTGAGTTCATAAAGGTTCTATGATCCCTCATTGGTTGTTCCCAAGTATTGTGCCATTATCACTTCTTGATCATGTGGATAGTCTCATAGTAAATCCCATAGATGTATGTCCTCATTGACCTATCATTACCATGGGAAAGCAAGACATATTCGGCCACAATGCCATAAAATGTGCAAGGACAAGCACAAGAGAAAGAGCAAGGGTAAAGTACAAGACAAAAATGATTATCACAGTATTGTCCCTAGCCATTTCAACATTAAGATTAAAAATATTAATGCCATGCATAATGATTCTAATGATAATTTCATACTTATAGCTTCCTCTCTTGATACTTCACAATTTACTGATACCTTGCCAGGATATACTTAGTACTGGTTGCTAGATTCAAGGTTTTCCTTTCATATGGCCCCTCATAGAGAGTGTTTTCACTCCTATTGTAGTATGAGTATATCTAACCATTTGAGTAATGACTCGATGTTAGAGATAATTGGTATTGGTGATGTTCAGTAGTAGTTTGGTTTAGGCAGCATGTTAACTCTTCATGATCTATATCATGTACCAACTCTCACGAAGAGTCTTATCTCTACTGGCACTTTGGATGATGTAGGTTATGTGTCTCTTTTAGTGACTCATGATGGAAGATTATATGTGGAAATATTGTCATTACATGTGATGCGAAGTCCAACACTCTTTATCTCTTGCTTGTGTCTAGGTCAATTGACCATTTTTTTAGAGTGGATGTAGTTCCAATGTACTCTTTGGCATTGTCGCCTTGGGAATATGTCTTTAAAAGGAATGAAAATGCTTACCCTTTATAGTATCTTTTGTGGCTTGACTATAAGTGCTTTGAGTCTTGTGACCATTGTTTATATGGCTTGCAAACATGTAATACATATAAAAATTCTAATAGGAGATGCATGGGTAATCCTTTGGCTCTTGTTCATTTGGATGTACATGGTTCCATACCCTACAAGTTATTAGGTGGCATGAAGTATTTTGTTACCTGCATTTATGACTATACAAATAAGGCCTTGGCCTACCCTACTAAGCAAAAATTGAAATTATTGGCTATATTTTAGTGCTAGTTTACACTTATTAAACGAGTCTGAATACAAGCTAAATTACCTAAGGTCAAATACTAGGGGTGAGTATGTCTCTAAATTATTTGAGTATTTTTGTGATGAGAAGATTATTAAGCATCAGTTGAATACCCCCCACATCCCAACCCAGAATGGTATGGCTGTTGAGCACATGAATAGGACAATTCAGGAGCAAGTCTATAGTATACTTAGGTAGGTAGGCTTACCACAACATTTCTTGGCTAAGGCACTTATTGCTATCATATACTTGATTAATCAGTACCTATGTATTGCTCTTGATTATCTAGTTGAAGAGGAGGTATACTCTGGAAAACCTCCATCATATGCTCATTTGTGTATCTTTGGTTGTGAGGCTTTCTACCATGTTCCCAAGGACAAGTACAATAAGTTAGATCCTAAGTCTATGAGACACATCTTTCTTGCTTATGGAGATGCAGGTGAGATGGGCTATCACCTACGGGATCCATAAGCTCGAAGGGTTATATGTAGCCATGATGTTATTTTCCATGAGGAGAAAATACATAAGCAATGTAAGCATATTTTTAAGGTATGCAAAGTGATATTTCATGAGAAGCCCTCCTACTACTATAGAGCTAGCTAAAGAGCCTCCAACCCTAGCTCAAGCTCCTGTGGTGCAAGTACTTGATGCTCCACAATATGTGTAGGTCCCAAAGCTTGTTTTGAGACCGGTCTACCACCACAGATAGACAATAGCTTGAGTAGTTTGCACCCTCCATGGATTATATTATGGTAATAGATACTAATGAGCCTCATAGGATGAGAGCATGTGCAAAGGTGATAGTCACTCTTGGGAGAGGACCATGCGGTCAGAGACTATGACTCTCTATAGAAAAATCATACGTGGGATTGGTTCCTTTGCCTAGTGGAAAGCGTGCTTTGCCATGCAAGTAGATGTACAAGTTGAAAACTACATGGGATTGGTTCCTTTGCCTAGTGGAAAGCGTTCTTTTCCATGCAAGTAGATGTACAAGTTGAAAAGTACCATGGATACCCCAAGCCAACATACAAGGCCAAATTGGTTGCTAAGGATTTCAAGCAAGAGCATGATGTGGAATTTGATGAAGTTTTTTCTTGTGTTGTAAAGATGACTACCCTACCCTTATTACTACCTTTGGTTGCTAAGCTTGACTTGGATCTTTATCAAATGAATGTCAAGATGGCATTTCTTCATAAGGATTTGCATGATGAGATCTACATGGAGTGACCTAAGGGATTTTCAAAACTTGGAAGGGACCACCTAGTATGTTGATTGAGAAAGAGACTTTATGGCCTTAAGCAAGGCATCTTGGGAATGGTACCATAGTTTTGATACTTTTATGCATTTTTAATGGATATTCATGTAGTGATATAGATCGATGTTTATACAAGAGAAGGCTCATGATGGTAGCCTTATGATTTTGATACTCTATGTGGATGATTTGCTCATTGTTGGGAGTGCTCATGATGAGTTGGATATCTTGAAAGGTCAACTCAAGAAGATCTTTGAGATGAAGAATATGTGACAAGACTTACATATTCTTGGATGCACATTACACACAATCTCTCTACGGGGATCCTTTACTTGTCATCTAGAAGGTCCTTGAATGGTTTCACTTCCAAGATATTAATCTTATTAGTTGTCCTCTACCTTCACATGTAAAGGTTAGTCATGCTAGTTGTCTGTGGTTTGATGAGAAAAAGGCCGAGATGGCCAAGATTCATTATGCATCCGCAATAGACAATTTAATATATGTCATGATAGTCAATCATCTTGACATAGAATTTGGAGTGGGAGTTGTGGTATGCTATATGGCTACACCTTGCAGATGACATTGGGATTCTGTCAAGGATATCATGAGGTACCTAAAGGGCACATCAACTATGTGCATCTATTATGGTGTCTAGGATACCGCAGTTGTAGGATACACTAACTCTGATTATGTAGGACATACAGATAGTAGAAATTCCACCTCTGGTTATGTCTTAACTTTTCTGGTTATGTCTTAACTTTTGCTAGAGGTACTATTTTTGAATGTCCAAGGAGCAAAAATGCACCACCCTATCTCCTACAGAGACAAAATATATTTTATCTACTAAGGCTTGCGAGGAGGCTCTTTGATTAGGCCATCTAGTGGCATGACCTTGGCACAATTAATGTGGTCCCTATATCCCTATATTGCATTTGAATTCTATGAGTGCTATTCAATTGAGCTAAGAGTCTGGTCTTCCATATGAAGGTGAAGTATATTGAGGTGCGTTACTACTTTATTAGAGAGGTCATTGAGGACAAGTCCATTGAGCTTGTGAAGATCTGAACTGACCAAAATCATACAGATCTACTTACTAAAAGTCTCTTAATGGAGCATTTTTCCTTCCTTATAAAGTTGATGGGTGTTGGATGAGATGATGTCTTTCCTCATCCTATTGTACTGTATGTACACATGTACTTGGTTATTTTTGTTTTTTTTCTTGTTTTCTTCTCACTAGGGCACATTCTCTTTAAATGGGAGGTTTTTGGAGTTAAAAGGCGCTTGTGCCTAGCCACGCATGTATTAGTTACACTAACAACACCTGCACCATGTATCACTTACCCACATATATGTACCCTACAAGTGGTGGAGTGCCAATCATTATCACTTTATTCTTTATTCTTTTAGTGACATTTGAATAAAGGGAAGGCCACTTACACATTATGATTGTTGGAGTTTCCACATCTTGTGTCTCTCTCTCTCTTGGTCTTGCTCCTTCCACCATAGCTCTTGCTTCCACTCCGTCCTTCTACTTCACAGCTCACTCCCTTCATAACATCCTTACTCACTATGAAATCATCTTAGGAATGTTACAACAATGATACTCTTTTTATCCTAAAGAGTATCCAATGAAAATCCTTTTTTTGCCTTTGGATCAAGCTTCTTTCATAGCTCATTTGGCATATGAACATATATATATAATCAAACACTTTCAAGAGTGACACAGCGGGCTTTTTTCCTATAAATATTTCTTCAAGGGGTCATTCTACGAATTGGAGTTGTGGGAGTTTTATTCATAATATAGACATCAGTATGAACAACTTCAAACCAAAAATGATTTTGAAAATTCTTTTTACCATCAATGTCCATGCAACTTTTGTAATATGCATATTTTTCCTTTTTGTAAATGTATTTTGCTACGAAGTATATTTAGAAGTAAACTGACTCTTGATCCCATGAGACCTTAAGAAGCCGCACATCACTATTTTTACTTTTTCTCTCTCCTCTCTTTCTATATGCATAAAGTATGGTTCTATGAGGGAAAGGGGTTTGGATGTAAGAGAGGGAAAGATTAGAGTGGTATGAAAAAGAATTCTTGTGGTACTTTGTAAGAGCCTGAGGAGGATTTCCTAAGTGTGTTAGTAGCCATCTCAAGTGTCAATAGCTTGGGATTTCACACTGTGCCTCGTATGTGTTACAATGCATAAGCAGTCTAAGCATAAGTGCTTTAATTTTTATAACAAAAAATATCTAAATAAAAAACTATTTTTTTGGGGAATAAATAAAGTCTTGAACATAATTTTTAGTGCTTCACATTTTTTCTCACTATTTTTTATTCATTATAATATAAATAGTCATAAATCTTAAAAAATAAAAAATAGTTAAAAATAATAATTAGTAAAATAAAAATATTATCTAAGATATCTAAATTATATATAAAAATACCATGTTTATTCTTTAGAAAATAAAAAACAAGGGTTTTTATATCCAAATATGGCAATTTGGTAGTGTGGGATTGGCCCATGTGTCATTCATTGTATTCTAAGTATGCCAAGTGGTTAAAATTCTAATAAACATCATTGAAATGGATCAAATTTTGATGTACATCATGTATAGGTCATCCTTGCATCATTTGTTTACTCCAAGAATAGCATGAGTTGGGATATTCAGTGCTGGCGAGTTTATGTAGCAAATTGATCTTGAAAAGGTAGTTGTTATCATGGCCATGAGCCCACCCACCAGCCCTCATGAGGTTCACAACTTTGTTTTATATATGGTCTATTATCATCAATTTATTAACACATTGGCTAAGTGCTCTTTACCATTTTTAATACATCTCTTATTGCACAGCTATGTTTTTGAAATGGACAGACCCATGTAAAGTGGCATTTGAGGATATCAATATGGAATTATCCAAAACGTCAATGTTAAAATCTCCCAAGAGAGGTGAGGTTTTCTATGTCTACATTGCTACCACAATGCATAATGTTAGTTACTACCTATCCCACATTTGGAAGGTATAGCTTTATCATCCAACTACTTTTGCAAGTTGAAAGTTAGATATTTTGGAGCTTCATTATAGCCATTTAGAAAAGTTCTACTTAGCTATGGTATTTTCCATTAAGAAATTTATACATTATATTATTTATAAGAAAGTAGTATTTTTTACGAAGTTTGAGAGTTTACCCCTACTATTAAACAAGCTTCTACCCCTTGATTGCCTAGCCGACTAGTTAATCTCTTTGCAAGAGTTTAACTATGAGATTGAAAGCAAGCCATCAAAATTACAAGGAATTGCCGAATCTCTAGTAGAATTCAATGAGCCTAAGGAAGAGTGGGTCGATACTAGTGATTGCAAAGATCTATGCAAGATTGATGGAGAATCAATGTGATCATTGTATGAATCTATCGCATCTTATCTACCCATAGTGAAACTCTTTCTAAGTCGGAAAAGAGCAAGATTAAGCTACGAGTACTTTGCTTTTCATTAATATCTAGTGTCTTGTATCAAAAAGGTATGGATAAGGTCTATCATGTTGTGTGGTACTTGATAAGGTGCCATTCATTTTAGAGAAATGCCATGATTCAATATGTGGGGGACTATTTCATTGGATGGCTTGCCACCTAAAAAGCTTTACATGCTAGATATTACCATTTTTCAAGATACTTTTGACTATGTGAAGCATTGAGATATCTATCAAAGGCACCATGCTAGGAAAAATCATAAGAGATCACTTAATTCCATTCTAGTGACCTTGCTATCAAGACCTAAAATGGGTCAATGACACTATCTCTAGGGCTTTAGCCGATGGGCCTCCTATGCTCACCAAACCACCCTCATAACCTCGTAGCTAGGAGCGTCTAAGGATGGTACGCTACTCTAAATAAATTATGCATTTGTATGAATTTGTAGTTGTAACGTGTCCACTCGTATCTTCAAGACACGTCTTGGCAGTCCATTGGAAAGGATGTCTAGAAAGCTCCGCCCGGCACTCCCATGGAATGTTATGGGGTTTGCAATCTAGGGCTTTCCGCGTCTGCTACGTAGGGAAGTATTCCGGCCATTCCCACTTAGGACCGACCTGAATTATGGTTTTGCTTATTGGTCATTTCCTGACGGCAACTAGCGTCGAACCCAAGCAAACTACTTTACCCAGAAACACTAGGTCCAAAGCAGATTCAGGCTGCACTTGGTTCAAGGAGAATGGGAAAGGAGAGGGATGCGAACTCAACCTCTCGGCCATAAGGCACAGTCCCATTCCGTTCCCTTAAAACAATGCAAATCGGGATTAATTATAACTCTAGGTCAACACTTTTGTTGTTCGTGTCCTTTGATCCATCGTAATTTGAAAAAAGTTCCTGGCCAACCGGGACCACCCATCCGTAGGACGGACCTATGGCCCATCCACTGCACTTTCCTCGGGATGTTTTAGTTATTTAATTACCTAACACATTTAATTAGACATGTATCAATCAGCTTCCTTAATTAGCCTGGTTCTTTCACATAACCATAGCACTTGACATATAAAAGCAACATCAAACAAGTTTCTTTTTAACAGGTTATCATATTTATATTTGAAATACATAAAGTCTAGCCCGTAGGCTTACCCACAATCCGCACGAAGGCTATCCAGCAATCCACATGGATCACTAATCCAAGATTCCGCCCGTAGACTAGTATGCGGGTCTTGAGATCCAATCTCAAGTCACGTTAGCCGCTTGTGAAGGGCCCAAAAGGCGAGGGATTTACGGCCAGAGCCCCCTAGCACCCAAGTGTCCTCCTGCTCCAAGTACCGCTTAACAAAGAGACCTCTCGCAGCGGGTTCGGTCCACCTTCCCGACACGGTTAACAACCCCCTTGGTTAGGGTCAGGTAGCTTATCGGGGGTAACTGAAGCTGCCTCTCCCTTCAAGCCTTCAACTTGAAGCATTAGATATCCATATATCCTTTAATTCTTTGATCAAAGAAAGCAAAACAGTGCTCTTAAATCTGTAACAAGCACAAACATTTTCCATTGGTCGTTATTGTTTGCCAACTGCTAAGGAGTGAATCCTTCCTTCTGAATGCATCCACCACTCGATCCGGGATTACTTGTGACTTGGCAAGGTCCCCTATATCCTGGGATTAGGGACGTACCCTATTAATCCGACTTGGTTAATACCTTAAGTTCATATGTTATTCTCATTTATTGGTTGGTCTTTTGCTTTCAAGCAATTATCTTTACCCAAGAAAGATATTATGTTAGGATGATTATTCATCCTTTTGCAAGATAACTTGCGTAAGAATCTACAACCTCATTCCGAGAATTGACCATTCCCTTGTGATCCAATCACAAGATCATAGGACTCTGCATTTGTTGCACAAGTGTCGCATCGAACTATGGGACTATTCTACCCATCAAATGGAGTTACGAAACAATCTGTTCCTGATTACATTAGGCTGACATTGTCAGTCCTAGAGTTCCAAGTTCCATCTTTTTAGGGAAAGATTATTAGGGACAAACCTTAGATCACTTCTCAAGTATGTTCCGTTGTCCCTACATTCGATGAATGTGGGCAAGTATTTAGGGTATAGGAGTTTTTCTTTTAGCAATACGTGCGATTAGGTCATGTATTTAATTCTAATGAGTTCTTTGGAATTGAATTAACTCTTTCTAAAACGAGTACTCCTCGGGTCTAGGTGTTTAGGTTTATGCCAGTTTGTTTAATTCTTGATGATAATTACGCTATCATTTCCATAAACACATGACTCATTGTCTATGCGTAAATTGATTTTCAATCCTAACTTATCGATTTAAGATCAAGCATAGGTTAGGTTATAACCTAATTCCAATCTATCATCCTATAGCTTGCCAACAAGATTCGTGCTAAACAAGCAACCTTTTACTAATAGATATGTAGTTGAAAAACGATAATTGACCAATTTATGCAATTTAGGAATCATTTCATGCCTTGCACTTTCCTATGGATTCTTAGCACTTTCCATGATGACTCATTGCGAAGAAGATATGGAGTAATAATAAGACATGCAATTTTATACTTCCATGCCTAAACAGAGTGCACTATCTTAATTTCGTTTTTGTAAATATGGACTAAATGCATATCAATTTTTTGCTCACTTTATTTTTGTTCATTTTATTGAAAATACTAGTGACTAAAATCCTCTGTCGTGAGCTAATTTTTCTAAAAAATTTAAGATGAAAAAAGCATTCTATTTCCAATAATTATCCTCGTAAGATTGAATTATAACAATATCAAATAAAAATTAGAAAGGAAAACCTAGACTTGGGGTGAGATGTCCATGTGGATGCTAGGAGATGATCCTCATGCAGCTGCGCCTTGGGCTTTCTTAGGAGCGCGAATGTAGTCTTTCCGTCGTGGATGCAGCTTTGCGAATTCCCTTTTTGAAATACCATCGTCCTTTATGAGTCTTCTGTTCTTTCCTTTCGTAGAAGCTCTTCGAAGGGATACTTGTGGAGGAGGGGAGAAACCACGGAAAGGGTTCAAAACCAGAAAGGGGGTGTTCAAAATCCTCCGTGAATAAGGCCCATTAAAGCCATGGGAAAGGCTTAATGGCCTTTTAAAGACTCACAAGAATGGGAAATAATAGGTGTAGAAACCCTTACGAGGGCTTTTGTATGGGGAAAGAAGGTGTCAAAAGACTAACACCCTCTTTTCTTTTTGTAAGGGGGTAAACAAAACAAAAGGGTATAAAAAGGGCCTAAGGGAGCCCTTAGGGGAAATTTGAGGGGGTGGGAGGAAGGGCTTAAAGGTCGTGTGAAGGCCCTTTTAAGGTAAAGCTTTCTTTTGTGGGGAAGGGGCTTAAAGACCTCTTAAAGGCCCTTCAAAGAGAATTTGGGGGGAAAAGGGGCTTATAGAGCCCTAAGGGGGAAATTCCAGGGGGGGAGGGTGTAATATTCCCACTCGTGAATATTGACTTCCCACACACTACGTAAACCTCGTGCAAAGGTTATCTGTCATATTGGAATCACCGGCAGGGTAATCTGTGACCTGCACGCGAGAAATCGAGACCTCCGCATTGGCAAAGCAAGCCCGAGGGTTCAAACCCACAAATCACACGTAAACACCCTCTTGGGAGGGGCAAAGTGGATATTATTAAGGCAAATTTTTTTATTTTTATCCCTTTTCCCAGTCGATGCACGGCTGGAGGAGAGGGAGTGTGGGGGGGGATGGGTTTGGTGAAGTTGTGGACTGCATGAGGAGGGGGGGAAGCCATGCAGTGGCCACGTGGTGGAGCTCTCCTCTCCCCCCCTTGTCCTATAAATACACCCTCTAGGTGTTGAAGGGAGAGAGGGGGGACAAACGGCTGCCGCCATCGCCGTGCTGGGAAGGAGGAAAAGAAGGCTGCATGGGGAGAGAGAGGGAAGCTGCTGTCAATGCCGTGGCCTGGAGTACGAAGGCTGGAGGAAGCTGAGGTTGACACCGTGCTGCTCAAAAGGGCTGTCGAGAAGGGGAGGTCCGTGATCTGCCGCCCCTACCGTGGACGTTGCCGCCCAGGCTAGACGGCCAGCACCCCCCACTTGGGCCGCCATAAGCCGTCCGGCCGCCGCCAATCCCCTGACCAAGTCAACCCCCCCCATTTGACAACATCCTTCCCTTCTTAATTCCCCTTACTCATCACCTTAATCCCACGCTATCTGAGATGATCAGAAGCTTCTCTAGGAAGCTTCTAAGGGATAAGGCATTTGGGTCTTGTTCCTGCATGCCTTCCCGGTTTTAAAACCGGGCTCCTAAAAGCTCCATTCCCACAAGCCTTCCCATAAGCTCCAATCCCACAAGCTCCCGGGTTCTCAAAGATCTGCATTTCGGTGAAGGAATCTCCTGCGTACGAGGGAGAAGGCACATCTTGAGGCTGTTCGGAGAACGCATAGAAGCAAGTGTAATCTGCGGAGTTCAAGTCATCAATGATGGCTCCCAAGAAGTCGCAAGGCGCACCTGCGGGAGGTTCTTCCCCGAACTTACACGTGGATATCACCGCGGATCCACAAATCCAGGTTCCGTGAATATATTTCCACATGAAGAGATGTTTTAAATACACTTAATTCCATAGGGAAATTCATTCTACGTTATCATTAATTCATGGGTAGTGATAAAAGTACATTCGATAAATTATAGATAAAGGATTTGTGCATATCATGCATCTACAAAGTTATGAATGAAAAGCACTTACTCTCCGCAAATTGCCTTGTCGTGCATTTTCAAAGTGGAAGCCACATATTGCCTAGGGTTAAAGAGGAAATTGTTAAGTGCATTGGTCATGAAGGAAAGGAGTATTTTTCATTTAGTCAATAACTCCCTTCGTTAGGATTCGCATGAGGGCCTTGTTAACTTCTGTTGCACGGCATGAAAAAGAACCCCGATCTTATAAGTTGCATGGAAAAAGATGCTTGGAAATGGATTAAATCAACACTTGCCTTAGTATTGCATGAACTTCATTCACGATGTTGTTGTATCTAAGGGTCGCATTTACACATTCGCAAATTTCATTTCATCAAGTTGCATTTAGGAATGATTGCATGGCTTATAAAAGCATGAAATTCAAATACTTAGACAAAAGGTTGTAGGCGTTATTCCTTGATGTAAATCCTAGTAGGCCCTATGTAAGTTATTCTTCAAATTATCATGCCTTTTGACTTTAGCAAAAAGGGATAGGGCTATTGCGGATCTTATGGTGCGTAGAAGTAATGAATTGCATGTTTACATGTATTGTAACATTTTGCAACTATTTTTCTACTTTAGATCAAGTTTATCATCTCTAGGAAAGAATTGTCATTGTCATAATACAAGTAGGTCAATTTACCCAAGTCATTTGTGGTATCATGACTGTTAGGGTTTCGTATAGGCATAACTAGCCGATTCAATAAAAACCTCAAGTACTAGCTAGGGCTTGGCACGTTAGAAATGCAGCCAAGTATCGTACTTGGACGCCAAGTCGAAGCCCTCAAACCCAAAGGTCCTACCCACATTCCCGGAATGTTGAGTCAATTGGATGCTCATGCAAATAATGACGTAGGGTTTCTACCCTAAGGATCATTCGACCTAATGCTAGAACTTGGATTGAGTTGGAACCCCTAGGACCAAACGTTGTCAATCTAGTGTAATTAGGAATGGGTTGGGTAAAAAGACACCCTAAACCCTGCTTCTCGTCTGAAGATAATTCCGATACCAGAAAACACCATTCAATGGGTGAAATGATCCCATGGAATAGATGCGACACTTGTGCAATAAGTTGCAACGTTGCACAGACTTGTTGTTTGTTCACAAGAGAGTTTTGCCATTTCTTGAAATAAGGTTGGTAAGTTCTTGCGCAAGTTTAACTTGCAAGAGAATGAGTAGTCATCCTGTTACATCACCTGTCTTGGGGAAAGATTTCCAAGTAAAGGAAAGTTAGGCATTTGCTTGAAAGCAAATGATCAATCAATAAATTAAAGCGACATGGTCGCCAGGATTTACTGTTAATAAAACTTAAGGTATTGGTTAAGTTGGGTTAACAGGATATGGTCCTAACCCAAGGACAAAAGAGTGAACAAATAAACCCTTGGGGATCTTGCCTAGTCGCAATTAATCCCAGATCGAATGCTGGATGCATTCGGAGAGAAGGATTCACTCCTTAATAGTTGGCCAAATAAACGACCACTGAAATTGATTGTGCTTGTAATAGTTTAGAAAGCACTGTTTGCATTGTTTGCTCAAGGAACTAAAGGATGAAAAGATATCTAAATGCTTCAGGTTGAAGGCCTGAAGGGAGAGGCAGCTTCAGTTACCCCTGACTGCCTGCCTGACCCTAACCAAGGGGGTTGTTGATCGCGCCGGGAACGTGGACCGAACCCGTCGCCAGAGGTCTTTCCGTTGAGCTCTACTTGGAGCAGGAGGACGCTTGGGTGCCAGGGGGGGCTCTGGCCGTAAATCCCTCGCCTTCGGGGTCCTGCACAAGAAGCTTACGTGACTCGGGATTGGATCTCGAGGCCCGCATACTAGTCTACGGGCAGAAGCTTGGAATAGTGATCCCTAGCGGATTACTGGATAAGCCTTCGGGCGGATTATGGACAAGCCTACGGGCGGAACTCCTTGTATTTCAAAGATAAAATGATGAAATGATAATAAAGAAGTTGTTTGATATTGTTTTTCTATGTCACGTGATAAGATTACGTGAAGGAACCAGTGCTTAACAAGGTTAATTAAAGAAGCTGATTGTTATATGTCAAATTAATGTGTTAGATAATTACATAACTAAAACAAACCGAGGAAAGTGCGGAGGATGGACCATGGGTCCGTCCTACGGATGGGTGGTCCCGGTTAGCTGGGAACTTTTCTCAAAAATCTCGAAGAACAGCGGGATGATCATCATTATCAAAACGAATAATAAGAGCAATGACCTAGACCCGATTTACGGAATAGGACTATGCCTATTGGTAGAGAGGTTGAGTTTTGCATCCCTCTCATTTCCCATTCTCCTTGAACTAAGTGCAGTGTGAATCCGCTTCGGACCTGGCAGCTCGCTTGGGTCTGACGCTAGTTGCTGTTAGTTAATAACCAAACAGGAAAACCCAAATTCCGGTCGATCCTAAGTGGGAATGGCCAGGATACTTCCGCTACGTGGCAGACACGGGAAGACCTAGATTGCAAAACCCGTAACATTCCAAGGGAGTGCCGGGCGGAGTTTTCTAGACATCCTTTCCGATGGACTGCTAAGACGTGTCCTGGATGATTCTGGTGGACACGTTACTGTTGGTATCAGAGCCGACCAACAACGGAATTGTTTTTATGAGATATGAATAAAATGAAGTAAAGAAATTGTTGCTGTCCAAACATTTCCTCATCTTCAATACTGTCTTGCAGAACTATGAAGCGTGGAACAAGTTTTTGGTGTTCCGGATCATGTTTATGACTGCAATGCATTCTCCGCATTATATACAAAGAGTTGAAATGATGAACATCCTGGAGCAGATTTATAATCCATCACCTTTATATATAGAACGAAGATGGACTGGGTCTTCAGGAATCTACTACATAGCTGCCCACCGGTTCGCTTATCTACAGACCAACCTGAAGAGGATCAAGTGGTTGGAAGACTTGAAAGTTGTGAAGCTATTCATTTTTGTGGAAGCTCACGTAAATTCGACTTTGCATATTCAAAGTTGGAGGGTTGAATTGAACTCATATGTATATGAGGAAGTAACCCGTGTAATCCCAGCCAACAGGATTAAGGTGTTGGGCCGCCATGAGAAGTATGGATTCCAGCGGAAAGGATATCCTGAACTTCCAATGAATTATCGATTCCTAAAGATCCATGACCCAAAACCCTACTATTACACAGTTCTTGTAGACAAATGCAATACAACATTGTTCTCCCCAAACTGAATGTAATGATTGGATTATCATCACACGAGATGTTGTATAAGGCTACGCCCATGTAAATATAAATAAGGACTTCTTTTATCAATATCCGACTGTGCATCAGAGTTGTTAAAAAAGTTAAGCAGCTTCATGATTTACGAGATAGCTGAACTAAAGATAAGCTAATGTCAATTATCATACAATAAAGTTAAGAAAACTTTTATCCAGGCACAATCCCAGGTACAGGTTCCAAATTCGCCCCCTACATCAAGTAGTGTTGTGATCCAGGAGAAGAAGTTCCTCCTCAAACAGATAAAGCCACCCGAGTTTGACGGGAGAGGCAGATTCGTCCAGTCTGATGCTGAAATTTGGATTGAATCTATGGAGGATTACTTTGAAGCAGCTGGTACTGCACCTACCAATCAGGCCATGCTCGCCAAATTAAAACTCACCGGTGAAGCTAGACTATGGTGGAAACAATGGTGCAGGGATCAAGGGACTTCAGAGGGGTCCGTTACCTGGGAGAAGTTAAAGCAAGCCGTGCAGGGGAGATATTTGCCACCTGCATATCGTACACAGAAAATGAATGAGTTCTATGAGCTAAAATAGCTAGGACTCACCCTTGACGCATACTACTCTAAATTTGACTCACTCTTAAAGTATGCGCCACAGATGGACACGACGCAGCAGGTGTCCAAATTTTGAGTGGGCTTAAATCCACCTGTAAATACCCGTCTCGAATCTATGCAACAGTCAGATCTTCAGGATGCACTCATTCGAGCGGCACCTATAATTCAGGAAGTGCAAGCTAGACCAAGGGGTAACAAAAATTGGTCTTATAGCGACCCGAACAGAGGAGCATTCAGACCCCAAGTGAAGAGAGTTCAAGGTCACAATCAGGGACAAAGGAAGAAAGCAAGGACAAATAACGTCAACAACTTTGTTCCTACTCACAGTAATGGCCGAAACCTCCGATGTTTCCACTGCAACGAACTCGGTCACTTCAAAAGGCAATGTCCCAAGCTCAGCGAGGGACATCGTCAAGGTGCAGGCCGCGGTTAAGGAGCCGCCACCCGTGGAAGAGGAAGAACTGCCTGCATTACCAATAGGCAAAGATGTGAAGCAGAAGAAGAGGAAGATCCGACTATGGAAGCAGAATTCGAAAGAGCAACAGTCCATGCCGCTTTACACAAGAAGGGGCCGAATCGCCAGTTCTCGGTGATTCAAACACCGTCGGACTATCAAGGTAAAGGTTTCAAAACCTTGATTGATTGTGGCAGTACACATTCCTTTATCTCACCAGCGTGTGCAAAAAGATTAGGAATAGCCACAGTAAAAGCACCTACCCTACTTGTGGAATTGGCAAACGGTCGTGAGGTAACTTGTACTAGGCAAACTGCTAAGGAAGAATTCTTTCTGGGAGGAAAGAAAACCTCAGTCAAATTCAGAGTCATGAATTTAGGTATCCATGAGTGTCTACTCGGGATGGATTGGCTTAAGCCTAATGACGCCCACATCCACTGTGGAAAGGATCAAGTTTCCTTTTGAAACTCTGAAAAGGAGGTTGTCACAACTCAAGGTGAGGCAGGAGTGCCAAAAATCCAATTAGCCAAAGTATCGCGGATCATAAAAGGAGTCAGAAAAGGATTACCCGTTTACCTGATCAAACTCAACAAGTTAGATAAAAAACAAGAGTCTCATGAAGGACCTTCTTGGCTAAAAGAATACGCTGACGTATTCCCTGAGGAATTGACTGAACTTCCGCCTCCAAGAGAAGTTGATCATGAAATAAGGCTAGTGCCTAGAGCTGCACCAATTGCAAAGAGACCTTATAGAATGTCCATACCGGAAGCTATTGAGTTGAAGGAACAACTCAAGCAACTGTTAGATCAGGGTTACATTTGGCCTAGCAACTCACCATGGGGAGCTCCAGTACTATTCCAGAAAAAGAAAGATGGGACACTTCGACTATGTATTGATTACCGTGGGTTGAATCAATCAACAGTCAAGAACAAGTATCCTATTCCTCGAATAGATGAGCTTCTTGATCGCCTTCAAGGTGCAAAGATCTTCTCCAAAATTGATCTCAGGTCAGGTTACTATCAAATAAGGATCAAGGATGAAGATATTCCAAAACCGGCCTTCAATACAAGATATGGGCACTTTGAGTTCTTGGTTATGTCATTCGGGCTTACAAATGCACCTGCCACCTTCAATAGATTAATGCAGGATATTTTTAGACCATATCTTGATGATTTCGTGCTTGTCTTCTTCGATGACACTTTAGTTTATTCTAAACAGGAAGAAGATCATGAACCTCAACTTCGGATTGTCCTTGAGACAATGAGGTCTCATAAGCTGTATGCAAAAATGAAGAAGTGTGCATTCTTCAAGCGTCAAATTGAATATCTAGGATTCATAGTATCATCAGAAGGAATATCAGTAGACCTAGCCAAAGTCAGAGATGTGCTTGAATGGCCAATACCAATATCCGTCAAAGAAATACGTATCTTTCTTGGCTTGACAGGATGGTATAGGGTCTTTATCAAAAACTATGCTTTGATTGCAGCACCTCTTACCGACTTACTAAAGAAGCAGACTTCTATTACATGGTCAACTCCTGAACAAAATAGCTTCGACCAATTGAAGCAATGTTTGGTATCAGCACCTATTCTAAAACTTCCTGACCTCAATAAGGAGTTCGAGGTAGTAACTGATGCCAGCATTCTTGCCTTGGGGTGTGTACTTATGCAGGAAGGTCATCCAGTAGCATATTCTTCAAGGAAATTGAAGAGTCATGAAAAGAATTATGCCACGCATGATCTGGAATTATTAGCTGTCATCCATGCTCTAAAGCTTTGGAGACACTACCTGTTGGGTAACAAGTTTACTCTAGTAACCGATCATAAGAGTCTCAAATGGATTTTTACCCAGAACGAGCTCAACATGAGGCAACGTCGGTGGATTGAAGTATTGGAGGAGTATGATTTTGAAATCAAGTACTGACCAGGGAAAGAGAATGTAGTTGCCGATGCACTCAGTCGCAAGGCATTCCTAAATTCCCTAATCTTACAAAATCCATCAACGGCCAGATCTCTGGCTACAAATGTATCTATGCCAAGCAACCCTATACTGGAACTAGCTAGAGAGGAAGCAAGCCATGATTTGGCCTACCAAACAATGATAAAAGAAATATCTACCAAGGAGCAGAATCTGAAGTCACAAGCTAAGTATCGGGAATTTTCCATTGATAATGGACTTGTCTACTACAGAACAAGGCTATGTATACCAACAAGCCAGACACTTAAGCAGAAGATATTATGGGAAGCTCATGATTCCCCTTTCGCAGGACATCCTGGCTATGCAAAAACTCTTAATGCAGTTAGGAAGAGCTACCATTGGGAGAGGCTCAAAGGTGATGTTCTTAAATATGTCACTGAATGTTTGTCTTGCCAACGTATCAAGGCTGAACATGTCATGATGCCAGGAAAATTGCAACCACTTGACATTCCCCAAATGAAATGGGAATTCATCAGTATGGATTTTGTTGTGGGCTTACCCCAAGTCCAAGGAGGATACAATTCCATTATGGTTGTGGTTGACATGCTTACCAAGGTTGCACACCTGATTCCAGTAAAGACAAACTATAAAGCCTCTGACATTGCAAGATTGTTTATCAAGGAAATATTCAAGCTACATGGGTTACCTAAAAGAATCATTAGTGATCGAGATTCTCTCTTCACATCACACTTCTGGAGAGCTATCTTTGAAGCTATTGGGACTCAACTCTGTTTTAGCACTGCCTACCATCCCCAAACGGATGGACAAACAGAGCGAGTGAATCAAATCATTGAGGATATGCTTAGGGCATACTGCTGTCGAGAGCCGAAGAGGTGGATTCAATACTTGCCATTAGTGGAATTTGCCTACAATGCTTCTTACCAGCAGAGCATTCAAATGACCCCTTTCCAGGCATTGTATGGTCATGATTGTCGAAGTCCCCTAAACTTTTCTGATCCAACCCTAAGAGTTGAAGCTTCAAGACAAATGTTGGAGGACATGGATGACCAAATAAGGTCAATAAGACAAGACATACAAGCAGCCAAAGATAGACAAAAGGCATATGCAGATTTGAAACGTCAAGAGAGGGTCTTCGGAGAAGGAGACATGGTCTTCATTCGTGTACACCCTAAAAGGAGTTCTCTATCCCTAGGAAAATGCAAGAAGCTAAGTCCAAGGTATTGTGGACCATACAAAATCCTCAAGTGCCTAGGACCTAATGCCTATAGACTACAACTCCCTGAGAACCTAAAAGTTCACAATGTTTTCCATATTAGTCTCTTAAAAAAATATATACCCAACCCTAATCATGTACTTGATGACCAACAAATTGTAATGCCTAGTCAAGGAGTCCTTGAACTAAGACCGGATAAGATTTTAGATGTTAGGGAGAGACAGTTAAGATCTAGAACCTTGAAAGAATGCCTCGTCCAGTGGAAAGATTATCCCGAAGAGGATGCTACCTGGATAGATGAAAGCTCTCTCAACCATCAATACCCCCAGTTTATCTCGAGATGGGGACATCTCGATTCTTCCAAGGGGGAGAGAATGTAATATTCCCACTCGTGAATATTGACTTCCCACACACTGCGTAAACCTCGTGCAAAGGTTATCTGTCATATTGGAATCACCGGCAGGGTAATCTGTGACCTGCACGCGAGAAATCGAGACCTCCGCATTGGCAACGCAAGCCCGAGGGTTCAAACCCACAAATCACACGTAAACACCCTCTTGGGAGGGGCAAAGTGGATATTATTAAGGCAAATTTTTTTATTTTTATCCCTTTTCCCCAGCCGATGCACGGTTGGAGGAGAGGGAGTGTGGGGGGGGATGGGTTTGGTGAAGTTGTGGGCTGCATGAGGAGGGGGGAAGCCATGCAGTGGCCACGTGGTGGAGCTCTCCTCTCCCCCCCTTGTCCTATAAATACACCCTCTAGGTGTTGAAGGGAGAGAGGGGGGACAAACGGCTGCCGCCATCGCCGTGCTGGGAAGGAGGAAAAGAAGGCTGCATGGGGAGAGAGAGGGAAGCTGTTGTCAATGCCGTGGCCTGGAGTACGAAGGCTGGAGGAAGCTGAGGTTGACACCGTGCTGCTCAAAAGGGCTGTCGAGAAGGGGAGGTCCGTGATCTGCCGCCCCTACCGTGGAGGTCGCCGCCCAGGCTAGACAGCCAGCACCCCCCACTTGGGCCGCCATAAGCCGTCAGGCCGCCGCCAATCCCCTGACCAAGTCAACCCCCCCCCATTCGACGACATCCTTCCCTTCTTAATTCCCCTTACTCATCACCTTAATCCCACGCTATCTGAGATGATCAGAAGCTTCTCTAGGAAGCTTCTAAGGGATAAGGCCTTTGGGTCTTGTTCCTGCATGCCTTCCCGGTTTTAAAACCGGGCTCCTAAAAGCTCCATTTCCACAAGCCTTCCCATAAGCTCCAATCCCACAAGCTCCCGGGTTCTCAAAGATCTGCATTTCGGTGAAGGAATATCCTGCGTACGAGGGAGAAGGCACATCTTGAGGCTGTTCGGAGAACGCATAGAAGCAAGTGTAATCTGCGGAGTTCAAGTCATCAACGATGGCTCCCAAGAAGTCGCAAGGCGCACCTGCAGGAGGTTCTTCCCCAAACTTACACGTGGATATCACCGCGGATCCACAAATCCAGGTTCCGTGAATATATTTCCACATGAAGAGATGTTTTAAATACACTTAATTCCATAGGGAAATTCATTCTACGTTATCATTAATTCATGGGTAGTGATAAAAGTACATTCGATAAATTATAGATAAAGGATTTGTGCATATCATGCATCTACAAAGTTATGAATGAAAAGCACTTACTCTCCGCAAATTGCCTTGTCGTGCATTTTCAAAGTGGAAGCCACATATTGCCTAGGGTTAAAGAGGAAATTGTTAAGTGCATTGGTCATGAAGGAAAGGAGTATTTTTCATTTAGTCAATAACTCCCTTCGTTAGGATTCGCAAGAGGGAATTGTTAACTTCTGTTGCACGGCATGAAAAAGAACCCCGATCTTATAAGTTGCATGGAAAAAGATTCTTGGAAATGGATTAAATCAACACTTGCCTTAGTATTGCATGAACTTCATTCACGATGTTGTTGTATCTAAGGGTCGCATTTACACATTCGCAAATTTCATTTCATCAAGTTGCATTTAGGAATGATTGCATGGCTTATAAAAGCATGAAATTCAAATACTTAGACAAAAGGTTGTAGGCGTTATTCCTTGATGTAAATCCTAGTAGGCCCTATGTAAGTTATTCTTCAAATTATCATGCCTTTTGACTTTAGCAAAAAGGGATAGGGCTATTGCGGATCTTATGGTGCGTAGAAGTAATGAATTGCATGTTTACATGTATTGTAACATTTTGCAACTATTTTTCTACTTTAGATCAAGTTTATCATCTCTAGGAAAGAATTGTCCTTGTCATAATACAAGTAGGTCAATTTACCCAAGTCATTTGTGGTATCATGACTGTTAGGGTTTCGTATAGGCATGACTAGCCGATTCAATAAAAACCTCAAGTACTAGCTAGGGCTTGGCACGTTAGAAATGCAGCCAAGTATCGTACTTGGACGCCAAGTCAAAGCCCTCAAACCCAAAGGTCCTACCCACATTCCCGGAATGTTGAGTCAATTGGATGCTCATGCAAATAATGACGTAGGGTTTCTACCCTAAGGATCATTCGACCTAATGCTAGAACTTGGATTGAGTTGGAACCCCTAGGACCAAACGTTGTCAATCTAGTGTAATTAGGAATGGGTTGGGTAAAAAGACACCCTAAACCCTGCTTCTCGTCTGAAGATAATTCCGATACCAGAAAACGCCGTTCAATGGGTGAAATGATCCCATGGAATAGATGCGACACTTGTGCAATAAGTTGCAACGTTGCACAGACTTGTTGTTTGTTCACAAGAGAGTTTTGCCATTTCTTGAAATAAGGTTGGTAAGTTCTTGCGCAAGTTTAACTTGCAAGAGAATGAGTAGTCATCCTGTTACATCACCTGTCTTGGGGAAAGATTGCCAAGTAAAGGGAAGTTAGGCATTTGCTTGAAAGCAAATGATCAATCAATAAATTAAAGCGACATGGTCGCCAGGATTTACTGTTAATAAAACCTAAGGTATTGGTTAAGTTGGGTTAACAGGATATGGCCCTAACCCAAGGACAAAAGAGTGAACAAATAAACCCTTGGGGATCTTGCCTAGTCGCAATTAATCCCAGATCGAATGCTAGATGCATTCGGAGAGAAGGATTCACTCCTTAATAGTTGGCCAAATAAACGACCACTGAAATTGATTGTGCTTGTAATAGTTTAGAAAGCATTGTTTGCATTGTTTGCTCAAGGAACTAAAGGATGAAAAGATATCTAAATGCTTCAGGTTGAAGGCCTGAAGGGAGAGGCAGCTTCAGTTACCCCCGACTGCCTGCCTGACCCTAACCAAGGGGGTTGTTGACCGCGCCGGGAACGTGGACCGAACCCGCAGCGAGAGGTCTTTCCGTTGAGCTCTACTTGGAGCAGGAGGACGCTTGGGTGCCAGGGGGGGCTCTGGCCGTAAATCCCTCGCCTTCCGGGTCCTGCACAAGAAGCTAATGTGACTCGGGATTGGATCTCGAGGCTCGCATACTAGTCTACGGGCAGAAGCTTGGAATAGTGATCCCTAGCGGATTACTGGATAAGCCTTCGGACGGATTATGGACAAGCCTACGGGCGGAACTCTTTGTATTTCAAAGATAAAATGATGAAATGATAATAAAGAAGTTGTTTGATATTGTTTTTCTATGTCACATGATAAGATTACGTGAAGGAACCAGTGCTTAACAGGGTTAATTAAAGAAGCTGATTGTTATATGTCAAATTAATGTGTTAGATAATTACATAACTAAAACAAACCGAGGAAAGTGCGGAGGATGGACCATGGGTCCGTCCTACAGATGGGTGGTCCCGGTTAGCCGGGAACTTTTCTCAAAAATCTTGAAGAATAGCGGGATGATCATCATTATCAAAACGAATAATGAGAGCAATGACCTAGACCCGATTTACGGAATAGGACTATGCCTATTGGTAGAGAGGTTGAGTTTTGCATCCCTCTCATTTCCCATTCTCCTTGAACCAAGTGCAGCATGAATCCGCTTCGGACCTGGCAGTTTGCTTGGGTCTGACGCTAGTTGCTGTTAGTTAATAACCAAACAGGAAAACCCAAATTCCAGTTGATCCTAAGTGGGAACGTCCAGGATACTTCCGCTACGTGGCAGACACGGGAAGACCTAGATTGCAAAACCCGTAACATTCCAAGGGAGTGCCGGGCGGAGTTTTCTAGACATCCGTTCCGATGGACTGCTAAGACGTGTCCTGGATGATTCTGGTGGACACGTTACAGAGGGGGGGGAAAGGGGGCTTATAGAGCCCCCCCTTAGAAGCTTTGGAAGCTTCTAGAAGGGCGTGGGGGGACAGGTAGTGGCAGGCGACAGATGGCGAATGGATGGTTTCACAGTGTGACGATGGCCCTCTCCTCCTGGACAGCGGCACAGTGCGACGATGGCCCTCTCCTCCTCTCGACGAATCAGTCCACTCTCCCTCCTCACAATAGTTAGACCGCGACTCCCTTTGGCTATACGGCAGCCCAGCTTCTTGTCCCTTTCCTCCGATGGCCAGTAGGACGGCTGTTCCCTCCTTCACGGCTGATGTCCCAGAGGCCTAGTGTAGCAGTCCTCTCACGACCACCCTCTCCCTCTCAGCTCACGGTAACAAAGTGGTGGCACCCCTTTAGGCTTTCGTGGCAGTGCCTTCATCCTCCTCTTTGCCTGCATCTCCCCAATTTATATAGGTAAGGGGAGGGGGATCCTCCCTCCCCTGCATGGTAGCGGGCATGAGCACTTCTCTCCTGCAAGCTCCAACGAGGAGCTTAGTCACCCCTTCTATTCCCCTCCCCCTCCAGCTTGACAGTCGGCTGGGGGGGGTAAGGGAAAAACAATTTGCCATTATCCTACTAAATTATCGAAATCCAATATTATTATCCCCACTACTTATAAAGGGGGTTCACACATGACTTGTAACGTTCGGTATGTTACAACAGTCCAACATTTTTGCCAATCCTAACTCCAATAGAGGAAGGATCCAAACATACAAGTAGCTAGTACCTCGTGTCACACACATACAAAGCTCCCCCCAATAGAATGTTGTGGCTCCTATGGCTCTTCACACCGCAAGGATGGCCCTAGGATGCGCTATCACACCATAAAAATACAAATATAATAAAGTCCTCTAATAATATAAATGTAACGATCTAGGAGAATGTATATATGTTTCTCACTTAATCCATTTCCCAAGATATTGCACTACTCTACAACAAAAGGGAATCTTACACTCTCAAATGATGGTTGTCTCCTAGATATACAATTGCAATACATCTGGGAATTCATCTTCTAGTACCATATTTGGATTTCATATACAAAGTGTATGACACTCCATGCTCAAACAACTTAACTAAAAACTAGCCAACATGAAGTGCACAAATAATCTTTTCATCATTTCTTTCTACCAGCGTCATGGTGTGTTACTAGGGAATATTTGAAGAGGTTTTGATTGTTGGGCATATGTGTGGGCCCTATGGGCGAAGACCATCACCAGTAAAATAGATGGGATTGATAGAATGCAAGATGTATGCATGAATGTATCACATGTGTGTAGATTCTTGGATGCATGTGTGTTCTATTTGATATGGATTCCTCACTTTGCACATGTAGCTGATGCTCTATATGAGCTTCTAAGGAAAGGTAAAAGATTTCATTAGGAAAGGAAGTATTAGAAAGTAATGAAGAAATTGAAGGAGCTCTTAAAATTTGCTCCTACATTGAGAAAGGCTAACTATTCACATGGAAATCCTATCATTATTATTGTTGATACAAGCCCAATCAAAATTGGATGGGCAATTGGGCAAGATGATGAGGAAGGGCAAAGATATGCAATACCCTTTGGTGCTAAAGTATTGATTGAACGATAGAGAAGGTATGCACATGTAAAAAGAGAATTATGGGGAATTGTGACAACCCTTAAATGTGATAAAGAGTATTTTATGGGTGCTCATGTAATCATTGAGATTGGTATTGGGTATGATTACTAGTTGTGCTACCCCAGACATTGCTATGCTCCGGTGGATTGCATACATCAAATCTTTGAACCTTGAATTTCAGCATATTGCAAGAAGAGATAACCAAGTGGTGGCAGACATGTTATCTTAGGCACACTATGGGAATGAAGATGGGATGATGTATGAGGAAGAAGATGACTTTCTTGCGATTTAAAATGATGTTGTAAGAGTGAATTTAGCAATGCAAGGTGTTGTTGCAGCATTAACAGAAGCTTGGACGACAAAGACAAGACACTTTAGATGTTTTTTATCTTGTGTAGAAGATCAAGAGGAAAGCCTATGGTTTTTTCTAAAAAGATGGATACTTATGGAAACATGCTAAAAAGAAACAGGGTATACCATTGCGAGTTTTGGGTGATAGAGCTTCACAAGTAAATGTTATGCAAGAATTTCATGAAAGCTTGTGGGCTGGCCATAGAGGTGTTTGGGGTACTTTTGCAAAGATCAAAGAAAGATATTAGTGGCAGGGTATGTATAAGGATGTTGCTAACTTTGTGGAAACATGTACGACATGTCAAATGTATTCATCTATGACACATCGAGATGGATTGCAGCTCACATATCCATTGGCTCTTCATTTTAAGTGGGTGGTGGATTTAGTCACGATGCCTATAGGTTTTTTGAAAATGAGATATCTTGTGCTTGCACGTGAAGAATTGACTAATCAAGTGGAAGGGAGAGCTCTACGTACTAAGACAACAAATGCAATGTGTACTTTTCTCTTAGAAGAGATCTTTTGTCGGTATGGCTATGTGGGAAAAATTATAGCAGATAGGGGTGAGCTAGATGCAAATGAGGCTTATGATTTCTTTGCACGGTTGGGGATAAAGCTTGCTTTAACATCAGACTATAACCCTGAAGGAAATGGAAAAAGTGAAAGAGGTCATCCACCTATTGTGAAGGAATTGGAAAAAGCATGTGGAGAGAAGGTAAAAGAGTGGCCACGATTGCTCCCTTATGCCTTGTGGGTTGACAACAGAACAACTCATAGTGCTGTTACAGGATATATGCGTGCAAAATTGATGTATGATAAAAAACCTATCATGCCAATAGAAGAGATGACAATCACATGAAGTGTGCTACCTTGGAAAGAGGAGTTGAATCGAGAGGAGTTGTTGGCCTTACGCATTATACAATTGGAAAGAAAGTTAGAAGACATAGAGGCAGCAATTGCAAAGTTAAGGGCAACAAGGATATAGAACAAGAAATGGTTTGACAAAAGATGTAGATTGACCGCAAGAATCACACAAGATGGAGATTGGGTATTAGTTTATGATAGCAATTTAGACAATCAGAATAGTGCCATGCGTAAAGTTTCCAAAAGATGGTTTGGACCCTATGTGGTAAGACATGTGTTTGATAATGCTACTTATGCATTAAATGAGCTAGATGGGACAGCCATAAAACTTTTGATAGTAGGAAAAAAAATCAAATTATTCAAGAGGCGGGAATCTAATGCCTATGAGTTGCCAGAATTGGAAGAAAATAGTGGCCATGATACAAGGGTTAGCCAAGAAGATATGGAAGATGAAGAAGCAAAGGATATGGCTACAGAGGATGAGGACTCAGAATCTGATGACAACTAGGTTTTTGGCACATACTAGAGGATGTGCAGATTCATAGGGGGTGGATGTCGTGCCACTATACCGGCACAGTGTGAAAAACTCTGGAGTGAATCATCATCCAACTTCTTTATTGATGTAGAGAGTCAATGTGATCTTAAGTCATTAGTGCTAGTGTCCATGCCATAGATGGTCCAAAAATACTATATTTTTGGATAATTTTATCCTATTTTTGATATTATTTATTGTAAAAATCTGAAAAAGCTAGGGTAACTTTGAGATTAGGATTGCATGCAAAAAGAAAGTTGCTTTTTCAATTAGTTATGGGATTTTTCATTAAAAAAGAAAGATTGGCAAAATCGTGCGTCGCGATCACAATTGACAGGCTAAAAACTGCACTTTGAACTAGAAGAAGAAGGAGTGAGTCGAGAGATTTCGGACCAAGTGTCTTGGGTGTCCTAAGGTTTTAACCCCCTTTCAAAGTGAATTGAGCCATCAGATTTGGATTCCAAGTAGCAGAGAGGAGTGATGGGACCTAAAATGGGCTGGCACTGACTATAGCACTAACCGGGCCTTTGACATGCACAAGACAACCCCACGACCTCACGGTCAGGAGCATCTACAAGACACATTGCCCTGCCATCATACATACATTTTGCATTTGTATCGTGCTTTCTAGTCCAACCCTTAACCTTCTCAGACTCCTCAAAGGGAGACCCTACACATTTTGGTGTAATTCATCATGTAGAACAACATAGGAGGCACCCCTCGGGTGGCTGATTGCCGCGGCCCCACTGCGACCCTCCTACACCTTGGGGATTGGCCCCTCGATGCGTCACTAATACATATAACACATATGATAAAGACTCCATTATATCATTCTAGGAATGTATCAGTCCTCACTTACTCGTCCCCTTGGATCCTTAGTCTAGACTTACAGCTTGGGTACCTTACTCTCTTTAGCGTGCGTCATTTATCATTCAACCAAGTTCTATGCATGCGAGGAATAGATACCATGTGTATGATTCATGTAATGGTGTATGATTTTTTGTGCACAAATAATTATGGTTTAAAATCAGTCTATGTGTCATGCAAAAATAGCTCTTTTAATGAATTTACACTTATATGCAATGTTGCGTTGTAGGGACCTAGCACTAAGGCAAACCTCCTGCTACTAGATTCGTTATTTTTAAATAAACTTCATCCTAAATGTTATGCATAAAGAGAACAATTATACTTTGTATCATTTCAGCGCTTAAAATATTGTATAAGATCATCCTCCCCCTCACCATTTAAATTTTGTTGCGTTGCATAGGTGTAGAGGGTTTTGTATGTCACTTTTTGTATGTAAAAGTAATAAATACGCACTTTAACACAAAGGACAAGGGTCAAACTGAGGCTTAACCTCATGCTTCAGCCTGTCAGACATTCACATACATAGGCCTTACTTTTCAATTTTTTTAAACACAAGAAACTCATTTTTTCTTATTTTTCCTATTTATTTTTAATAGAAAATAGGTATTTTTTATCTTTTTTCTTATGACTAATAGTTGTAACTGAAACTCAATATTTTTTCTTATTTTATCCCATGTCCACTCATTTTTCTCCACTCAAAATAAAAAAAACTATCAATTTTCATCAAATTAGTGGTTTTTCGGGTTTTGAAAATTTATAATTGTTGTAAATCAATACGGGTTCTACATAACGATAATTGCAACCCTCAAACATAATGCAAGGAACATTTAAATAAAATTTCAGCCCATGTGCACACCATTTAGACCATGAACAATAAAAAACAAGCAAAATTCTTTCATAAAATAAAGCATACTGCCTTTTTGCATGTTTGGGGTTTTTGGAATATTTAATTGGGACTGTGTATTGACCCACCAACCATGAATTTCAACATAGATCTTTAGCCTTCAACCCCTTCAGCATTTTGGAACAATCCGGCGTCTCTCGGACAAGCATCCATCACCCGATTCTCTTCTTGATTCTTGTCACATGAAGTGCCTCTATGCAGGAGAGAGAAAGAGGAGAGAGAAAGATTGGTTTTTGATCTCCACAACTAGGTAGCCATTCCACACACAGTCTAGAGCGATGAGGAGCGAAGATTAAATGCATCTCAAGCATGTAATAAGTTAGGGGGGTTGTTTGTAGCCCCCATAGCCCCTCCTCTTCATCAAATCATGGTGCCTTCATCTCTGCACGCCGAAAAAAAAGGCACCCCCCCTCTCTCCCATAAGTTCACTTTGTGGTTGGGACTTCCAAAGGGAGCCCCCAAAGGTCATGACTTTTGGAACTTCTTAAGCCCTATTTATACTTGATATTTGGCCTTGGCCTCCCGGGCATCCCCATTTCATCGTCTGGTACCCGATTCGAAGTCTGAAAATTTTTGGCAGTTTGTCTTGAAGTTCGACACTGCTAGGCATCTCCCAATGTCTTGTCTGACATGCCAAAAAATTATGAAAATTCACCAAATGTCTTCTAGTGGGTTTTTAAGCACTTTTGGGCATTGCCACTTAAAATCGTACTAATTGCCATCACGGCCTTCGACGAAGTCTATTTTCCCCCGAAATTCAGAATTTTTGGCTATTTTTAAGTACTTCTCAGCATCAAAAATCATTTATCATTGGTGATCACAAGATAGGGTGACTCAGCCCATCGAATCCCAAGAACAGATATGCACATAAACACAACCACAAAGAGCATCAAGTCGATACAAAATAGATACACAACAAAACACAGCACAACTCTCACCCTACCCCTTGTCAAAACCAAGGCATGATTCCACAAGGAGTAGGTCTAGCATAATCTGGCAGAAAACCAAAGCTCGTCACTAACCAATTGCTCCAACACAGTTGAGCTAAAAAGAACTATCAAAGAGGTCATCTTAAGTGGTGGTCCGAACTACCTACCTACCTAAGGACAACTCAACTAGGAGCTCCTACTAGGCGAGAACTCCTAGAGCCTAATCAAGAAATAGTTTCTTTTAGCACATTGGTCTTTTAGCCTCTTATTTTCCATACTTTCGCATGTAAAAAGGAGGGAGCTGAGCATAGTGGGGGAGAACAAGGCATCGACCGCCGCAGGTCCTATCTCGGTACCCAAGAACCTAGTGTCGCAAGGCAACACTGAATCCTTTTCTAACGCTCACTTTTATTTTCGCTCCAACCTTCTTATATTCTTTGTTTTTTCAATTAGATGCCACCCCTCAGAAGACAAGGCATTGACCCTCGGTCTTGTCTTGTCCCCAAGAACCTACCAGGCTTTCGCAAGGTGATAAACAACAGCTCAAGGATTTTCCTTTCTTTCCTTTTCTATTTTTATAGGGGTTAGAACCCCTTTTTACACACATCAGAATATTCATATATTGTCTTTCAGATATTTAGTGTTTTTTCTCTTTCCATCATTATTTTAGTAGGCTTCTCTAACTGCCTCATAACTAACAAGAAAATTTAGAATGGCTGCCTAGTAGGTCAGCAGAACAGGGTCACTAGAATTGCCTTCTAAAACAGATCTTTCAATGCCTGACAATGCCTTTGCAGGAGGCAATGACTACTCAGACCTCCCCTAGACATACAGAGCCTAAAACTAGGACTTCATGCCTCGAGTGCCGGTCCCCAACAAACAAAAGAAAGTAACCCTTACACGCACATATATCATTAATTGCTTAAGGGAAAAGACTCAGAAAGGGGAGGAAATCACTTGGAATGGCCACAAGAAGCTCCTTCACAGCAAAGGCTCTCTCTAGCGACTTCGTCAACCTATATGATGCAATCACTACAACAAAAAACCATTAACTGTACTTACACCAAACAGAGATAGGGCCCTCTTGGCCTAAAGAAATAGCACATTTCACTACAAACTAGCTAGCCCTCTTGGCTTAAAGAAATCAAACATGACATGACAAAACTAACTAGCCCTCCTGGCCTAAGGAAATAGATCATTAAAACCTTAAAACAACTGGCCCTCTTAGCCTAAAGAATTCAAGCAAACCAGCTCATATAGATTCCTCCTTGGAAGAAGGAAGATATACAAAAATACTCTCCATTCCAAGGGAAAAAATAGGGCTCTCTGTCCCCTAAACTAAATGCATCAAGTCGTGACCCATACCTCCTACCTCGGGGGGTTCATTATATATATATTCTCTATATAACGTGTGTTCATGGCCTATTTATAAATATCCTTATCTGTGAAATTTTCATGAATAAAACACAACCCTTTTCTATTCAATCTGTAAGTAACCCCTTTATATGACACCCTTTTGTATGTAAAAAATGTATAAAAATGGTCTTTTAAAAATCCCTTATTTTGAACTCACATTATATATACATATATTCATGAGTGACCCCCCCGAGCCTCCTGCATATATAACAAGAGACGTATGCATAACATGTCGTCTGATCAACCTATGGGTCTTATCGAGAGAGACATCTTGACTAGGACCATAGTTGAAGAAGAGGTCCTCTTAATAAGAAAAATTAGCTAAGGAATTTGCAAATTGATTCCAATCGTGGAATGAGCTGAAGAGATACACTCTCAAATTCATCAACTAGGGTTATAGCAGTACGATGATACATACAAAGTATGGGATTCTAGACTGTATATGTCCCATTGAGTTGATTTAAGATCAGCTGGGAATCCCCCTTTACCAACAACCACCGGATACCACATGTCTTGGCAATAATCATCCCATAATCAAGGCTTTATACTCTGCCATATTGTTAGTGAAGCCTACCTTGAGATAAATAGCTAATTTCATTGAAACTCTACGTCGCGGATCTTGGATAACTACTCCAACACTCCCTTTTTTATTAGGCCCCCGAGACACTCCATCAAAGTATAACGTGTACATCCATAATGGGTTTACATAGCCATCCATCAAGAACTCCCCTATTCGTAATTATGATAGCAAAAATTCAACATATTTAGAGGATGAATTAACGGCTCCATCCCACCTTCTTCATTAAACTTAACAAGGATGCTTATCAAAATCTGCAAATAGTAATGGCAGAAGACTTTGATCTCCTACACAAAGGTACTGTCTTCTTGCTCAATCACATTGTATCCCTTACTCCACCAGATAAGCTTCCCCTGATAATATCTTTGCTCGAGATATGGGTGCTCCAAATAAGGGATTAACCACCCCATCAACTAGTTTAATCTTAGAATATTAAAAAATAATAAGGTTTAATATTATTAAGATTAACCTTATTCTTAAATTTTGATCCCTGTAGATCAGCTAATAAAGCCATGGACTTATTTTTATCTAACATAACTATCTTGTAAGGGCCATCCCATCTAGGTTCCAGCTTTCCTGGAAATAGCTCCCTACATGCATCATAGTATAGAATTAACTGCCCTTTCTTAAAGGTATATTTTTTTGCTTTTAGATCATCCAACCACTTCATTTGACATTTAGCCACCTCCTGTGTAAGAAACTCTACAATTTAAGTTCATCCAAGTGAGCTATAGTCATAAATCGCTTGAATAGGGCATCTTCATCACCCAAAGAATGATCGATTGCAAATCTAATGGTTGGCAACTCAATTTCTAAGTGCAAGTCACACTCCTCCCCATAAACTAATTTGAATGGGGTGTAGCTAGGTTTTGTTTAAACGTTGTGTTATATGCCCAAACTGCCACATATAATTTTGTATCCCAGTCCCGCTTCTTTTCGAAGACTATTTTGGATAGGATACCCACAAGCTACTTATTGGTACTTTCAACTTGTCCATTGGCTTGCTGATTATAGGGGGTTGTCTTGTTATGGTTAATTTTCCATGCTTCAGTCAGGCTTTTAATCACCTTGTTCAAAAAATGGGTTCCATGGTTCGATAGTATTTCCTTTGCTGGACCAAAACGGCAGATGATCTCCTCAAGTAGGAAACTGGCAGTCTCTTTTGCATTGTCCTGCCTTGTCGCCCGTACTTTTGACCACTTTGTAAAGTAATCAGTTGCTACTATAATGTATCTTTTTTGAGTAGTAGACAACAAGGTAATAGGCCCCACAAAATCGATGCCCCACTTCTCAAATGGAAGGGTAGCCATAATCGGTGTAAGTGGATGCTTCCTATTCTCTCTACTGTCATGTCTTTGACATGTATCACATCTCTTGACATAGTCAAATGAATCCTGGAAGATGGACAGCCACCAATACCCACCTCTTAAAGCCTTCTGTGCCGTCAACTACCCAGCAAAGTGCCCTCCAGAAGCAGAGTCATGGCACTCTTCCAATATAAATGAAACCTCATCAAGCATCACACATCGGTGATACATATCATCAACACCCTGCCAATATAGTGTTCCTGTGATCAAGGAAAACTTCAATGCCTGTTGTTTAATTTTCCTCTTCTCCGATTTTGATAAAGTAGCTCCAGTCTCTCCCATAGAAAGATAGTGAGAGCGGAATTTAGGTGACGGGAAGTGCTTAAAAATAGCAAAAAATTATGAATATCAAGGGAAAAATATCCACCGTCAAAGGCGGCAGCTCGATCTAGGACGATTTTAAGCGCCAAAGTGCTTTAAAGGCGCCTGAGCGTCACTTGTTGATTTTTCATAATTTTTCAGACAGTCGTGCGGGTTGACACGAGCTACTGGCCAATGCGGGATGCTAAGCCGGATGCCCAGGATTTTTCAGAGCTCGATTCAGAGTCCGGACGGGGAAATGGCCAAGGAAACGGTCAAGATATGAAAAGGTGGACACTTGGGAGGCCAAATTTGAGCATGCCTTTTGAGTTTGGACCCCCCCCAAAAATTTTATGCACCTTATGAAGCAAAAAACGTGGAGAGAGAATGAAGAGGCATGAAAAAACGTGGAAAAAGATGGCGCGCGAAAAATGCGCCATGAATGGATGAGAGGCATCATGGCTGCTGCAAACAACCCTCCCAATGGATTATGGGGCTTCATTCCCCTCTGTCTGTGGACTCTATCGCCGCCCTTCGCCCGTGGAATGATGGCCTGGTTTGAAATTTCTGATTCTAGTCTTTCTCTCTCCTCCCTCTCTCTCTTCTAAGAGGCAGTTCATGTGTGGGAAGGAGCAATGAAGAAAGAATGATGGAGACTTGTCCGGCATGGACCGGATTGCTACACGGGCTGAGAATGGTGATTTGGGATGTTACTGGACATGAAGTGTTGCTGTTTTCCAAATCCACAGCCATGGACACAAAACCCGAAACACGCGTTTAAGCGGTAAACCAAAAAATTACAAAGAAAATTTAGTGTTTTATGCTTTTGATTGATGGAATGCCGTTCATATGGACTAAGATTTGATTATGCTGCTGATTCTTCTGAGTTCTTACTGTTTATAACCAGAAATTATGAAAAACATGCATTTCATGGCCCGAAATAATGTCAAGAAACCCGAAAACACCATGAAAAATGGGGAAAAACAAGGGTTTTGGGCATATAAATGGGGAAAACCGTCGATACACATCAACTAATCTTTCAATTTTGTTGCAAATGAACTAAGGGCCACAGCCCACAAACTGGTTTTCATTTTCAGCAATTTAAAAAATACAAGAAAATGAAGAAAATGGGGAAAAATGATAAAAACACCATGAAAAATAGGGGAAAAATACATTTGGGGCTACGAAAAATATAGAAAAATAGGATTTATGTTTGTTGATGTATAGCAAGGCTGGGGCATGAAGTTATGCTTCAGTTCAGCCTTGTTTATATGTTGTAGTGTGTGTTTCCTTCCTTTCTCCACATAAAAATGGCAAGGAAACCCTGAAAGAAATGAATGCAATGATGCACTATCAACGGGGAAGGGTAGAGTTGTGGAAAAATGGTTAAATGCCGTTGAGCATGAGGAATAATTTGCTGATTTTATATGCATTGCAACTAGGACGGAATAATAATGATAAAAATTAAAACCTAGTAGCACGAAGATCACTTCGGTGCTAGGTGTTGCAGCGAAGCACAAAGCGGTTAGAAAGAAAAGCATGAAAGAGATGTTTTACACTTGCACGCTGCTGGTTTTTAAAATGTTTGAGCACTAGGCATCCACCTCTTTGCATGATCATTTAGAGGAAATTAAAAGTATCAGAGTTAGCTCCTGGACACGCATAGCAATTGTTTTCAGTAGGCCTGTGACCCACCGTTGAGAGTGTGAGGTTCCTATGCTGTAGGATAGACGAGGGTTAAAGGGGAAGTCAAGTGAGGAAATGGTACATTCCTGGATACGTTTATTTGGTAACTTGAGTGACGTTTGTGCGAAATGTTTAAATGTTGAGCGACGCATCGAGGGGCCAATCCCCAAGGTGTAGGAGAGTCGCAGAGGGTTGACGGCATTCAGCCGTAGGAGGAACCCCATGTGTGTGTGATTCGAGCCTTTTGGCTATGTGAAAGGGACTCCCTCTGAGGAGTAATATTGGGTTAGGATCAGTTGGACTACAACGTATTACAAACGCAATGTTTAGGAAGGCAGAGATTTTGATAGACGCTCCTGGCCGCGAGGCCGAGGGGTTGTCTTGTGCGTAGTGACGAGGCCCGGCTAGTGCATGAGCCAGTGCCGGCCCGTTTTTAGGTCCATCAGTGGTGCGTCTGCCGGGAGCTGCCGATAAGTGGTGGTCTCCGAATCTTGGTCTCATAAGGGACCTGTTAGTTTTATTGGTCGATAGCCGCCTTGAAGCGGTGGATATCAAGTTAGTCTGATAAAAACTTTGGTCATTAGTATGACGGTGAATCCAAGAAATTCCCAACACCCAAAGGATACTTTGTCTATCTTGAACACACTAGTGGGATCTTTAACACGTTGGGTGATTGACTATTTTACCCTTTGCCCTGAAAGTGATACCATGCTTGAGTTTGGGTCCCTATGGGAAAATACCCATGGAGATACCTCTAAGATTAATAGCCCATGGCGATTAGAGAATAGGGAAAGTGAAAGTAATGTTAAGATGACACAGTCATCTATGATAATTCATGATGATAATGTCATAGAAAAGACTGTGACAATGATGGTTAATATGCACATAGGAGGACATGATGATTATGATCTAAAGATACATCCGATGCTAGTGCCCGACGCACTTGGGTACCGTAGTGTGATTGCCAAGATCCATGAAGCATTGGATGATGTCCATGTGTGTGGAAAACCATTGTTAGTAAGGAAGATTTCATTAGGACCTATCCTAAGTTTTAGCAAAGTGGTGGTAGATGAGAATAGGCTTACTAGAACACCACTAGCAGATGATGGGATAGATTCCCTATTGCATAGTGTTGGATTCCCTAAGCCACTTTGTGAGTTGGCGGAAAGGGAAGTTCATGGAATTAGTGACTCTACCACACCAGTAAAGGTGGAAATGGAAGAGGTTAAAGACCCTAATACACTGGTATTAGGTCAAGAGGAATACGAAGATTTTAATGACCCAGTCTTGATCCCAAAAGGGAGGACTAAATGTCCTCCTCTTTATAGGGATCTCCCAGTGTTTTATGGGTTGCCAAATGAGGATCCGATGATTCATGTAAGAGAATACGACCTAACTTGTATTGCAAGTGGGTTTGACGATATACATCAGATGCTTGTATTCCCAAGTACCCTAAAGGGGGAGGCAAGGAAATGGTATTGGAACCTCCCAAGAGGGTCGATCAAATCATTTGAGGAGTCTTGTGATAGATTTCTAGATGAGTATGAAAAACAGCTCCCTATGATTCAGGTCTTAGGGCAGCTTATGCAGTTTAGACAAGAGTCTTATCTTTCTGTTAAAGAGTATGCTAGAGCCTTTGATAGTACTCTTAGGCTTTGGCCAAGAAGAGCCAGTGCACTACCAGATGATGTGCTATGTGAGCTCTTTCTGAATGGCTTAGAGATTAATACGCAAATCCAAGTGGGACTGTGGAATCCTAAGTCATTAAGGGAAGCAAAAATGCATGCCATCGATTATGAGGGTCATATTCAGAAATGTTGGGAAAACTTTTGGAGTTTTCCCCACTCAGTACACGTGCATCCTAGCTTCCAACCATTTCTGCAAGAAGACAGCTCACTTGTTGATACCAAGGCAGCCTATGAGGGGAACCTTAGTGGCCAAAATCTCAAAGCAGAAAATGGCCATCCTATGAGTAGTAATGACATGCCTCTCAGTGAACAGGTTCCAAGCCATGTAAGTCCCATTAGGGCTTGCAACACTTCCACGAGAGATAGTTGTGATGGAAATATGGATCGCACCAATGGGCCTATGAGTGTTGATAAGAATTCTGTGTGTGGTTCTAATTTTGTTGCTAGTAAGGCTCTTGAGAGACCTTTGGTATTGGAATCATGCTTCCGAGTGGATGTTGTTCCTTCCAGTGAAAGCATGGTTCTTATGGAAGAAAATTTACAGTATGGACGTAAACAAGTAAAGACATCTTTTGTAAAGAGGATGCAAAATGCTAAAAGTCCACCTGTGCTTCACAAAGGTCATAAGAATGTGAGGCCATTTAGCCATAGGGATAAGTTTGCATTGAGTTCATTAGACCAGTGCAACAAATTGAGGGAGTGCAAGAATATTAAGGGAAATGTGAGATGGGTTTGGAGACCCAAAATCTCCAAAAGTATGGCAGGAGTGTCAGATGCAAGGCCAAGGATCCCATCTGGATATATTCTGTTGAACCCCCAAGAGGGTAAGATTGGATATACATCTGACCATATACACTGCCTTGGGACACACCCATGTGATATGCTTAGGCTTGAAGTTCTACCTAATTTGGGTCCCAGCACTGATCTACGTGAAAACCCAAATAGGGGAGGTTTGAATGAGTACAAAGCTATGATTCTTTCTCCCAAAGGAGCCACTCAGCCGCTTGAACGACTAGGTTATTCGGATTACAATAAATGTGGGACATGCGAGCCCACTAAGGTTGTTCATTCAGCTCATAGTGCCCAAGAAGGGATCGGTCTTATTGATGAGTTATTTGTGGAAAGACTTGGACTTGTAGCTCTACAAGACGAAAACCATAAGATTAAAAAGAAAAAAAGGAAAAAAAAAGAGGAAAAAAAATACAAGATCAAGCTTTTAGCTAACTTGCATGAGTAGCATGGGGCTAGTCGACCTATGATATGCTATCTTTGGCACCTTGGGTAGTCTGAGAGGGTGTGATGTATATGCCAAGGACATCAGTGTTACGTGGACTAAAATGGCCTATCTAGTTTTAAGCTAGGAAGGCTAGCTGCTTTGGATATTACCTCCAGATTTTGTTAAGCCAAGAGGGCCGATTTAGTTTTGTAGTGAAGTATTTTATTTCATTAGGCCAAGAGGGCCATCTCCCTGTCTAGTGCGGGTGCGTTTAATTGGGTTTTTGTTTAGCATTGTGCTGGACAGGTTTTGTGATTCATGGAATTTGGTGGAGCCTGGAGGAGCCTTTGCTGTGATGGAAGCTTCTTGTGGCCAATCTAGGTGATACCTCTCCTTTCCGAGTACCTTTCTTTCCTGTTATATGTGTATTTATACTTGTCGAGGGGATACATTTTTGTTGGGGACCGGCAACCAAGGCATGAAGTTCCAGGTTTAGGTTAAGTATGTTTGAGGGAGGTCGGAGTAGTCATTGCCTCCTGTAAAGACATTGTTAGACATTGAAAGACCTGTTTTAGAAGGAAGCCCTAGTGGCTCTGTTCTGCTAGCCTGCTAGGCAGCCGTTCTAGGAGTTCTTGTTAGTAGTGAGGCAGTTAGAGAAGCCTGCTAGAAGATAATAATGATGATGCCAAGAAATCCTGAATATCCTAAAAGTTGAATATCAATGCGAAGGTGTGTAAAAAGGGGTTCTAACCCCTATCAAAGAAAAGAAATGAAATGGAAATATATAAGCAGTTGATCATTGCCTTGCGAGGGCCTGGTAGGTTCCTGGGGACGAGTCAGACCCGGGGCCGATACCTTGTCTTCCTAGGGGTGGCTTCTTGCTGGAAAAAATAATATCAAAACCAGGAAGGTTGGAGCGAAAATAAAAGTGAGCGTTAGAAAAGGATTCAGTGTCGCCTTGCGAGGGCTTGGTAGGTTCTTGGGTGCCGAGACAGGTCCTGAGGCCGATGCCCTGTTCTCCTTGGGTCACTACGCTCAGCTCCCTCCTTTTTACATGCCCAAGTATGTTCATCCAATCAAAACCCTAAAAGAAGAGATATACTGAAAGAAAATATCCTTTGCTCAGGCTATAGGAGTCCTCGCCTTGCAGGAGCTCCTAGTGGTGTTGTCTTTAGTTGGTCAGTAGTTCAGACTACCACTTAGGGCAACCTCTTTGGCAGTTTTTTTTAGTTTGGCTGTGTTGGAGCAGCTGGTTAGAGACTCACTTCAGATCTTCTATTAAATGATGCTAGGCCTCCTCCTTGTGGATGTTATGCCTTGGTTCTGCCAGGGGTAGGGGGAGCATTGTGCTGAGTTTTATGATGATAATTGTTTTGTATCAGTTTGATGCTTCTTTGGTTGTTTATGTGCAGATATGTTCGTGGATTCGACGGGCTGTGTCGCCCTATCCCGTGGTCGCCAATGAGAGCGGAATTTAGGTGACGGGAAGTGCTTAAAAATAGCAAAAAATTATGAATATCAAGGGAAAAATATCCACCGTCAAAGGCGGCAGCTCGATCTAGGACGATTTTAAGCGCCAAAGTGCTTTAAAGGCGCCTGAGCGTCACTTGTTGATTTTTCATAATTTTTCAGGCAGTCGTGCGGGTTGACACGAGCTACTGGCCAATGTGGGATGCTAAGCCGGATGCCCAGGATTTTTCAGAGCTCGATTCAGAGTCCGGACGGGGAAATGGCCAAGGAAACGGTCAAGATATGAAAAGGTGGACACTTGGGAGGCCAAATTTGAGCATGCCTTTTGAGTTTGGACCCCCCCCAAAAATTTTATGCACCTTATGAAGCAAAAAACGTGGAGAGAGAATGAAGAGGCATGAAAAAACGTGGAAGAAGATGGCGCCCGAAAAATGCGCCATGAATGGATGAGAGGCATCATGGCTGCTGCAAACAACCCCCCCAATGGATTATGGGGCTTCATTCCCCTCTGTCTGTGGACTCTATCGCCGCCCTTCGCCCGTGGAATGATGGCCTGGTTTGAAATTTCTGATTCTAGTCTTTCTCTCTCCTCCCTCTCTCTCTTCTAAGAGGCAGTTCATGTGTGGGAAGGAGCAATGAAGAAAGAATGATGGAGACTTGTCCGGCATGGACCGGATTGCTACACGGGCTGAGAATGGTGATTTGGGATGTTGCTGGACATGAAGTGTTGCTGTTTTCCAAATCCACAGCCATGGACACAAAACCCGAAACACGTGTTTAAGCGGTAAACCAAAAAATTACAAAGAAAATTTAGTGTTTTATGCTTTTGATTGATGGAATGCCGTTCATATGGACTAAGATTTGATTATGCTGCTGATTCTTCTGAGTTCTTACTGTTTATAACCAGAAATTATGAAAAACATGCATTTCATGGCCCGAAATAATGTCAAGAAACCCGAAAACACCATGAAAAATGGGGAAAAACAAGGGTTTTGGGCATATAAATGGGGAAAACCGTCGATACACATCAACTAATCTTTCAATTTTGTTGCAAATGAACTAAGGGCCACAGCCCACAAACTGGTTTTCATTTTCAGCAATTTAAAAAATACAAGAAAATGAAGAAAATGGGGAAAAATGATAAAAACACCATGAAAAATAGGGGAAAAATACATTTGGGGCTACGAAAAATATAGAAAAATAGGATTTATGTTTGTTGATGTATAGCAAGGCTGGGGCATGAATTTATGCTTCAGTTCAGCCTTGTTTATATGTTGTAGTGTGTGTTTCCTTCCTTTCTCCACATAAAAATGGCAAGGAAACCCTGAAAGAAATGAATGCAATGATGCACTATCAACGGGGAAGGGTAGAGTTGTGGAAAAATGGTTAAATGCCGTTGAGCATGAGGAATAATTTGCTGATTTTATATGCATTGCAACTAGGACGGAATAATAATGATAAAAATTAAAACCTAGTAGCACGAAGATCACTTCGGTGCTAGGTGTTGCAGCGAAGCACAAAGCGGTTAGAAAGAAAAGCATGAAAGAGATGTTTTACACTTGCACGCTGCTGGTTTTTAAAATGTTTGAGCACTAGGCATCCACCTCTTTGCATGATCATTTAGAGGAAATTAAAAGTATCAGAGTTAGCTCCTGGACACGCATAGCAATTGTTTTCAGTAGGCCTGTGACCCACCGTTGAGAGTGTGAGGTTCCTATGCTGTAGGATAGACGAGGGTTAAAGGGGAAGTCAAGTGAGGAAATGGTACATTCCTGGATACGTTTATTTGGTACCTTGAGTGACGTTTGTGCGAAATGTTTAAATGTTGAGCGACGCATCGAGGGGCCAATCCCCAAGGTGTAGGAGAGTCGCAGAGGGTTGACGGCATTCAGCCGTAGGAGGAACCCCATGTGTGTGTGATTCGAGCCTTTTGGCTATGTGAAAGGGACTCCCTCTGAGGAGTAATATTGGGTTAGGATCAGTTGGACTACAACGTATTACAAACGCAATGTTTAGGAAGGCAGAGATTTTGATAGACGCTCCTGGCCGCGAGGCCGAGGGGTTGTCTTGTGCGTAGTGACGAGGCCCGGCTAGTGCATGAGCCAGTGCCGGCCCGTTTTTAGGTCCATCAGATAGTGCGTTATAGCAGCATACCAAGAGGGAATAGATGCCCTATCAATCTTGAACAAAGTTTCCATGTCACTTCCTTCAGTGGAGACCTCCTTTGGCTATCCGAAATCCACAAGACACTCTACAATGCCCTGAAGCTTTGGTGGCTTGCTCTTAATCTCGTAACCAAATTATTGAAAAGTGATTAACCACTTTGCTAAACAATCATGCGGCTGTAACTTATTCAACAAGAATCAAATCCCTTACGCCATCATATAGTGCCTAAAATTTTTGGTTGCAAATACCATCACAAGGCACAACTTCTCCATATAGATATAGTTAATTTTTGATATGCCTAACTTCCAACTAGTAAAAGCTATCGGATGGTACCACTTCTCCTCCTGAATTTGGGATCAGCAGCAGCTAATACTATACATGGTTGCTGCTGAAAATATATAGAACATTTCGCCCCTTTTAGGTGCTTTTAAAACAGGTGCTTTGGCAAGCTCCTACTTCACATCGTCAAAAGATACTTTGCAAGCATCACTCCATGCAAATTGACTGTTAAAGGACAATAGGTTCGTCAGTGGAAACGTTCTTTCTGCCAGGGCATTGATAAACCTCCGATAATACCCTACTGATGACAGAAAGCTATACACTTTCTTTGGAGTAAGCGGCCGACTCATGGCAACTATGACCTTGATTTTTTCAGGGTCAGACACAATCCCTACCAAACTAACTATATGGCCTAATAATTGCCCATAAGGTACTCCAAAGACACACTTTCGTGGGTTGAGAGCTATGAAAAATTGTCTACAATGCTCGAAACACTTCTTCAAAATAATCAACTGCATTTCTTTTACAGTGGCTACTCCCAAATCATAAACGAATACTTTCAACTCCTCTAGGGAGATGCCACCAAAGGTTTTGTCAACTATTCTTTGCCACAAACTAGGTGCATTACATAACCCAAATGCCATCACATGGTACGCAAAGGTACCGAAGATAGTGATAAATGTCATTTTCAGCTTGTCTTGCTCAGCGATTTCCATTTGGTTATACCCTGCAAAGAAATCCATGGATGAATATATTTCCGTACCCGCCACTTGATCAAAAATTTAGTCAATAAATGGCAACAGGTAGTAATCTTTAACAGTATGTTTATTTAGCTCTCTAAAGTCTACACAAAGACGGATTTGATTATTCTTCTTCTTTCTAATCACAATTGGCAAACACCATTCAGTATGCTGAACTGGGAAGATCAAACCCGCCTTTCGCAACTTTGAAGCTCTTCAAATAGCCCGTCTCTTAGTTCAAAAGGCATACACCTTACTTTCTGACATACATGGTGGGTACCTTCCTTTACAAGAATGGTATGCACAGCCAGACTAGGAGGAATACCCCTAAGTTCATCATAGCTCCAAGCAAAGATGTTGGAGAACTCCTGAATTAGGGACAGATAGTCATCTCTCTCTTCCGAACTGAGCATGGAACCTAATTTGATTGGCCGCGAATCATTAGGCATGCCAAGGTCCAACTCAATAACATCCACATCTCTTATTCGATCTTGAGGCTCTATCGGCTCATTCAAGGTTATCTAATAAATATCATCTGTAGTGGACCCTTCTTTAGATCTATCGCTTGTTGATGATGTCTCACTATGAGATGGATCATCTACTATTTCTAGTTTAGTGGATGATAATGGAGCTCTCTCACTCTGAGGAGACTCAGGGTAAGCATCCACTATTACACGCTGGCACCTCGACCTAGAATCACTTGACCAGCGGGTATATAGACTTGACAGTCTGTCTATAGAATCCATGGCCTGCCTAGCAAAAATCGATAGCTAGGACGTCTTGCAAACCTTATTACCCTAAAGTCCAGATAACATTCCATGCTCGCAACTGTAACGTGGACTTTAGTGATGCAACCTTCCGGTTGTCTTAGACTATCAACATCTATCTTAAGAAGTGTGGAGCCATCTTTTTGGATCTCTAGACCTAGCTTCTCCATCAAATCTGAACTCATGATATTGACGGAGGATCCATTGTCCACGAAAGCGTGCTCCACTATAATATTTCATCAACATACGCTGGAACCCTAGGGCAATGCTTTTCAACATGATCAAACCAATCTTCTTTCACTCTAGCTATGCCCAAAGGTTCTACAATGTACCCTATACACAAGATCTTCTTGAATTCCTTGCGTACTCCTAGAGAAAGTTTAATCAATTGTAGGAGATTTACATCTGGTTTAACTTCATAAAGAGAACTTGCTA
Source organism: Lygodium microphyllum (assembly GCF_053477565.2). Taxonomy (NCBI): domain Eukaryota; kingdom Viridiplantae; phylum Streptophyta; class Polypodiopsida; order Schizaeales; family Lygodiaceae; genus Lygodium; species Lygodium microphyllum. The sequence goes on from NC_141161.1 coordinate 56,442,750, forward strand.
GGTCAAAGTCAAGGTAGTTAGCCAAAGTTCTCTTCTCGCACCAAACCATTCTCTCCTTTGGTCTTTCAAACGGCTTTGGTGCCTCTTTTTTAGCCTTTACCTTCTTTATTAGCAATCCTTTATCCTTCTCGGGATCAACTTTACTACCAATAGTTCTTAAAGGTCCACCTTTCATATTAGGATTCAGGATTCGCTTTTCCCTAGAATCTTGCTTAGGGCTTCCCTCGATAGGTTTTACAATTCCTTTGTCACCCTCTTTGATCTTTTGACCTCTTATTACGGCTTGTAGATTAGAATTTTTGACATCATTGACACATACGGCCTCAATAAGGTTGATTCCACTACCATGAGGAAACTTCTCTCCAGTAGCCTTTCCTCGTTGCAGTATTTTTATTGGTCCCTCCTCTTACTGGAGACTATTCCCTTGTGTGCTATGGTTAACTGGACCTGCTTGTTTACTCCCTTGCTGGAGAGAACTGATCTTACTTCAACAGGTAGCAACTAAGTGGCCAGACTTTTTAAAAATATCGCATTTGGAATTTTGGGAAATTCCTAAGGAAATGTTGGCCACCACACCAGTTACAACTGAATCTTGAGGGGGAACCCTCCTCAGGGCGTCGACTCCCTATCAAATTCTGCTGCTTCTTAAGAAAATTGACATCCACAAATATTTTTCTATATTGTTTAGAGATCATATCAGTATAGCATCATGTCCTTAACTTTGCCAAGGATATTAGAGGCACTTGACTCATAGCCACAATCATCTATCTGTAGTGCCATCGGGCTAACTACTTGATTAGGAATTGGCCGCTGACCTACTAGGACAACATTAGGATTCATTGTTTGGCTTCCACCACTATTTAGTGAGGTTGCCTGACTAGCCATAGGCATAGTCATGCTAGGAGTCGCTGGTAACATAGGCAAATTTGGCATGATACTCCCTCTCCCATTCGCATTTGACATGGGGTCCCCTTGACTCCCATTGGTTAAGGCCAAATTATTACCATTCCAATTTATCATTGCTGTATAAGCCACTTGCAAGCACGACTCCACTCCTACTTGGGGAATAGCAATGTCAGTGTCCTCCAAAGTGACACTACTAAGCTCTACTGGATATTAAAATCCAATCCATGTAGAGAATATTGCAACTGTGTAGCCGTTGGAATGGGAATATAAGTATTAACTTTGCGAAGAACTTGCTTTAGTTTCTTGGCATAGGCCTGGACATTCTCATGTGGCTCTTGGCGTGTTACATTCAAGACACGCAACCAATACTCGCCACCCTTCTCAGGAGAAAACTCTCTATAAAAAGCCTTAAAGGATTGGGCACTGCTAGTTATGGTTCTGGCTTCTAGACCATGATACCACACTGCCACTCTTCCTTTTAATGTCATGTTGAAGAACGTCATTAGGTGTCCTTCGTCTTGGATTTGATAGTTGAACATGAGCGTTTGAAACTCCTTAATATGGAGTTCTCCATCTTCTTCTCCTAAACCATGGAAAATGGGCAACGGTGCTCCTAATGCTGGTAAATCCGGCAGCGTACCTACTGTGGGTTGTGCCATGGCTACAATAGGATTGACAACGGGAGTTTGTGTAGGTACAACTACACCCCCACTTGTTGTGGGTTGATTAACTGGAAGTAAGGAAGTACCAAGACTTTCACTTGCACTCGAAGAGCTAATTGTAATACTTAGGTTACTAGAACCACTGCCACTTATTCGTAACGCGCTGCTCCTTTGAGGAGAATAGCGTCTTACAATCTCCAACCGTCGTCTAGCCCTCTCAGTACGTTCTAATTTTTGTATTTCGGCTTGATGGTCCTTCTCAGAGGACATAAATCAACTATTTGGTCCCTAGAAACCCTAGATTCGAGAACCATCACTTGTTGGCCGCTCCCGGCAAATGCACCACTGATGGGATCTAAAATGTGCCGGCATTGGCTATAGCACTAGCCAGACCTCTGACATGCACAAGACAATCCCACGGCCTCGCGGTCACTAGCATCTATAAGACACATTGCCCTACCATCGTACATACATTTTGTATTTCTATCGTACTTTTTAGTCCAACCCTTAACCTTCTCAGACTCCTCAAAGGGAGACCCTACACATTTTGGTGTAATTCAACACGTAGAACAACATAGGAGGAACCCGTCGGCTGATTGCCGCAGCCCCACTGCAACCCTTCTACACCTTGAGGATTGGCCCCTCGATGCGTCACTAACACATATAACACATACAAAATAGACTCCACTCTTGGTACCAATATTATATCATTCCAGGAATGTACTAGTCCTCACTTACTTGTCCCCTTAGACCCACTGTCTAGACCTACAGCTTGGGTGCCTTACTCTCTCCAGCGTGGGTCATTTATCATTCAACCAAGTGTTATGCATGCCAAGAATAGATACCATGTGTATGATTCATGCAATCGTATATGATTTTTTGTGCATAAACAATGATGGTTTAAAATCAGCCTATGTATCGTGCAAAAACAGTCTTTTTAATGAATTTACGCTAATACGCAATGATGCGTTGTAGGGACCTAGTACACCAAGGCAAACCTCGTGTTGCTAGATTTATTATTTCTAAATAAACTACATCCTAAATGTTATGCATAAAGAGAACAATCAGAATTTGTATCATTTTAGCGCTTAAACTATTGTATAAGATTATCCTCCCGCTCATCGTTTAAATTGTGCTGCGTTGCATAGGTGTAGAGGGTTTTGTATGTCATTTTTTATATGTAAAAGTAATAAATACACATTTTAACACAATGGAAAATGGCCTTAACCTCGTGCTTCAGCCCCATCAGACATTCACATACATAGATCTTATTACACAATAAATCCATTTTTTTCCTATTTTTCTATTTATTTTTAATAGAAAATAGGTATTTTTGGTTTTTTTCTAATTCTTGATCATTGGAATTGAAACTCAGAATTTTTCCTTATTTTATCCCATGTCCACTCATTTTCCCACTCAAAATAAAAAAAACTATCAATTTCCATCAAAATTAGTAGTTTTTCGAGTTTTGAAAATTTATAATTGTTGTAAATCAATATGGGTTCCGCATAACAGTGATTGCAACCCTCAAACATAATGCAAGGAACATTCAAATAAAATTTAAGCCCATGTGCACACCATTTAGACCATGAACGATAAAAAATAAGTAAAAATATTTCATAAAATAGAGCGTGCTACCTTTTTCCATGTTTGGGGTTTTTGGAATATTTAGTTGGGACTGTGTATCGACCCACCAACCATGAATTTTAATATAGATCTTTAGCCTTTAGCCCCCTCAGCCTCTTGGAACAATATGATGCCTCCCAAACAAGCATCCATCACCCGATTCTCTTCTTGATTCTTGCCACATGAAGTGCCTCTATGCAAGAGAGAGAAAGAAGAGAGAGAAATACTGGTTTTTTATCTCCACAACCAAGCAGCCATTCACACGCGGTCTAGAGCAATGAGGAGTGAAGATTGAATGCATCTCAAGCATGTAATCAGTTAGGGGGGTTGTTTGCATCCCCCATAGCCCCTCCTCTTCATTAAATCATGGCGCCTTCATCTCTACACGCCGAAAAAAACAGCTCCTCCCCCCACCCCCCCACAAATTCACTTTTTGGTTGGGAGTTCCAAAGGGATCCCCCTAAGGTCATGACTTTTGGGACTTCTTAAGCCCTATTTACACTTTACATTTGGCCTTGGCCTCCCAGGAATCCCAATTTCATCGTCCAGTACCCGATTCGAAGTCTGAAAAATTTTGACAGTTTATCTTGAAGTCCCGCACTGCCAGGCATCTCCCAAGGTCTTGTATGACATGCCGAAAAATTATGAAAATTCACCAACTGTCGTCCATTGGGTCTTTTAAGCACTTTCAAACATTGCTGCTTAAAATCATACTGATTGCCACCATGGCCTTCGATGAAGTCTATGTTTTCCCTAAAATTTGGAATTTTTGGCTATTTTAAAGCACTTCTTGGCATCAAAAATCATCTATCAAGGAGGTTGTTATTTTGATTCAAGTTTTTGTTCTACAAAGGAGCTCCAGGAGATCTATTGCTTGGAGAGTGCTTCTGAGTAGTGCCGGACAAGGGATTCCAGGTTCTATCAATACATATTGACTCGATTCATTACGCTTTGACTTTATTGTGTTTACCTCTTATCTATTCTTTTTCTTCTCTTCCATATCCTATCTCTATTTCCTTCTCTCTCTAATCCCCAGTGGATATGAACTTTCGACAAAAACCCCTCCGACACTGATAGTATTTGTATGATTATTAGTTGTGCTACCCTAGACATTGCTATGGTCTAGTGGATTGCATATATCAAATATTTAAACCATGAATTTTAGTACATTATAGGAAGAGATAACCTAGTGGGCAGACATGTTATCTTGGGCACGCTATGAGAATGAACATGGGATGATGGATGAGGAGGAAGAAGATGACTTTCTTGAGACTTTCTTACAACTGAAAATGATGTTTCGATTGGTGAAATTGAATTGGCAGCCATTGTAACTATAGGTACAACTCTCATAAATACAATAACAACATTAAATCTAGTAAATAGATTAGCTTGTTTATCAAGTACAAGTGCTGTAAGAGTGAATTTAGCAATGCAAGGAGTTGCTACAACACTAACCAAAGCTTAGATAGCAAAGAGAAAACACTTAAGATGTTATGTATCTTGTGTAGAAGTGTTTCTAAGAGACAAATATGTAGGAGACTAGTTGAGAATTGGTCAATACCTCAACACATTAACAAAGAGAGATGAGTGGTCAGATGAGGAGTTTAAGAAGATCAATAGGAAAAACTATGGGTTTTTCTTAAAAGATTAGTACTTTGTGGAAACATGTACGACATGTCAAACGTATTCATATGTGAGACATTTGGTATGGAATGCAATCCACATATTCCTTATCTCTTCATTTTATGTGTGTGGTTGATCTAAACACGATGCCTATACATGTCTTTGGCAAATGAGATATCTTGTACTTCCCCATGAAGACTTGACTAATCAAGTGAAAGGGAGAGCTCTAATTATCAAGACAATAAGTGCAATGTGTACTTTTCTCTTAGGAGAGATCTTTTGTCAGTATGACTGTGTGGAAAAAATTAAAGCAAATAGGGGTGAACTGGATGCAGATGAAGCCCATGGTTTATTTGCATGGTTGGGGATAAATATTTCTTTAACTTTAGCTTATAACCCTAAAGGAAATGGAAAAAGTACAAGAGGTCACCCATCTATTGTGAAGGCATTGGCAAAATCATGTGGAGAAGGTAAAAGAGTGGCCACAATTCCTCCCTTATGCTTTATCGATTGACAAAATAACTCATAGTGCTATTATAAGATATATGCACGATGAATTAATGTATGGTCAAAAACCTATCATGTTGATAGAAGAGATAGCAGTCACATGGATTTTGCTACCTTGGGAAGAGGAGCTAAATCGAGAGGAGTTGTTGGCCTTACATACTAGATAGTTGGAAAGAAAGTCACGAGGAATAGAAACAAGAATTGCAAAGTTAAGGACAACAAGGATACAAAACAAGAAACAATTTGACAAAAGACATAGATTGAGGCCAAGAACCATACAAGATGGGGATTGGTTGCTCGTTAATGATAGGAGTTTGGATAACCACATAGTGCACATTTTTGGCACACATTTTTCGATTACTAGGGAGCTCTAGGAGATCTAATGCTTGGAGATTACTTCTTAGTAGTCCCAAACAAGATTTTTTTAATATTCTTAGGTTCTATCAATACATAGTGCTTTGAATCATTGAGCTTTGTCTTTATCTTGTGTATCTCTTGTCTATTCTTTTTTTTCTCTTCTATCTCCTATTCTCTACTTTCTTCTTTCACTAATCCCCGGTGGATATGACCTTTTGATTAAAACTTCTCTGATAACGAGCAACTTTCTAGTATTGAAATCTATCAGAATGGCCTCCTCACATGCTTTCTAGCTTTTGGATCTAGTAGCTGCTTCATAATGACAAACTTTGTGGTTATTAAATGGGGGTCCAAACGGACTCTGATCGATGAATGAACACTTGCTTGGATTCTAATGTTGAAATGCATCTAGGAAAAATCTAACTCCTTGATCATTCCATTTTTCACTAAAATTGTCTCTTTTACGAGACTCAGGTCACTTTTTCACTTGAAGTTCCGGCTTTAAAATGAGCTCTCACTTGTTCTTTGAAAAATGGGACATTGATCTCATTAGACCTATGCATCCTTCATCTACAATACGGAAGCATTATATCATTGTGATGATTGACTATTTCATGAAGTGGTCTGAAGCTCATGCTACAATGAAGGATAATGCCAAGGAAATGGCTAGTGTCATTCTTGAATAGATTTTTTGCCGTTTTGGTCTATCCAAAGGGCTAGTGTCTAACCATGAAAGTCATTTCTTGAATAATATTATAGAAGCTTTGAATAAATCTCTAAAAATTAGACACAATAAAAAGCTACACCTTATAACCTCTAAGTGAATGGGTAGGTAGAGAGCACCAATACACAAGTTATGGGGATTTTATCCAAGACTATATTAGAGGGCAAGCATGATTAGGATAAGTTATTTGGCTATGTGGGCTTACAACACGATATTCAAAAGAGCCACATGCCCCACTTCATTCAGGTTATTATATGGGGAAGAGTGTATCTTGCCCCTGGAAATTGAGTTATCTACTATGAGATTTGCTTTAAAAATTTTATAGGCAAGGTAGAAGCATTGCAAGAGTGGTTCATTTCTTTAGCACAACTTGATGAAATTAGATTGTAGACTCTATTGCATCAAAAGGTAATTAATAAGCTTATGAAAAAACTACATGATTTGTGTGCCAAGAAATGTAAATGTGTTAAGGATCATTTGGTCATGTACTATGATAGACATTGTGACGAATTCCTAGGAAAGTTAGAACCTAAGTGGAATGTCACTTATAAAATTGTTCATTTAGGAAAGAGTGGATCTACAACCCTTTTAGAAAACTTGCAAGGGGTATAGTTTAAGACTAAAGTGAACTTGAATAATGTAAAGTCAGATTATATATAGAGACTAACATAGGACTTGGTGCCTTTATAAGTCTTCCAGGATCTAGCTTAAACTTGCAAAGTATACCAAGGTTATTGGATGGGAAAGTTAGAGTCTTTATCTTGAGCATCCATACTTTGAGCATCACTACTATCAAGGCAAAATCATTTGGTGGAGTAAGGGTTATTGCATTACTAAGTGGCTAGACAAATCTTTCAAATGGGACATTAAGGTCTATTGCCATCACTATCATAGGGCTCTTTTCTAGTGTCCCTATTAAGCTTAGTGATGATGAGGAAGGAGGTATCTTTTCACACACCCTCTCTCTCAGTTGGAATTTAATTATCATAAGTACAAGTAGATTGATTGATATGGCATGTTGCATCAATGAAGTTGTTATTAAATATCACCATGATCGAGTGATTATGAAAATGGAAGTTTATGTAGACAACACCACTTTCACTAATAATATGGTAGAATATAAGGCCTTACTTGTGGGCTCAATTTAGCCAAATGTGGTGGTATTCATCATTTATTATTCGTGAAAAAAAAATCAATTAGTAATCAACCAATTGAATGGAATATGTAGTGTGAGGGACCTGATTTTGCGGGTGTACTATCATGCAGCCATGGATATGTTGGAGATCTTTGAGTAAGTGACTTGTTAGCTGATTTCTTGTCAATGGAACCACTTTGTGGATTCCTCGGCTAATTATGCATTGTTGAAGATGTGTTTCTTTATTGTGATCTAAAGAGTCTTCTAGAAATTACCTGATGATATCAACCTAAGGCTACTTTTTGGGAACTGCTCAACTGACATGTCTTGCTTTGGCTGTCAATGGTTAGAGTGGGTAATGACTCAACCTAGCAATCAATTAACTTCAGATCCTTTCATGGATGCATTGAATTGTTGATATTGGTCTCATAAACACATCTTGCTATTTATGTAGGGGGTTTAAATGATGCATCTAGTGTAGGGCTTGAGTGGCCCTTTCCTTCGTCTAGGTTTTGTGCTTCAGGAGATGTTTTGAGGGGATCAAAGGATTAAATAAGCAATATTTTGTTGAAAAGTTTATTTCTTGAAATATTAATTAGGCCAAGAGGACCAATTTTCTTAGTGCAGGTGTTGTTAGCCTATGGGCTATTTTTTGAGTTTGATTTTGCAAGTTGAACCATTTACTTGTTTTGTGCATCAATAAGGATAACTTCAATCCCCTGTGTCTCTATCACCTTATCTCTTATTGATTTCTAAATTATGTTTTGAGAGGAAGGGTTAGAGATCACTTATGTGTTTTTTTCCATGGATTTGGTGCTAGTACTTAGGATTGGGATTGAGTATCATTGCTAAGTGGAATGCCTTGATTGCTAGTTCCTTGCTATAAGGTGCTGATAGGATGAAATTGGGTATTATCCTTATAAGCTTGATGGTAAATAGATGGCCACCTTTGTTCTCTGAGGTAGCTTGCCTAGGCAAGACAATTTAGTTTGATTGCTTGTCATGATAAAGTATCCTAATGTATAAGGGGCTAGGTTTTAAGTGTAGCCTATGGGAGTTGAAATTTGTTGTAAGTCCCTTCATACAAAAGCAAAAGAAAGAAGTTATGCTAGATGACACTTGTCACATCGTGAAAGCTTGGCAGGTTCGTTTGAGGCAATGATTCCATGCCCTCCTTAGAATGAGATCTAGTTGTGGGGTTAAAAGAGAGAGAAATAAAAAATTACACCTATGCATTGCCTTGCAAGGTTTTGCTAGGTTCTTGGCTTCAAGCTAGCAGAGGATGAGAGTGATGACTTGATATCCTTAGGGCACTATAGTCCCCACTTAAGGGAAAAAAAGAGAAGCCTCTATCTGATGTTGGACTAAAAGCAAGTTTCTCAAGCGATAATGGACTTAGTGTTTATTTTCTTTATTAGTATTAGTAGGTCCTATAAGTGAGAGGGGGCCAACTTGGGCCTCTTGCTAGTGCTTGTGAGTCTTATACGAGGGTGGGTTGTAACCTAGGTGGTTATCTAGCTAGACTAGGATGGTCTTTGGGTCATCTTGTGAGTGTTTGGTAGCAACAATAGTTCTTGAGTGTCATTTCCTTGGAGAGAACCTCTTTTCTTGGTCCTAGTCTTAGCCATTGGATCTATGGTCTATGGGGTTGAATGTTTTATATTTTTTTGTATTCTTTAATTATATTTTTTCATGTCAACTATGCTTTCATGTTTTCTATTATGTTGGTAGGTCTAATTCATCGATTTGAGGGGTTGGGTCACCGTATCCTATGGTTGCTAATGAGAGGTGGATTTTAAGGTGCACTTTATGTGATTTGTAGGATTTCAAATTATTTTTTATAGATATATAAGTTTTTTTTGTGGAAAATGAACATTTAGAGCTTCAAACTAGTCCTTGGTGGAAAGCATCTGAGACACACAATGCAGATCATTTTAAAGCTAAAAGCAAGCTGGAGCATAAAGTCACATCTATAAATAAGGCAGAAGTGTATAGCCACCATTTGGACATTAATTCCACGTGTTTGAGGTAGAATTTCATGCTGAGAGACATTAATTTATGGATAAATGTGGAGTGGGTTGCCAAGAAGGCTCAAATTTTGCTAATATTTGAAGGGGTATTGACCAATTTTAATGATGTATAGGATGAAGGGAAGAGATTATGACACACAAAAGATGCAATTTTTCATTACTAAATCTTGGAGAGAGAGAGAGAATAGGGAGAAAAAAGTGGGCGCCATATTTTATGGTTGTTCTTGACTGTTGCGTGCAAGATATGCATCATCTTTCATGCTCTTAAGAACGTGAGAAATGGATCCTCCTCTCCACCATCTACGTGATGATGTAAATATCTTGGCTTGATTTGAATAATAAATAATGTTGGCTTTTTAATATTTCTCTCTCCTTTGCATTCTAGTCCTTCTCTCTCCTCCCTTCCTACACACATAAATCATGTTTCTATGAGGGGAAGGGGGTTCGATGTAAGAGAGAGAGAGGTGAGAGGTATAGAAAAGAATGTTCATAGTATGTTGCTCGAGTCTATGGAGGATTTTCCTAGCATGTCAGCAACTATCTCAAGTGTCACTAGCCTTCCATTCCAGAAGTCGTTTAAGTTTTAAGTGTTTTAATTTTTATAGCAAACAAAATCCAAATAAAAAACTAATTTATTATTGAATAAAGAAATACTTGAACTTAATTTTTAGTCCACATTTTTTATTTCCTTTTTGGAATTTATTATGAACTAAAAGCTAAAACTTTTTTTAAAGCAATCAAAATAACTTAAAGTTACTAATAATTAGTTGTATGCTAAAAATGATCAAAGAAATATTAAAATATTAAAAAAACCATATTATTCTCAAAATATCAAAAAATAAAGATTTTTATATCCAAATATGGTAGTTTGAGAGCATGCAATTGGGCCCGCTACCATTCTTTGTATTCTAAGTATGCAAAGTGATTAAAATTCTAATAAATATAACTAAAGTTGATCAAGTTCTGATGCACATCATGTATAGGTCATTCTTGTGTTATTTATTTACTCAAGCATAACATGGATTGAGATACTCGATGCCTACAAGTTCGTATAGAAACATTGGATGTCATTAGAGTATATCCATGAGAAAATATTGAAAGATTATTTGTTGCAATTTCACTTTGTCTTCTACATTAATAATTCTTGAGCACAATTCATTCACTTTATGCATACAATTATTATTTTATACACATCAATACATAGCACTTGATTTACATTGACCAAGTGCATGAGGAAGATTCAATCTATTTAGTTGCCAAGGTTCAAGGATATCTAAGTGACAAAGACTAGAGAAAGTTTAATGATTTTTACAGAAAGATGAAAACCCAATGGATCAAATCCCTAACCGAGTTAATAGGCTCATGATTAGAGGCCATGTTGATGAGACTAGCATGTGTTATGTTTATAAGGTGTGCTAGACATCTTATGTTGGACACTCTTGCTTGGAGTTCGGAATAGGCAAGTAGTTGATTGGACTACAATGTAGTATATTAGTGTTTGGAGAGAGTTATCCTAGCTATAGTGGATACCACTTAGAGAGTTCATGAAGATAATTTCTATGGTGAGTATGTCAATATATATATAAGACTCCAATGTCCTCTGTAAAGCAAAATATTAGTAAGAATTAAATACAACAAAGAAGTATATGTTAACCCTTTTGGATATTTGCATACCTTTCACGTAAGGAAAAAAGATATAATAGTTTGTGATGAGATCAAAAGATTTGAAAATCATTGCTATGTTCGAACTAGATCTCAAAAACAATTCCAATGATAATAGTGGATCAACAATAAATATACTTTTAGAGATATCTTGGCTAAGAGAAGCAATCAATGCCCTAAAGCCAATAGCAAAAATAGAGGAATGTTATTTGCAATCAAAAATATAATCATTCTATATACTAAAAATTTTGAGAATCAAAATGCCTTACCTTATGCAACAATAAACTATAGAATCTAATAATTGAATATCATTTTTCACTAGCATGGACTTGTCCTCAAGAGATATGCTAAGATAGTCCTCTTCCTTAGAAGTGCAAGAAACATTGAAAACCATTTGTCCATACATCTCACCCATTCTCTTATTATTAATAGGGCCAAGCATAGTGATTTTTCTCATGCAAACATCATCCTCGGTTTCTATAACCTCTTGCATTTTATCTTCTTAGATTGGGATTTGTTTCTTGTTGGATATAGGTGTATTACATCCTAGATCTTTGGCCCTTTTGATTTCTTAGAGAATTTTGATGGAATGTTAAGGATTGCAAAGGCTTATTTATCAACCATGGACAAGGGCCTTAATACCTTATTGAAGTTGTACCTGATTCTACTGACCATACTAAAATATTTGTTCATGAAGGTGATCCTATGAGCGTGAGAAGTAGCAATGTAAGCATCATTCATAAAGTCAATAACAAAATATTCCATTGCCCTAGATCTTTGGCCCTTTTGATTTCTTAGAGAATTTTGATGGAATGTTAAGGATTGCAAAGGCTTATTTATCAACCATGGACAAGGGCCTTAATACCTTGTTGAAGTTGTACCTGATTCTACTGACCATACTAAAATATTTGTTCATGAAGGTGATCCTATGAGCGTGAGAAGTAGCAATGTAAGCATCATTCATAAAGTCAATAACAAAATATTCCATTGCCTTCTGAAGACAAATAATTAGTGCAAGCTACCATTTCTTTTGCACGCATGCGACACTTTTGATAATCTATTAAAAATATCATTGACAACTCTAATTAAAGTTGTCTTTGTAATGATATGTGTAGATCTTTGGACCTTTCTTATCTCACTAAAATACTTATGCATATACTAAGACCTAGGCCTCCTTTTTCTCCTTGGCTTGGAAGGCTCACTTCCTTGAGTAGAAGTGGGTCTAGCTTGATCCGTTGAGTTTTAGATGCTCTAGGGGAGGTTAAAACCTTGGCAATTGGAGGAGAGGACTATCCAGCACAATCATAGGGTCCATCATTAACCACATGGGCCTTGCCTTGGGCAGGAGGAGAATACATAGTCTCTACACTTGATTGCTTTGATTGCATAGCAAGAGATTGGGGAAGACCATGTGTAGGAGGGACCTCAAGAGGGATAGCCTATGAAACCTCTATTGGCCTCGCCTCTTGTCCACTATCCTTGCTCTCTATACAAACTATATATTAGGATGAAAAAATGGATCGACACTAGCTCTATGGCTCAAGCCGCGGGCCTCTATGCTCAACCAAAACACCCCATAGCCTCGCAGCCAGGAGTGTCTCAAGGCTACACACATTGATCTAAATTAGACACACATTTGTATTGTTCATAGTCCAAAGAATCCCTTCCCAACTCCAAGCAATTGGAGTTTCCAAATAGATCGGTGAATGTACCACATATCACATAGACAGGTAGTACCTTGGAGCTGATTGTTGTGGCCTCACTACGACTCTCTTTTGCACCCCAAGGATTTTCCCTAGGATGTATCATTTCAACATAAATCACATGTGAAACATAGTAATCTCTTTATATTTAGTCCCCCAAGAGATAATTCATTCATTACCAAATCAGGCCCCAAGGAAAATGAACGTACTATCCTACAACATAGAACTCCTTACACTCAACGTAGGTCAATCGCTAAAAGACAAGTGATGTGTATCCAATATTTATTTTTCTGATACCATATATTTATCTAATGCGATATAAAGGTGAATTTCTATAAGTGCACAAACATGTAAACTTATAGATCAAACAATGTGGATTGTGTGCAAACAATTCTTTTCATGGTTTTACCCTAATGCAATATGTTGTTGTTAAGGCAACATCAAAGTAATTCATGCTACTACCCTTCTTTAAAACTTAAAACGAATGAATCATGTATGTCAAGATATGCATAAAAATAGATTTCAAGTGATTCTTAACTCCCCACAACCCTTTCCTCCTACCATTTATGGTTTTGCATTCATTGTAATGAGTATATTTTTAATGTATCTTTTGTATATGAAAAACAATAAATGCACACTTTAATATAAAAACAAGAATAAATTGAGGCCAAACCTCTTGCCTTAGCCCCACCATACATTTGCAAACACATTCATAATTTTTTATAATTTTTTCATAAGTAAAATATATTTTTTATATCAAATCTATTTTTTAAATTTTCCTAATTTATCTTATTATCTATTATTGGGTTGTAACGTGCCCGCTGTCCAAGCACATTTTAGCGGTCCATTAAGAAACAAATCTAAGCGTCGCTGCCCGGCACTCCCATGGAATGTTTCGGGGTTTGTTGCCTAGGGTTTCTCGAGTACGCTTCGTAATGGAACGTTCGCGGTTGAACCCACTAGGATCGACTTGAAATTTGGGTTCCTAGTTACCGAGGTCTCCTAATAGCATTCTATTGTCAAATCTTAGACATCCTACTTTACGCAGAGATACCCAACCTAAAGCAGATCCATGCTGCACTTGGTTCAAAGAGAATGGAAAACTAGTTGGATGCGTTGCTCAACCTCTCTGCCCATAGAACATAGTTCCATTCCACTTCCCTAAAACAACTTGAATCAAGTCTTGACTTAATAATACCTACAGGTCAATGACAGTAAAACCTTGTGAGAAACCTCCGAGTTCTCTGGGACCACCCTGCCGTAGAAAAGACCTGTCAGGATTCTGTCCACTTGCTTCCCTTGATAGATTTAGTTTTCTAATTAGGTCCTATCACATTTATGTATGACATTAAAAAATAGCTTCCTTAATTAGACCTTTTAGGAAACAGGGTTCGTTTGCGTAATTTACAACACCGACACACAAATAAAACAAGCAGTCCTTTTGATAAACAAGTTCCTTAACTTATGTTCCAGTTAATCTTTGTCTCTTGTGTCAAGAATCGCGTGATGGGGGGATGTGCTTGAGTTGTTGTGCCAAACACACACAGTATACACGAGAGGAAGCTCACTCAAGAACATAAGAAAAGAGATGGAGGCCAAAACATTTTCTTGCTGGTTTCTTCTTCTTCTTCCACACACTACACAATGTACACAAAGTATAGATAAGATACAACATAAAGGAAAGTGGCCTTCTAAGTCAAACAGTGCATAACCAACTACACTAATCGACTGGCGCTATATCTTTGCTAGGTGTAGGTAGGTGTAATAAACTAAATATAATAAGTGATAAGTTAGTGGCCATGTGAGTATCATAATGACCACCAACGTGCTAAGTGTAGACGTGCGGACTCATCTAGCCAAGCGGTCCATCATCAATGTCCGCACATGTTGAGCTTGCCATCTCAACACTCCCCCTCAAGCTCAACTCTATCTCTTACCTTCTCTCTCACAAAGTCATAGTGCACCTCAATGTGTTTTGTCCTAGCATGGAACACTAGATTCCTAGCTAACTGTATGCTACTCATGTTGTCACAATGAATGACAACTGGACCATCTCCCTGCACATCCAAATCACCTAATAACTTTTGCAACCATACCACCTCACATGCTACCATAGTAGTACCTCTGTACTTATCCTCTGTACTCGATAAAGCAGCTATAGGTTGCTTTTTGCTGCTCCATGTAACTACTGCACTACCAAAGGAAAACATGAATCCACTTGTAGATCTTATGTCTGACATGCTACCAGCCCAATCTGCATCTGTGTATCCAAAAACTTGTACATCCTTATCTATCTCATAAAAAAGTCCATGATATAAAGTGGACTTCATGTACCTCAATATATGTCTAACTGCATCCAAATGAGGCTTTCTAGGTATCTGCATAAACTGACGGACAAGGCCAACAGCATAGCTCAAGTCTGGCCTTGTGATAGTCATGTAAATCAGACTCCCTACTATCCTCTTGAACATAGTAGGGTCTTCTATCTCATCCCCAACATCAGCACTCAACTTCACATTTTGCTCCAATGGTACTGAAAGAGGCTTACATGCTATCATACCATACTTGGATAACATATCCAAGCCATATTGCCTTTGGGATAGCCATATACCATCATCACATCTGATCACCTCAATACCAAGAAACTATCTCAGCTCACCCAAATATTTCATCTCAAACTTCTTCTTCAGGAAGTCCTTAACTTCAGCAATCCCATTGTCACTATCACTTGTAATAATCAAGTCATCCACATAGATGACTATGATGACCAACCTTGCATCTCCCTTTCTCACATAAAGTGAGTGATCAGCATCAGAAATGCAAAATCCACTCTCCAATCTTGTCAAACCATGCTCTAGGTGCTTGCTTCAGCCCATAGAGCGCCTTCTTTAACCTGCACACATATGTGGGATGCTCTGAATCCTCATAACCTGTTGGCTTCTCCATATACACTTCTTCTTGCAATTCACCATGCAAGAAGGCATTCTTAATATCCATTTGCTGCAAACTCCAACCTTTGGCTGCTGCCAAGGCAATCACACACCTAACAGTTTCCATCCTAACATCTGGACTAAATGTCTCATCATAATCTATGCCATATGTTTGAGCATAGCCTTTTGCAACCAGCCTAGCCTTATACCTTCTAATTGAACCATCTGCATTATGCTTGACTTTGTAAACCAACTTACATCCAATAGCTTTCTTAGCTTAGGTAAGGGTACCAGATCCCAAGTCTTATTGGCTTCTAATGTAGCCATCTCCTCATCCATTTGCTGCATCCCAATGAGCATGACCAACAACATCCTCAAAATAAGTGGGCTCAACATCCTCAACTAGTTTCACCATATAAGCATAATAGTGAGTTGCATAACCTTCAAAACCAAATCTTTTAATAGGGTATCTGACCCTGCTAGATCTGCATACCATCGGATTACTCAATGGAGCCTTTACATTACTATGAGCTCTCTGTACACCTGGTGTCTTGACTCAAGGAATGCCAAGCTCATCATCCAAACTCTCCGAACCACTCAAATCTCCATCAAATCCCAAATTACTAGTAGATGTATCATTACCATCCAGCACTTTCTTCTTTCCTTTGTCCTTCCCTGCAACACTTATAGATCCACCTAAAGATGTGGGACTACTCCTTAGTCTCCCAGACCAAGGGCTCACTGTAGGTATAGTACCAGATGATGTTTCTAGTTCACTAAGACTCTGTGATTCTTGTTTTTGTTTTTGCACATACCTGTGTTGATCATTATCATCATCTAATACATCACTAGTAGGTGCATACCAGCTACCCATCTCATCAAAGATAACATCCCTGCTCACTCTGACCTCACCTGTGATAGGGTTATAACAGCGATACCCTTTTTGCTCTAAAGAGTACCTAATAAAAATAAAATTTTCAGCCTTTGGATCAAGCTTCTTCCATAGCTCATCTGGCACATGAACATATGCAACAATCCAAATACATTCAAGTGCAATACATCCGGATTCTTTCCAGTAAAGCACTCTTCAGAAGTCATCCCATGAACTGCACCTGTGGGAGTTCTGTTCATAATGTAGACAACAGTATGGACAACCTCAGACCAAAAATGTTTGGGGGCATATTCTTTTTAGCCATTAATGCCCGTGCAACTTCTGCAATATGCATGTTTTTTCTTTTTGCAACACCATTTTGCTGTGGGATATACTTGCCTCTTTATCCCATGAGTCCACAAGAAGCCACTGAACTCATTAGAGAGATACTCTCCCCCTCCATCTGATCTCAAGAATTTCACTTTAAAGCCTGATTCTGTTTCAACAGTTGCCTTAAAGGATTTGAAGTGCTCAAACACATCACTCTTTTCCTTCATGAATTATACCCATAGCTTCCTTGAATAGTCATCAATAAATGTGACAAAGTATTTGTTGCCACCAAGAGATACATTCTGTGTAGGTCCCCAAACATTTGTATGTACTACGTCAAGTATATTTCTGCTCACTTATCTATCATGCGAGAAGGATTGTCTCACCTGCTTACCAGACTCGCATGCTTCACAGACTTTATGAAATTCTACAACTCTAAAAGAAGGCAACCCTATAACCAATCCTCTGGACTACATTAATTTCAGCCTTTGCACATTTGCATGTCCAATACGTTTATGCCATATTTCAATATCTGCAACTACTCCTTTTCCTTTAGCATACATAGCAGCATCCATTGCAGGAATTCCAGCATCTAAAGTGAACATTTGGCCAACTCTACTTCCTTTTTCGACCAACCTGCACTTATCATTAAAGTCTTCTACAAAACAACCTTTTTCATTGAATCGGACCTGCAACCCCTGCTCTACCATTTGGCCAACAGATACTAGATTCTTTGTAATTGATGGCACATGTAATACATCTGTTAGACTCTTTGTCTGGCCATCATACAAGGATAAGGGAACCTTTCCAATGTGTGAAATTGGGTGGCATGAATCATCACCCGTCTACACATAACCTGGGTTTTGTAAGTCTTGCATCTCTCCAAACCATTCAACCTAACTGGTCATATGATTAAATTGACATACCATACATCATCATGTGTCCCCTTTCCTGTAACTGCATTCATCATATGCTGCATAACAAACAGACGCTCATTTTTGTCTTCATTTTGTCATGAAGACGATGCATAGTTTCCTTGCTACCTCCCTTCAGCTTCTCTATCGCAATAGCATCTCTGATAATTCGATGCAGACTTTCCCTCGCCCCTGTCCATGTTCTTCATTACATAATCTTCACTTCCCACCTTCTGCAAAGCAGCTTTTTTGCCCACTAATCTCGCCACTCCTCTACACCAGTGTTCACTGATAATTTAGTCGTGGTCTTCTGTGGGAACTTCGTCCTTCATCGCCATCCCTCCGTTCATCGTATTCTGGCTTCTTCTTCAATGTATTCTTGTCACCTTCCTCCCTTATATAATCAGCGCCATAACACATGGCTTCCTTAAGCTTTCGAAAAAGCTAAAAGCATCATGTACATCACTTCTATTTGAGGTGTGAAAAAACACATTCTATATTTCGTTTTGATCGATGTCACAGATTACGTCTTTGTACCGCCATTATTATTGATTTTTTTGCCTAGTTGAGTCCCAAAGAATTGTGGGAACTTGGACTATATCTTTGTATTGTGACCTCTCACCCTTGGTAGATATGGCTACTCCATCTTCAAAAATTAGCATGCATGTTGTTGAATAGTCATATGTGCTACTGAACTGTGCAAGTAAGTTGAACTGTTCGATTAAGCAAGCCCTGGAATGCTTCGAGTGAGAAGCAACGATCCGCATCCTTAAACTCTTTCATCAAGCTTCATAAAGTTCTTTTAGGCCCGAGAGAGAGGTGTAAATCTTGTAAGAAACTTCTTTGTATTAGCGTGCCTTTACATTCGCCGGTCCATATGTTAATGCTACTTGGTATTTTCCATGTACTTCTTCTCTAGGTACTTTTCTACTTCGACACCTTCAGGTATTGATCCTTCCTTTGGTTTTGCTACATCATATCTCTTGAGAAAGATACTTGGATGTATAAAGGTAGAGGGATAGTGGTTAGAGCTAAAGTTTCCTCCTCCTCAAAGAGTGCAAGTGTTAGTTGTAGCATTACTCCACTTAAATGTCCATAATATGAACGGATATCCATGGACTGCTAAATATTGTTCCAATTTTGCTTATAAAGAGTTATATCATCTGCATTGGCAACATCCGAATTTCATCAGGTCCTTGAGTCTTCTTCATGTGATCCGTTTTTCCAAGAATTGTGCCCTATCAAGAACATGCTTTAGAAAAGAACATTGTGTCCAATCATTCATGCACTTTGCAAATTTGAATCCATGATTTGCAATCAATCAAGTGATGTTCCACACAAAACATTATGAATGCATTGAGGAATTTGTGCCTAGCCTAACTACATGTGCTAATGTGTCATGCAAATGCAAACAAAAAAGAAACACACAACGAGAAATAAACTTATAATTATGCTGATTGAAGAGTCCTAAATTTTGGCAAGAAATTCCTCCCTCACGTTTGCAATGGTAGACGTGCAGTATCATGACAGTGGGTATATCCCATAGTAAAATGGGGTTGTAGAAAGAAAAAATAGGCATATTGCAACATTTACATGGGCATTAGTAGTTGAAAAGAATATGCAAAAATATTTTTGATTTGAATGTGTTTATGCTACTATCTATATTATGAATAGAACTCCCACAGCTACAATTTACTCTTGAAGAATACTCTACAGGCAAGTACCTTGATGTGTTATACTTGAAAGTGTCTAGTTGTATTGCATATACTCATATGAATGATGAGTTGCAAAAGAATCTTAATTCAAAGTCTAAACAATATATTTTTATTGAATACTCTTTAGATAAAAAAGAGTATTTTTGTTATAACCCTCATATGTGAGTTCAGAGTGAGCAAGAATGCTATTTTTGATGAGATAAGGAGTTGATATGGATCTAATGGTGATGCATTGGATGATAATGATGACCATGATAGTTATATATAGAAATAAAAGAAATAATTATAGAGCCTTAGTGGACCAAAAACACAATTTGGTACTGCATCTATAGTTAGGCAGACTAAGGAATAGTCCCATATCTTTAGGTGCATCTATTAGTGTTGCTACTAAAGACAAAGGAAAAAAGAATGTGTCAAATTTTAATGATGTATCTACTAGTGATTTGGGATTTAATGGAGATTCTAGTGGTTTGGAGAATTTTGTTGATAATATTTAGTCAAGACACTAGGTGTACAGAGAGCACATGATAATGAAAAGGCTCCATTGAGCAATCGAATTATACACACATTTAGTAAAGTCAGATATCGTACTAAAAGATTTAGTTTTGACAGTTATATAGCTCACCATTATTCTTATATGGTAAAGGTGGTTGAGGATGTTGAGTCCACTTGGTTTGAGGATGTTGTTGGTCATGCTCATTGGGATGCAACAATTGATGAGGAGAGGGTTGGATTAGACGCCAATAAGACTTGGAATCTAGTGCCATTTATTAAGGGCAAGAAAGATATTGGACGTAAGTCTATGAGAAGTGTATCTACAAAATCAAGCATAATGTAGATGGTTCTATTAGTAGGTATAAGGCTAGGCTAGTTGCAAAAGGATATACTCAAACATAATGTAGATGGTTCTATTAGTAGGTATAAGGCTAGGCTAGTTGCAAAATGATATACTCAAACATCTGGCATAGATTATGAAGAGACATTCAGTCCAATTACTAGGATGGTAACAATTATATGTGTGATTGCTCTGACAATATCCAAAGGTTAGAGTTTATAGCAAATGGATGTCAATAATGTCTTTTTATATAGTGAATTGCAAGAAGTGGTGTATATGGAGAAGCTAGCAGGTTATGAAAATTTAGAGCATTCAACATATGTATATAGGTTAAAGAATGTGCTCTATGGGCTGAAGCAAGCATCTAGAGAGCATGGTCTGACAAAATCAAAGAGTACATTTTCAACATTGGCTTTTAAGTTTCTAATGCTAATCACTCACTTTATAGAAGAAAGGGAGATGTATGCTTGGTCATCATAGTCATCTATGTAGATGACCTGATTGTTATAGGTGATAGTGATAGTGGGATTGCTAAAGTTAAGGATTTTTTGAAGAAAAAGTTTGAGATGAAGGATTTGGGTGAGCTAAGATAATTTCTTGGTACTGAGGTGATAAGATGTGATGATGGTATATGGCTGTCCCAAAGGGGATATGGCTTGGGTATATCGTCCAAGTATGGTATGACAATATGTAAGCATCTTTTAGTGCCACTAGAGCAAAATGTAAAGTTGATTACTAGTGTTGGGGATGATACAGATGACTCTACTATATTCAAGTGGACACTATGGAGTCTGATTTACACGATTATCATAAGGATAGACTTGAGTTATGCTATTAGCTTTGTTAGTCAATTTATGCAAATCCCTAAAAAGACTCATTTGGATGAAGTTAGATGTATATTGAGGTATATGAAGTCCACTTTGCATTATAGGTAAGGATATAGAGATATTTGGATATATAGATGTAGATTGGGCTAGTAGCATATTTGATAGAAGGTCTACCCCCGAATTCATATTTTCCCTTGGTAGTACAATAGTTATGTGAAGTAGTAAAAAGCAACCTATAGTTGCTTCATTGAGTACAAAGGCTAAGTAAAATCATACTGCTATGGCAGCATGTGAGGTGGTATGGTTGCAAAAGTTATTGGGTGATGTGGATGTATAGAAATATAGTCAAATTATCCTTCATAGTGACAACATGAGCAACATACAACTAGCTAGAAACCCGATGTTCCATACTAGGGAAAAACACATTGAGGTGAATTACCACTTTTATGAGAGAAAATACACTTGTAAGAGAGATTGACTTATTATATGTCAGTACACATGATTAGATAGCTGACATTTTCACAAAGGCATTGGGTGCATAGAAACTTTGAAATTTTCATAGCTCACTTGGAGTTGCAGAGATGTAGTTGAGCTTGAGGGGGAGTGTTGAGATGGAAAAATTAACATGTGTGTGGGAGCTTCTTGCTCGACCACCAAGACCCACTGACTGCTTATTATTTCAAGAATTTCAAGCCAAGTGTAATGGCTACCTCTCACATCACCATACACTCTCTCACATCTACAAATGTAGTGAGCTTACCCCATGCTTGATCCAGTTTCCTCCTCCCTCAATCACTCCGATAGCTCCACAATACAAGGTCCAAGCTCAATCCTCATGCTCCAAACTCCATACTCCATTGATGAGCATGAGAAAAGAGAGGAGAACAGAAGAATAATAATAATAAGAGAAAGAAGAGAGGAGAAGATGGAGATCTTCTCCACCATTGTCCTCACCCTCACACACTCACTCCCTCACACTCCCTCTCTCAAGCACAAGCTCAAGCAAGCAAGAGAAAGAAGAAGAAGAGAAGAGGAGAGTTAGTTTTGGTTGCACACAAGAATGAGCTTCTTCATTCACTTTTTGCATTTTCTTACAAAACCCTCACACTAATCCCCTTTGGGCACCCATCCCTTTTTTACATGCCCACTCATTTTTA
The DNA here is from genome assembly GCF_053477565.2 of Lygodium microphyllum. Lineage (NCBI taxonomy): Eukaryota > Viridiplantae > Streptophyta > Polypodiopsida > Schizaeales > Lygodiaceae > Lygodium > Lygodium microphyllum. Next base: position 56,465,264 of record NC_141161.1, read on the forward strand.
CATGCCCGCAAGAATGAGCTTCTTCATTCACTTTTCGCCTTTTCCTACAAAACCCTCACACTAATCCCCTTTGGGCACCCATCCCTTTTTTACATGTTCGCTCATTCATAAATTACACAGAAGGGAGCATGGCATTCTTTTATGAGGATTTAGAGTGTGCTTTTATATTTAAAATGTGCCTTTCCTCTTTTGCACTTGCCTTGAACATTTAAGGTTGTCCTTGTGATTTTGGCCTTTTTTCCTCCTATTTGTTCTATTGGGCCATCTTTTTCCACTTTGCCTTGCATCTTTTAAATTTTCTTTTTTATTTCTTTGCATTGGGGTTAAGAATGTGTAGACATTGATTATGGCCCTTGGTTAGATGGGTCCACATATCTATACTTAGTATGTACATCATCATTATGATTCTCACATAGCCACACTGACTTATCGCTTATTACATTTAGTTTGTTGCACCTATCTACAGCTGGCATAATTATAGTGCCAATCGATTGGCATAGTTTATTATTCACTATTTGACTTAGTAGGCCACTTTCCTTTATGTTTTATCTTATCTATACTTTGTGTATATTGTACTGTGTGAGAAAGAAGAAGAAGAAACCAACAAGAAAACATTTTGGCCTCCATCTCTCTTCTTGTGTTCTTAGTGAGCTTTCTCTTGTGTGCATAGTGTGTGTTTTGTGCAACAACTCAAGCAAGTCCTCTCCTAGATCTAGCTAGAGGGACTTCAGCTAGAGAAGAGACAAGGGAGGTAGAGACATCAAATGCCAACCTTAGTCCCTCTGAATTCCTTCTAAAGGGGTTATTAGATAGGACCTCCATAGAGTAGGAGTAGTATCAGGGGCTAGAAGCCAAGAAAAAATAACAATCTTCACAAAGCAAGTGGAAAAGTACAATGCAAGAGATGACCCTTATATGACCTCATGGATGCTAATAAGAGAGCACAAGATTTTAGGTTGTGCCTAGGGGAAGGAGGCCAAACTTGGTTTATAAGTCTCAATGATACCAAAAGGAATAATTTTGACACTCTCAAGAACTTGTTCATCAAACAAATCTCTGAAGCTAAGTACTGTGATAATCTAATTGTCAAGCTCATAAATGTTAGCTAGAAGGACAGAGAAAATCCGAGACTGTTGCTCGTGTGAGAAGTCCCTACAAGAGGATTCTAGAACCTAGGAGACCTATCTGTGCCTAGGGCTCTATTAGCTAAATTTATTAATGGGATAAAAAATAAGGAGTTATACAAAGCCTTGGCTAGTAGCTTGAGCTTGTAGACAGATGTATTGGCAATTTAATTTGATGAGGTCATAAGGGTGGACATTTGATGAGGAATTTAATTTGATGAGGTCAATAAGATGTAGCCTTGGCTAAAGGAAAGGAGCAACAAATCCGCACATTCAATAGAAATTATCACTATTCATAGTGAAAGATCCATCATACTTAGCGAGCATGTGCTACATCTTATTGACTTGTTTGAGAAGATATCTAAACTCAAGCTAGACATTGTCAAACTTCAAGATGCCTTGCAAATACCTATTAGAATAAATATCCAGTATGTACACTACGAAGGTAACCATTTGCTGTAGTTTTCTCCAATGCTTACCATACCAACAACCTTATCAGCCACAATACCCAATGAGTCACCGATTATAATTTGCTTGAGGAACTCCATTAGCTTTACCTACCCCTAATGACTAGAGACTAGCCACGCCAAGGGCAAACATTAATCCACTCGGTTTATTTAGGTCTCCAGCACCAATCATTACCTTGCCACAAAGCGATGCTCTTGTGCATTTTGTAGAGGAATCACGAGAAAAATAGCCTTATGTAAACCCCTACATCTCATACGATGAAGAGGGAAACCTAGTTCTTATGGACTACATGCCCATCTTGGTGATGACATTGGGTAGATGAAGAGGATGAAGGTCTAGAGGAATTTAGTCACAATAACTAGTGATGTATTCGAATTACAATCATCCTATACACATCTCCTCTTGGTGCCTTGAGAAAGGAACATGCTAACAAAGAATGAAGTTGAGGTATCACACACTTAGATGTAGGTTTCCCTAGGAGGAAAGCATCAATGAGTGGCTTGAACATGCCATCAGTGCCCTTGGGGTTATTTGGAATCAAAACCCTTGATGATGATGCCACACCCATACCAATTAATGTGATGACTAGAGCACAAGCCAAATAGGTCACGACATCAATACATGGACCGAGCAATGTGGATGTTTTTCCTATTGGCAAGAAGAGTAAGAAGAAGGAGAAGAAAAGAGAAAAAAAGAAAATTAATTTGAAGAGAGACAATGTACTTACAACACTAACATCAGGAAGGCAAGTACCCGATGTAGAACCCAGAACCTCAGCTCCAAAAATTTCAAAGAAGGGAAGTGCTAAGATAGGGGAACATCCTGATCAAGACACCATATGGAGATCATAGAGAAGGTAAGGGGATGGGTCCAAGAAGGGGCATACAAAGAAGAAGACACCATAGAGGAAAAATGTGACAAGGATTACCCCCTTCCACTTCCTATCCCGACCACCCCCACTGCTCCAAATATCTCCTATCTCCACCACACGTAATCCCATCTTGTTCCACTCATCTCTAATAATATCCCATCTCCACTTCCTCCATCAAATAGCTATCCATTATCACAACCATCATACCATCACCTCCAAGTCACCATTGCCATTAGTAGAGGAGCCATAAGGAAAGGCAAGAGCTACTATGAAAAGAGGCAAAGTTAATAAGTGAAAGGAGGAGCTGATGATGAAAAGGAAGCAAAAGAGAAAGTAAAGACAAGAGGTTATGATTGCATACCCCCATACATGGAATACTATATTCATGCAATTATGGAAGGAGCTATTGCATTGAGAAAATACAAGGGAGAGAAGCATGAGGGTAGTGAAGGACTACCTAATTGCATATGCTACATGAATTAAGGACAATATGTGGGTGGTTCACAATTTTAGATTCCCTCTAAAATTGAACTTTTTCTTTTGCCTCTATGCACTATATTAATTGAAGACAAGGAGATTGGTTTCCTTTATTTTATAGTTTGAAGTGAGTTTAGAATTTTGATTTTTTGCTTAGTATACACCATTGTGCACTATCTTTACATCTTGCATTAGTACACGTGTACACTAGCACTAACATGGGCATAGTCACACGAATGCATTAACACATGCAGTGCCACATGTACTAAGTGTATTCATGTACCTACATACTTGTAGTACATTGTGATCTCTTAAAATTTTCATACATGACACTACGCAGCAATATTCACACCACAATCTCAGCAAGTTCTATGGATTGGGTTGGTGAGATTAGTTCCTCTTTCCTTGTCTCTTTTTGGTCAAGCACCCACCTTGTTCACAAGGGAGAGAAAAGGGCTAAAGGAGCAAGGAATGAGGCACCTTAAAACACTTGTGTGCTATCTTAATAATCATTTAAGCCAACAAATAGATCTTGTATCCTAGTGCCCTTGTGTGCACTCATGTATACATGTGTGAATTAGTGTGCATTTGTGTATGCTAGTGTATACTAGCATGCACTTATGTGTACACTTGTGCACTCTAGCACACTAGAACTTGAATTGGCACATCTAAAAAATCTTGTATGTACCCTTTTGTACCTAGGATTGCATTTTGCACAACATCCATAATCCAAAGCACCTCTTATACTTGCATTCTATACGTACTAGCACATAGCATTGTGACATGCATGCATACACACATGTGAACTTAACCCTGATCATACTAAGAACTCACATCCTAACCCACTTTAGGAGCACTACAAAAAACCTTACACCTTGTCTTAGTTCATTTGACTAGGTGTGCTTAGGTACACTTAGACACACTTGTACTAGCACACATTACCACTAACACACTAACATGGATGCATGCACATGTTATGCTATTGTGCTAGCATTCCTAGGAACCCTAACTTATTGTACTTGTGTGCAGTTGAACATGCTCAAGAGTAATCATGTGTGCTCAAGACTACTTGAGTGTGCAATTAGGCACACATGCACTAAGGCTCACTTGCACTCTAACTTAGAGGCATCGACACTCAAAACTTAGTCTGGCACTTATACTTAGGTATCTCCTTACTTAGCCATGTTCTTATTCACATGTACTTGTGTGCACTTGTGTGCACTTGCGTTCACACTAGTGTGAATTATCCTTCTCCCATACACCACTTTTCTTGACCTCTTGCACTAACTTCACTTACATTGCATCCTCATTGTTAACTTGACTTCATTAAATGCCCAAGTGCACAAATAAGGGTACAACACCAAGCCACTCTATGTGCATGTGTAAGAGTCTCCTTTGCCTCCAAATTGACAGAGTTCCACCCTATTTGCAAGGGATATTTAGAGGGAAGGAGAAGAGAAGAAACTAACCTCTTGTAGTGCACTAATGTACACTAGTGTGCTTATGGGCACATGTGTGCACAAAAGTGTATTATGTGCTCTTGTGCATCCTTGGGTACACATGTAGTCACACTGACACAAAGTCCCACCTTAATGCACTACCCCTAGAGCTAGCATTACACCAAAGCCTTACCTTTCACCCTAAGCGCACGACACAGACGCACTAGCCATTAGTTGGAGTTTGAGGTTTCTTTTTGGCACTAGGAGAGGAGAGTGTGTGCACTCTAGTAATGAGGAGAAGTCTTCCGTTACAGAAGTTTTTCTCTAAAAATGATATTGGTATCACGAGTAAATAAATTTTTGAAAGAACTAATGCCACTGGTAAAAATCAAAGAGTATCTCACCATTAAATGTTACAATTCTATTTTATTTGATGTTATAAACCATGGTTTCTCTTATGCAATTACAATGCATGTTCAATAGGATTATTATAAGTGAAAGGAAAAAATAGGCTTTTATTATAGTGGAAGGCTTTAATAACATTATGGATTTAAAAAGAGGTTCTTGTTTCCAATTTTTTCACAGGACATTTCCCTAGGCAAAGTATACCCATCAAAAAAAATATTTTCTTCAAAATGTTCACCGAGGGTCTTAGTTCAGGTTTTTATCTAGTGAATTGAATGCATCACTCTAAAGGGAGAGATCTTTCCAAAGCTTTGCTGCACTTTGACTTCACCCATAGGATTGAGGGATGGGATGTAATGTCTTGACCCAACGTATGATGACCCTATTTCCTTATGATGACTTTTGTTGTCATTTCAACTTGAAGGGCATGATGGTGATTGCCATCCATAAAGGCTTTTATTGTCATTTCAAGTTGAAGGGTCGAATGGTGATTGCCATCCGTAAAGGGTTTTGTTGTCATTTTAGCTTGAAGGGTCGAATGGTGATTGCCATCCGTAAAGGCTTTTGTTGTCATTTTAGCTTGAAGTGTTGAATGGTGATCACCATGTGTGATACAAAGGACAAAGATACTAATACAAAAATCCTTTTTTGGGAGTACTTGAATAATATAATGAGCTCACAATGAGAAAGAATGGTCATCACGTCATGTTTGTGATGCATGTCAATTTGGCAAGAAGTCTCAATTTTTATTCAGATATCGAGCTCTACTCGTGATACGCCAAGATGACCGTTGTGTATTTATGTCACCGACTTGTCAGTTGTGCAGACGCGGTTGGTACACCGCCCATGAATAATAGCTACATGATAGCTATCCTTATCTACTCTAGTTTGTGGCTCAGTTAGTATGCCACCTTAGTTAGTTGAGTTTGGTTTGAGACCCATATATAGGGTTCTTCTATTTCTTTGTAAGTGAGTTCTTTTGGCGTACACAACTAAGAAGAGGAAAATTGTTTTCAGCCTCCACCCTTGTGTGTCTTCCCCCATTGTGCAAGCAAGAAAGCTTCAAGCGAGACTCCTTCCTTCTCTCCCACAATCTTGACATGGTATCAGAGCCTTGTTCGTGGTAAGGAGCTCAAGAAAGCAAGCCAAGCTCGCGGTGTTCTGGTAAGAGGAGCAGTGTTGCTTTCATTTTCTGTTTTGGGAGCAGATCTCTACAGGTAGCACAGCCGGAAATTGCAGGAGTGCATTGTCTCAGGTTGAGATGCCCTTCGCGGTGAAGCAAGAGGGCAGTATATGTTGCGGGCGAGGGGTTTAGCCCTCGGCGACCTTGTTTTTTTTATTTGAGGCCATTTCGGGGCCTGTTTTGGAGGCGGAAGTTTTCTGCACGCACTCAGAAAAAGGCCCAGTTTTATGCTGTGCGGCCACTGTTCTACAGATCGGTGAAAAGTTATTGTAGAATTGCATCGTATGCTTGTGCGCAGAGACATTGGGAGTTTCAGAATCATCCTTGGTTCCTGTTTATGTGAGAGCGGAATTTAGGTGACGGGAAGTGCTTAAAAATAGCTAAAAATTATGAAGATCAAGGGAAAAATATCCACCGTCAAAGGCGGCGGCTCGATCTAGGACGATTTTAAGCGCCAAAGTGCTTTAAAGGCGCCCGAGCGACACTTGGTGATTTTTCATAATTTTTTAGACAGTCATGCGGGTTGACACAAGCTACTGGCCAATGCGGGATGCTAAGCCGGACGCCCAGGATTTTTCAAAGCTCAATTCGGAGTCCGGACAGGAAAATGGCCAAGGAAACGGTCAAGATATGAAAAGGTGGACACTTGGGAGGCCAAATTTGAGCATGCCTTTTGAGTTTGGACCCCCCCAAAAAATTTATGCACCTTATGAAGCAAAAAACGTGGAGAGAGAATGAAGAGGCATGAAAAAACGTGGAAGAAGATGGCGCCCGAAAAATGCGCCATGAATGGATGAGAGGCATCATGGCTGCTGCAAACAACCCCCCCAATGGATTATGGGGCTTCATTCCCCTCTGTCTGTGGACTCTATCGCCGCCTCTCGCCCGAGAAATGGTGGTCTCTATGAAGAATTCTGATTTCAGTCTTTCTCTCTCCTCCCTCTCTCTCTTCTAAGAGGCAGTTCATGTGTGGGAAGGAGCAATGAAGAAAGAATGATGGAGACTTGTCCGGCATGGACCGGATTGCTCCACGGGCTGAGAATGGTGATTTGTGATGTTGCTAGACATGAAGTGTTGCTGTTTTCCAAATCTACAGCCATGGACACAAAACCCGAAACACGCGTTTAAGCGGTAAACTAAAAAATTACAAAGAAAATTTAGTGTTTTATGCTTTTGATTGATGGAATGCCGTTCATATGGACTAAGATTTGATTATGTTGCTGATTCTTCTGAGTTCTTACTGTTTATAACTAGAAATTATGAAAAACATGCATTTCATGGCTCGAAATAATGTCAAGAAACCCGAAAACCATGAAAAATGGGGAAAAACAAGGGTTTTGGGCGTATAAATGGGGAAAACCGTCGATACACATCAACTAATCTTTCAATTTTGTTGCAAATGAACTAAGGGCCACAGCCCATAAACTGGTTTTCATTTTCAGCAATTTAAAAAATACAAGAAAATGGAAAAATGGCGGGAAAATGATAAAAACACCATGGAAAATAGGGGAAAAATACATTTGGGGCTACGAAAAATACAGAAAAATAGGATTTATGTTTGCTGATGTATAGCAAGGCTGGGGCATGAAGTTATGCTTCAGTTCAGCCTTGTTTATATGTTGTAGTGTGTGTTTCCTTCCTTTCTCCACATAAAATGACAAGGAAACCCTAAAAGAAATGAATGCAATGATGCCCTATCAACGGGGAAGGGTAGAGTTGTGGAAAAAATGGTTAAATGCCGTTGAGCATGAGGAATAATTTGCTGATTTTATATGCATTGCAACTAGGACGGAATAATAATGATAAAAATTAAAACCTAGTAGCACGAAGATCACTTCGGTGCTAGGTGTTGCAGCGAAGCACAAAGCGGTTAGAAAGAAAAGCATGAAAGAGATGTTTTGCACTTGCACGCTGGTGGTTTTCAAAATGTTTGAGCACTAGGCATCCACCTCTTTGCATGATCATTTAGAGGAAATTAAAAGTATCAGAGTTAGCTCCTGGATACGCATAGCAATTGTTTTCAGTAGGCCTGTGACCCACCGTTGAGAGTGTGAGGTTCCTATGCTGTAGGCTAGTCGTGGGATCCTAAAGGGGAAATTAAGTAAGGACAATGGTACATTCCTGGATATGTTTATTTGGTACCTTGAGCGACGTTTGTGCGAAATGTCTAAATGTTGAGCGGCGCATCGAGGGGCCAATCCCCAAGGTGTAGGAGAGTCGCAGAGGGTTGACGGCATTCAGCCGTAGGAGGAACCCCACGTGTGTGTGATTCGAGCCTTTTGGCTATGTGAAAGGGACTCCCTCTGAGGAGCAATATTGGGTTAGGATCAGTTGGACCACAACGTATTACAAACGCAATGTTTAGGAAGGCAGAGATTTTGATAGACGCTCCTGGCCGCGAGGCCGAGGGGTTGTCTTGTGCATAGTGACGAGGTCCGGCTAGTGCATGAGCCAGTGCCGGCCCGTTTTTAGGTCCAGCAGTGGTGCGTCTGCCGAGAGCTGCTTAAAAGTGGCGGTTCTCGAATCCTGGTTGTTTAAGGACCAACTAGCAGTTTATGCCAGAGGATACTGAGCTTGACCCGTTATTTATTGATAAGCATCGTCTAGCAGAAATCCAAAAGCAAGAAAGAGACGAAAGAGCTAGGCGACGTGCTGAAATTTTTAGGAGATATTCCCCTAAGCGTAGCGGTGCTGAACCCTTACGAGGGAGTGGATCTAGTGGTCTTAGGACCACAAGCAGTAAGTTAGGAGAAGGTGGAAGCTCTAGTGCTCCCCTTCCTGCCATAAGCCAATCCACGTCAATTGCGGGAGGTGTAACCCCACCGTTCTCTATTCCTAGTGCAAATCCAATCCCCGTCATGGCGCAGCCTATTGCAATTCCAGCAGGAACGACGGATTTGCCGGCTCTAGGTTACCCGCTACCCATTTTCAATGGGCTAGTTGAGGAAGATGCGGAACTCCACATTAGGGAGTTTCAAAAGTTGATGTTTAACTGTCGCATTCAAGAAGAAGGACATTTAATGATGTTCTTCAACATGACTCTCAAAGGAAGAGCCGCTATATGGTATCATGGTTTAGAAGCCGGAACCATATTGAACATTGATGCATTTTATGGAGCTTTTCGAAGGGAGTTTGCCCCTGAAAGGGGTGGGCAATATTGGTTGCGTGTACTCAACGTGACCCGCCAAGATCCACACGAGGATATTCGTGCTTATGCGAAGAAGATAAAAGAGGTCTTCCGTAAGTTGGACACCTCTATCCCTATCCCCGCAGCTGCCCAATTGCAATATTTCCTACATGGTTTGGACTTTAATATCCAATTGCAGTTGAGTAGTGTCCCCTTGGGGGATATAGATACTGCCATTACACGAGCACAAGAGGTGGAATCCCGACTACAAGCAGCCTATGCTTCTAGAGGCAATTCGAACATGGGTCTAGTCTTGGGAAACAATATGGCAATAGCCAATGGCAGTAGTGGCCAAGGGATAGCGATGGCTAACCCTAATGGGAGAGGGAACATGATACAGAATGTCCCTTTATTACCAGCTCCCCCTAGCATGTCGATGCCTACGGGCAGTCAAATGGCTCCAAGTAGTGGAGGCCAGGCGGTCAATTCTAACACCATGCCTGCAGCTCAACAGCCTGTGCCTAATCGAATTGTTAGGCCGATTGAACGACATGGAAATGACCAAGGCTATGAGTCGAGTTCTTCCAATGTTCTTGGCGAGGTTAAGGACATGATGAAGCATTATACCGACATGATTACGGAGCAGTATCGACAAATAGCCGTTGATGTCAACTTCCTTAAAAAACAACAAAATTTGATAGGAAGTAGATACCCAGAAGAGGGTGCGCCGTCGAGGTTTAGTTGCAAATGGTGTGGCGGGCAGCACTATCCAAGAAATTGCCCAAATGTTAAGTGCGATATTTGTGGAAAATCCGGCCATCTAGCAGCTACTTGCTGGAGTAAGATCAGTTCTCTCCAGCGGGGTAGTCGGCAACCAGGGCCTGTTAATCATCGTGCCCAAGGAAATGATTCCCAGCGAGAGGATGGGCCTAAACAAATACTTCAACGATCAAAGACTACAGTGGAGGAGCTACCAAGTGGTAGTGGGGTTAGTTTGATTGAGGCTGTACGCGTTAATGATGCTGAAACCTCTAATCTACGAGCTATCCTTACAAGAGGTAAAAAGGGTAGAGAAGCCGACATGGATAAGCCTGTCGACGGAAACCCTAAACAAGGCGACAAAGGAACGCAAGTTTTGGATCCTGCCCTAGAAGGGGGACCTTTGAAGCCCGTAGAGAGTAAAGCCGATAAGGAAGCACCAAAGAAGAAGGTGAAAGTTAAGAAAGAGGCAATAAAGCCAGCTCAGCGACCTAAAGAGCGGATGATTTGGCGTGAAAAGCGAGCTCTTTCGAACTATCATGAATTCGATTTGGCGGGCTCTCTTTGCGAAGTCAAGCCGGATGTGAACCTTTTGCAGCTTATTAAGCTTTCCCCAGGAGTACGTAAGGAATTTAGAAAGATCCTACGTACCGGGTATATCGTAGAACCTTTGGGTATTGCGCGAGTTGGTGATGACTGGTTCGAGCATGCTGAGAAGCATTGCCCAAGGGTTGCAGCCTATGTCGATGGGATATTAGTAGATTATGCCATTGTCGACACGGGATCATCGGTCAATATTATGAGTTCTGAACTGATGGAAAGGTTGGGTCTTGCAATCCAAAAAGATACCTCCACAATTCTCAGAATGGCAGATGACAGTTTGAGACAGCCGAAAGGCTGCATTACTAAGGTCCATGTCACTGTTGCAAATGTAGAATGCCTGTTGGACTTTAGGGTGATTCGTTTTGCAGGGCGGCCAAGTTACCAAGTATTACTTGGACGACCTTGGATCTTACAAGCGGATTGCCAAGTGGATATACCTGCCGGTCGATTAATATTCGGCAGAGGTGCCCAGCGTGTGGTGGTTGATGCTTATCCTGAGTCCCCGCAGAGTGAGAGAGCTCCCCTATCTTCTACAGAATTGGAGACATTAGAAGATTTATCTGCTAGTGAGACATCATCAAGTGATGAGTCCAAAGAGGGATCCACCACAGAGGACATCTATCAGATCACTTTGAATGAGCCGATAGAGGCCCAAGATCGTATAAGAGATGCAGATGTTATCGAGCTAGACCTTGGTACGCTTGATGATTCGCGGCCAATCAAATTAGGGTCCATGCTCAGCACAGCAGAAAGGGAGGACTATGTGGCCTTGATCCAGGAATTCCGTGATATCTTTGCCTGGAGTTATGATGAGTTGAGAGGCATCCCTCCCAGTCTTGCTGTTCATACAATTCCGTTGAAAGAGGGCAGTCGTCCTGTACGGCAGAAAGTAAGGCGTATGCCTTTCGAACTGAGGGACGGGTTGTTTGAAGAGTTACAGAAGCTTCGAAAAGCGGGTTTGATTTTCCCTGTACAACACACGGAATGGTGTTCGCCAGTTGTGATTAGAAAGAAGAAGAATAATCAGATCCGTTTATGTGTAGACTTTAGGGAGCTGAATAAGCAGACAGTTAAGGACTACTACCCATTGCCATTTATTGACCAGATTTTGGATCAATTAGCGGGTAGGGAGATATATTCGTTTATGGATTGCTTTGCAGGATACAACCAAATGGCAATTGCAGAAGAGGACAAGTTGAAAACAACTTTTATCACTGTATTTGGCACTTTTGCTTACCACGTGATGGCCTTTGGTTTATGCAATGCGCCTGGTTCGTGGCAACGAACAGCTGATAAGACATTCGGTGACATATCCCCTGAAGAGTTGAGGGTGTTTATTGATGACTTAGGGGCCGCCACCGTGAGAGAAAGGCAGTTGATCATTCTGTGAAAATGCTTTGAGCGCTGTAGACAATTTTGCATCGCCCTAAACCCACGGAAGTGTGCTTTTGGAGTACCTTATGGGCTATTGCTGGGTCATGTGGTCAGTTCGGTAGGAATTGTGACAGACCCTGAGAAGGTCAAAGTTATAGTTGCCATGGGTCCACCACGCACTCCGAAAGAAGTTCATAGCTTTCTGTCTTCGGTTGGTTATTACCGTAGATTCATTAACGCCTTAGCAGAAAGAACGTTGCCACTTACAAATTTATTGTCCTTTAGCTGTTCGTTTGTATGGGGTGACCCTTGTCAGGTAGCATTCGAGGATGTGAAACAAGAGCTAGCAAGAGCGCCCGTTTTAAAAGCACCTAAAAGAGGTGAGGTGTTCTATATATTTTCAGCAGTCACCATGTATAGTATCAGCTGCTGTTTAGCCCAAATTTGGGAAGAGAAGTGGTACCACCCGATTGCTTTTGCTAGTCGGAAGCTGGGGGTATCCGAAATCAATTACACCTACATGGAGAAGCTGTGTCTAGCGATGGTCTTTGGGACCAAGAAGTTCAGGCATTACATTCTCTATGAAAAAGTCGTGCTTTATATGAAGGCGGAGGGACTTCGACTATTGATGAATAAGTTACAGCCGCCTGATCGTTTAGCGAAGTGGTTGATCACTTTGCAGGAATTTGATTATGAAATCAAGAGTAAGCCACCAAGGTTGCAAGGCATCGTGGAATGTCTAGTGGACTTTGGGGAGCCGAAAGAATCTGTGGCTGAAGGTAGTGACATGGAGATGATATTTAAAATAGATACGGCATCTATTCCCTCGTGGTATGCTGCAATAACGCATTATTTATCAACAGGAGAGGCGGGATCCGAATTATCTAAGGCTGAGAAAAGGAAAATTAAGCAGCAAGCGTTAAAGTTTTCCTTGATCGCAGGTACATTATATCGGCAAGGGGTTGATGATATCTATCGCCGATGTGTGACGCCTGAGGAGGTGCCATTCATTTTGGAAGAGTGCCATGATTCTGCTTGCGGTGGCCATTTTGCTGGACGGCTTACAGCACAAAAGGCTTTAAGAGCAGGTTATTGGTGGCCTGCCATCTTCCAGGATGCGTTTGCGTATGTGAAGAGATGCGATATTTGCCAACGACATGATAGTCGAGAGAATAGGAAACGGCCACTCACCCCTATTATGGCGATACTTCCATTTGAGAAGTGGGGAATAGACTTTGTGGGTCCTATTACTCCGTCATCGACTACGCAAAAGAGGTACATCATTGTCGCAACTGACTACTTCACAAAGTGGTCAGAAGCACGTGCAACAAGGAAAGATGATGCTAAAGAAACTGCTAGTTTCCTTTTAGAGCAGATAATATGCCGGTTTGGTCCACCGAAAGAATTAGTGTCAGACCGCGGAACTCATTTCCTGAATAAGGTGATTAAAGGTTTGACAGAGTTGTGGAACATCAAGCATAACAAGACAACCCCATATAACCCGCAAGCCAATGGGCAAGTTGAAAGTACCAACAAGCAGCTTGTGGGCATTCTGTCCAAAATTGTTTCAGAAAAGAAACGGGATTGGGATAAAAAGTTATATGTGGCAGTGTGGGCCTATAATACGACATTCAAACGAGCCACTGGCCATACCCCGTTCAAGTTAGTATATGGGGAGGAGTGTGTCTTGCCTTTAGAGATTGAGCTGCCGACTATTCGGTTTGCCATCAATCATTCTTTGAGCGATGAAGACGCTCTTTTTGAGCGCTTGACGACACTGGCACATTTAGATGAACTTAAGCTGCAGAGCTTATTGCACCAAGAAGTGGCGAAGCGCCGAATGAAGAAGCTACACGACCTCAAAGCCAAGAAATACACCTTCAAGAAAGGACAGCTTGTTCTGTATTATGACGCACGACGTGAATTATTCCCAGGCAAGCTAGAACCCAAATGGGATGGGCCCTATAAGATCGTTAGAATAGGAAAGAATAAATCCACAGTTTTGTTAGCTGACCTTGAGGGGATAGAATTTAGAAATAAGGTTAATCTTAATAAGATTAAACCTTATTACTTCTGATTGTACTAATGCTATAACTGCCTTGCAGGTCTAGGCACGATTGATCAAGCATCTGCAAGGAAATTGTGATAGAGGTTGATGGGTCGGCTGATCCCTTATTTAGAACACCCATATTTGGAACAGAGATATCATCAGGGAAAGCTCATTTGGTGGAGCAAAGGATACAAGGTGATTGAGCAAGAAGGCGGGACATTTATTTGGGAAATCAAGGTCTTCTGCCATCATTGCCTACAATTTTTGACGAGCATCCCTGTTGAATTCAATGATGATGGAGGGATGGAGCCTACAGTCCACCCGTTGAATATGCTGAATTTCGATTACCATAATTACGAGTAGAGTTCAGGATGGCAGGATATGTAAACCCTTTATGGACGTACACCTTGTACTTTGATGGGGCGTCCAGGGGTGCATGCAAAAAAGGAAGTGTAGGAGTTGTCATCCGAGACCCCCGACGACGCATTGTCATGAAGTTAGCTGCTTATCTCGGGGTGAATTTTACTAATAATATGGCAGAATACAAAGCCCTGATCATGGGTTTGAATATTGCAAAAAAGGGGGGTATCCGCCAGTTGTTGGTGAAAGGGGACTCTCAGTTGGTTTTAAATCAACTCAATGGGACGTACATGGTGCGGAACCCGATCCTTTGTATGTACCATCACACTGCCATAGCCCTGCTAGACGAATTCGATAGAGTGTCTTTTTAGCTGATTCCACAGAATTGGAATCAGTTTGCCGATTCATTGGCTAATCTTGCGTATGAAGAGGACCTCTTCTTTAATTGTGGCCCTTGTCACGATATATCTATTGATGGTGATACAGGACCTGGTCGTTTGTGGGGTATGCTTTCTGAACATGCCCTCTTTGGCAGACGATGGTTGATTTGGGTGATGCAAAGGGTAAGCGAGACGCATCTACCTTTATTATTGGGGACCCACAGACTGATTAGACGACATGTGATGCGAACACCTCTTGCGATATACGCAGGGGGGATAGGTCATAATTTAATGCACCTAGTTTAGGGCTACGAGCCTTTGTTCCCCTGGGAATGGTATGCTTTGATGTCTATCATGGTTGTTTCCAGGTGGATGTTCTGCATAGTATTGGTTTATTTCATTAGGCCAAGAGGGCCATTTTCCTGTCTAGTGCGGGTGCGTTTAATTGGGGTTTTGTTGAGTGTTGTGCTGGACAGGTTTCGTGGTTCGTGGAATTTGGTGGAGCCTGGAGGAGCCTTTGCTGCGATGGAAGCTTCTTGTGGCCACTCCAGGTGATATTTCTCCTTTACGAGTACCTTTCTTTCCTGTTATATGTGTATTTGTACTTGTCGAGGGGATCTATTTTTTTTGGGGACCGGCAACCAAGGCATGAAGTCCCAGGTTTAGGCTACGTATGTTTGAGGGAGGTCGGAGTAGTCATTGCCTCCTGTAAAGACATTGTTAGACATTGAAAGACCTGTTTTAGAAGGAAGTCCTAGTGGCTCTGTTCTGCTAACCTGCTAGGCAGCCGTTCTAGGAGTTCTTGTTAGTAGTGAGGCAGTTAGAGAAGCCTGCTAGAAGATAATAATAATGATGCCAAGAAATCCTGAATATCCGAAAAGATGAATATAAATGCGAAGGTGTGTAAAAAGGGGTTCTAACCCCTATCAATGAAAAGAAATGAAATGAAAATATATAAGCAGTTGATCATCGCCTTGTGAAGGCCTGGTAGGTTCCTGGGGATGAGTCAGACCCGGGGCCGATACCTTGTCTTCCTAGGGGTGGCTTCTTGCTGGAAAAATAATATCAAAACAAGGAAGGTTGGAGCGAAAATAAAAGTGAGCGTTTGAAAAGGATTAAGTGTCGCCTTGCGAGGGCTTGGTAGGTTCTTGGGTGCCGAGACAGGTCCTGAGACCGATGCCCTGTTCTCCTTGGGTCACTACGCTCAGCTCCCTCCTTTTTACATGCCCAAGTATGTTCATCTCATAAAAACCCTAAAAGAAGAAATGGACTGAAAGAAAATATCCTTTGCTCAGGCTATAGGAGTCCTCGCCTTGTAGGAGCTCCTAGTTGTGTTGTTTTTAGTTGGTCAGTAGTTCAGACTACCACTTAGGGCAACCGCTTTGGCAGTTTTTTTTAGTTTGGCTGTGTTGGGCAGTTGGTTAGTGACTCACTTCGGATCTTCTATTAGATGATGCTAGGCCTACTCCTTGTGGATATCATGCCTTGGTTCTGTCTAGGGGTAGGGGAAGCATTGTGCTGAGTTTTATGATGATAATTGTTTTGTAGCAGTTTGATGCTTCTTTGGTTGTTTATGTGCAGATATGTTCGTGGATTCGACGGGCTGAGTCGCCCTATCCCGTGGTCACCAATGAGAGCGGAATTTAGGTGACGGAAAGTGCTTAAAAATAGCTAAAAATTATGAAGATCAAGGGAAAAACATCCACCGTCAAAGGCGGCGGCTCGATCTAGGACGATTTTAAGCGCCAAAGTGCTTTAAAGGCGCCCGAGCGACACTTGGTGATTTTTCATAATTTTTTAGACAGTCATGCGGGTTGACACAAGCTACTGGCCAATGCGGGATGCTAAGCCGGACGCCCAGGATTTTTCAGAGCTCAATTCGGAGTCCGGACAGGAAAATGGCCAAGGAAACGGTCAAGATATGAAAAGGTGGACACTTGGGAGGCCAAATTTGAGCATGCCTTTTGAGTTTGGACCCCCCCAAAAAATTTATGCACCTTATGAAGCAAAAAACGTGGAGAGAGAATGAAGAGGCATGAAAAAACGTGGAAGAAGATGGCGCCCGAAAAATGCGCCATGAATGGATGAGAGGCATCATGGCTGCTGCAAACAACCCCCCCAATGGATTATGGGGCTTCATTCCCCTCTGTCTGTGGACTCTATCGCCGCCTCTCGCCCGAGAAATGGTGGTCTCTATGAAGAATTCTGATTTCAGTCTTTCTCTCTCCTCCCTCTCTCTCTTCTAAGAGGCAGTTCATGTGTGGGAAGGAGCAATGAAGAAAGAATGATGGAGACTTGTCCGGCATGGACCGGATTGCTCCACGGGCTGAGAATGGTGATTTGTGATGTTGCTAGACATGAAGTGTTGCTGTTTTCCAAATCTACAGCCATGGACACAAAACCCGAAACACGCGTTTAAGCGGTAAACTAAAAAATTACAAAGAAAATTTAGTGTTTTATGCTTTTGATTGATGGAATGCCGTTCATATGGACTAAGATTTGATTATGTTGCTGATTCTTCTGAGTTCTTACTGTTTATAACTAGAAATTATGAAAAACATGCATTTCATGGCTCGAAATAATGTCAAGAAACCCGAAAACCATGAAAAATGGGGAAAAACAAGGGTTTTGGGCGTATAAATGGGGAAAACCGTCGATACACATCAACTAATCTTTCAATTTTGTTGCAAATGAACTAAGGGCCACAGCCCATAAACTGGTTTTCATTTTCAGCAATTTAAAAAATACAAGAAAATGGAAAAATGGCGGGAAAATGATAAAAACACCATGGAAAATAGGGAAAAAATACATTTGGGGCTACGAAAAATACAGAAAAATAGGATTTATGTTTGCTGATGTATAGCAAGGCTGGGGCATGAAGTTATGCTTCAGTTCAGCCTTGTTTATATGTTGTAGTGTGTGTTTCCTTCCTTTCTCCACATAAAATGACAAGGAAACCCTAAAAGAAATGAATGCAATGATGCCCTATCAACGGGGAAGGGTAGAGTTGTGGAAAAAATGGTTAAATGCCGTTGAGCATGAGGAATAATTTGCTGATTTTATATGCATTGCAACTAGGACGGAATAATAATGATAAAAATTAAAACCTAGTAGCACGAAGATCACTTCGGTGCTAGGTGTTGCAGCGAAGCACAAAGCGGTTAGAAAGAAAAGCATGAAAGAGATGTTTTGCACTTGCACGCTGGTGGTTTTCAAAATGTTTGAGCACTAGGCATCCACCTCTTTGCATGATCATTTAGAGGAAATTAAAAGTATCAGAGTTAGCTCCTGGATACGCATAGCAATTGTTTTCAGTAGGCCTGTGACCCACCGTTGAGAGTGTGAGGTTCCTATGCTGTAGGCTAGTCGTGGGATCCTAAAGGGGAAATTAAGTAAGGACAATGGTACATTCCTGGATACGTTTATTTGGTACCTTGAGCGACGTTTGTGCGAAATGTCTAAATGTTGAGCGGCGCATCGAGGGGCCAATCCCCAAGGTGTAGGAGAGTCGCAGAGGGTTGACGGCATTCAGCCGTAGGAGGAACCCCACGTGTGTGTGATTCGAGCCTTTTGGCTATGTGAAAGGGACTCCCTCTGAGGAGCAATATTGGGTTAGGATCAGTTGGACCACAACGTATTACAAACGCAATGTTTAGGAAGGCAGAGATTTTGATAGACGCTCCTGGCCGCGAGGCCGAGGGGTTGTCTTGTGCATAGTGACGAGGTCCGGCTAGTGCATGAGCCAGTGCCGGCGCGTTTTTAGGTCCAGCATTATGCAAAATCGTCACTAAGAAGTGACTGTGTGGTCAAATACCACTTTCGCCAGTTTTGCAGATTTGCCCTTGTGAGGGTGAAGCTGAGTTTTTGCAGTGACAGAATTTTTCGCAGTGTTCTGTAATGGCGTCTGATTCTCTTTCACAGATTGTAACTGAAAAGCTTGACAAGAACAACTTCCAGGCATGGAAGTTTAGAATGACGAATTTCCTTATGGGAAAAGGATATTGGGAATTTGTTGCAGGAAATGAAGAAGAACCAGTTCTTCCTGATGTTCCCAATCAACAGCAAATGCAGGCATTCAAAGCATGGCATGAGAGAGCCAGTAAAGTTATGTACTGGCTGTCTATCAGCATTTCAGACTCTATGATTGTGCATATTCAGGATGCAAGTACGCCAAAGGAGGCATGGGATACTCTGTCAAAGATGTATAGCACAAATACGCAAGCCAGGAAAATGCAGCTCAAGCAAGAGTTGCACAATGTGCAAAGAGAAAATATGAGCATCAATGACTACCACATGAAGGTGAAGAAGATTGCAGATGCACTTGCTTCCATTGGGTCGCCAGTGGAAGATGATGATTTAGTTTCTGTGACCTTGAATGGTCTAGGAAAGGATTATGCACAGTTTCGGACATCCATTTCAGTTCGTGAAAGATTTCCTGATTTTGAGGTGCTGATTGCTCTTCTAATTTCTGAGGAGCAGAGAAATGGTGGTGCATCTTCATCAGGAGGAACTTCAAAAGAAACTGTCTTCTACTCAAATGCTGGAAGAGGTAGAGGGAGAGGTAGAGGAGGCCGATTTGGAGGCCGTGGTAGAAATCAGAATATGCAACAAACTCAAGAAAACCAGTCCTATGGAGGAGGACGTGGTGACTCTAGAGGCAGGGGGAGCCAAAGAGGTCGTGGTGGATGGCAAAGAGGTCAAAATGCAAAGAGTAATGTTGAATGCTACTATTGTGGTAAAATGGGTCATATGGCTAAAGACTGCTATAAAAAGCAGAATGACATTATGAATGGAAAACTGCAACAAGGGAATTATGCATCTTCTAGTAGACAGGGTGATGACAGAAATGAGCATTTGTTCATGGTGCAGCACATGAACAATTCTATGACAAGTGCAGAAGAAAGCAATGATGTATGGTATGTTGACTCAGGTGCATCAAACCACATGACAGGTCATGCAGAATGGATGGAGGATGCAAGGAAAATGGAAAAACCAGGATTTGTGGAGACTGGTGATGATACTACACATCCTATTGTGCAGATTGGAAAAATTCCTTTGTCTATGCAGGATGGGAAAAAGAAATTCCTGTCCGATGTATTTCATGTCCCGAATATCACCAAGAATCTGGTTTCTGTTGGTCAAATGGTTGAACAGGGCTTGTAGGTCAGATTTAATCCTCATGGATGCTTTGTTGAGGATATGAAAAATAAAGGTCGCTTGATAGCAAAAGGAAAGAAGAAGGGCAGAATGTTTACGTTGGATGCAGACATGTCTGAATTGAGTGCAGCAATGTTTGCACATGGGACCGGTGTAGTTGCAGATATTGATATCTGGCATAAACGCATTGGTCATGTTAATGTACAGCGACTTAAATCAATGCAGGCCCAAAATATTGTTGCAGGATTGCCCAAATTCAAGGTTGCAGAAATGCATAAGGTATGTGAAGCCTGTCAGTTTGGAAAACAGGCAAGGAAACCATTTCCTAGACATGTTCAAGAGAGTGAGAAGCCATTGGAATTAATCCACTCTGATGTGTGGACTACTAAAGCTGTATCTCTTGGAGGCTGTCATTATTTTGTCAGTTTTATTGATGACTATAGCAGAAAAGTTTGGGTGTATTTTATGAAAAAGAAAAGTGAAGTTTTTGGGCATTTCAAAACTCTTAAAGCGATGGTTGAAAAAGAAACAGGCCTGCAGATAAAATGCCTAAGGTCAGATGGAGGGGGAGAGTGCCTCTCAAATGAGTTTGCAAGGTTCCTGCAGGAGCATGGCATAAAGCAGCAATATTCATGCAGTCATACCCCACAACAAAATGGAATTGCAGAAAGAAAAAACAGGCATATTGGAGAGGTATCTCGTGCCATGCTCAATGAAAAAGACTTGCCAGATTTTTATTGGGCTGAAGCAGTTGCTACAGCAGTCTACATAATGAACAGGACTCCCACTGCAGCAATACATGGAATGACTCCAGAGGAGAGGTACACTGGTAGGAAACCAGATACTTCTCATTTGAAAATTTTTGGTTGCATTGCCTATGTACATGTGCCAAATGAGTTGAGATCCAAGTTGGATCCAAAAGCTGAGAAGTGCATCTTTATTGGTTATTCTCTGCAGCAAAAAGGGTATAGATGCTATAACCCTTCTACTCGTAAGTTTACAGTGAGCAGAGATGTTGTTTTTGATGAGATGAGTAGCTGGTATAAACCAGTAAATATGATTGATGATGTAGATGCACAAAATGGTAATGCTGCACAAAATTCACAGCAGCAGTCACAAAATATTAGTGGATCTGGAGCGTCCTCTAGTAGTGGTTCACATTCTTCGCCATGGACAGGCAGATTGAGATCAGGAGAATCTTCTCAAAGTAATGCAGATAGTGGTATGCAGGTATCACGAAAAGGAAAAGAGAAGGTTGATCAGCCCATGTTTGATGTGAATGCAGGTCACTCTTATGTGGATGGTGAATCCAGTGGCTCAGAACAGAGCATTGATGATGAGTTGGGTATTCCTTCTATTATTACACATGGAGTAAGGAAGACCAGGGATGTTTTGAGAGCACCTGGGAGTGAACCTACTTTGCGCAGGTCTACGAGAGCTAGGTATCCTGTGGATAGGCTGAAATATGATGGATTTACAACCATTCACTATGCATATATGGTTAAAGTGATACAGGAACCAGAACCCACTTCTTTTGAGGAAGCCATGGGAAAAGAAAAATGGGAGAAAGCCATGGATGAAGAAATGGATGCCTTGGAAGCAAATGCTACATGGGAATTGGTACCTTTGCCTAAAGGTAAAAATGCAATTGGCTGTAAGTGGGTTTGTAAGGTGAAGCACAATGTAGATGGTTCTGTGAACAGATACAAGGCAAGATTAGTAGTCAAGGGGTATGCACAAACATATGGTATTGACTATGAAGAAACATTCAGTCCGGTTGCAAGGATGGCAACCGTAAGAGCGGTCATTGCTATGGCTGCATCAAAGGGATGGTCTTTACATCAGATGGATGTAAAGAATGCCTTCTTGCATGGTGATTTGCAAGAAGAGGTCTATATGGAGCAGCCACCAGGTTATGTGCATGCTGTTCATCCTGAGTTTGTTTGCAGGTTGAAGAAAGCCTTGTATGGCTTGAAGCAAGCACCTAGAGCATGGTTTGACAAGATAGGACAGTATCTTGTCACTATTGGCTTTCAGATTTCCAAGGCAGATTTCTCACTTTATGTGAGAAAAACAGAGAAATGTATTATGCTACTTGTCATTTATGTTGATGATTTGATTATGACAGGTGACAGTGATGAAGATATCCTTCATGTGAAGATGCTATTGAAGCAGAAGTTTGAGATGAAGGATTTGGGAGAGCTGCGTTATTTCTTGGGCATTGAGGTGATTAGATCACCAAGTGGGATACAGCTCTTGCAGAGGCAGTATGGATTGGACATGCTGTCCAAATATGGGATGACAGGCTGTAAGCCTATTTTAGTTCCTTTGGAGCAGAATGTGAAGCTGAGCACAGATGCAGGTGAGCTTCTAGAAGACCCTACTATGTACAGACACATAGTAGGAAGTTTGATTTATATGACTATTACCAGGCCAGATTTGAGCTATGCTGTTGGATTGGTAAGTCAGTTTATGCAGGCTCCAAGGAAACCACATTTAGATGCGGCTAGACGCATACTCAGGTATGTGAAGTCCACATTGTAGTATGGATTATTTTATGAGACTGGGGTTCAGATACAGTTGCATGGATACACTGATGCTGATTGGGCTGGTAGTATTTCTGATAGACGATCTACCAGTGGATATGTGTTCTCTTTTGGGAGTGCTGCAGTCACTTGGAGCAGCAAGAAACAGCCTACAGTTGCCTTATCCAGCACAGAGGCTGAGTACAGGGGCGCAACAATGGCTGCATGTGAGGTAGCTTGGTTGCATAAGCTACTTTATGATATGCATCAGTCTACAGATGGGCCAGTTGTCATTTATTGTGACAACATGAGTAGTATACACTTGGCAAATAACCCAGTCTATCATGCTAGAACAAAGCACATTGAGGTGCATTATCACTATGTGCGAGAGAGGGTTTTACTAGGTCTTATTGATCTAGTTTATGTCAGC
This sequence comes from Lygodium microphyllum, assembly GCF_053477565.2. Taxonomy (NCBI): domain Eukaryota; kingdom Viridiplantae; phylum Streptophyta; class Polypodiopsida; order Schizaeales; family Lygodiaceae; genus Lygodium; species Lygodium microphyllum. The sequence continues at coordinate 56,487,996 of NC_141161.1, forward strand.
ACAGAGGATCAAGTAGCTGACATATTCACGAAGGCATTGGGCACAGAGAAGCTGCGCAAGTTCAGAGACCTGCTTGGTGTGCAGGAATTGGGATTGAGCTCGAGGGGGAGTGTTGAGATATCGAGCTCCACTCGTGATACGCCAAGATGACCATTGTGTATTTATGTCACCGACTTGTCAGTTGTGCAGACGCGGTTGGTACACCGCCCATGAATAATAGCTACATGATAGCTATCCTTATCTACTCTAGTTTGTGGCTCAGTTAGTATGCCACCTTAGTTAGTTGAGTTTGGTTTGAGACCCATGTATAGGGTTCTTCTATTTCTTTGTAAGTGAGTTCTTTTGGCTTACACAACTAAGAAGAGGAAAACTGTTTTCAGCCTCCACCCTTGTGTGTCTTCCCCCATTGTGCAAGCAAGAAAGCTTCAAGCGAGACTCCTTCCTTCTCTCCCACAATCTTGACATGAAGCACGTTCAAAATAAATTTAGACTACTATAGTTGGTTCATTCAGATGTTTGGGGATCAACTCATAATGCTTCTCTTAGTGGATCTTGATATTATGTTACATTCATTGATGATTTCAATAGATATACATGGATGTATGTCTTGAAGGAAAAGGATGAAGTACTTGCTATTTTTAAAGATTTTAAGTGGTATGTTGAGAAGAAATTTGACTTTGGTATCTCTTAAAGTCTTTGGCATTGCATATGTGCATATTCTAGATGAGAAGAGAAAAAAATTGGATCCTAAGGCACAAAAATGTATGTTTATTGGCTATACCTAGGGGAAAAATTATTACAAATGCTTTGATCCCCATCTACATAAGAAACTTTGATAAGTAGAGATATCATCTTTAATGAGTTGGCTTCATGGTATGGTTCCTCTATTGCCATTCCAAATTATCAATCTTTAGATCATGTATATACTACTATTTTGCAACATTGTACTACTATGTCTAGATCTATAAGTGATGTATCTCCAAGTGTTTCTCCTTGGACTAGCAGGTTACATAGTCATGCATCACCATCCACTAAGAGTGCTATGTCAATGAGGGGGAGAAATGAAGCATAAGTCAAAGGCAACAAGAAATTTCTTGTGGTGCTCGCGGGATATTGACTTCAGGTGTAAAAGAGTGGGGATAGATGGGTAGGCCACAGGTTAGCATTGGAATACCTAGTTATACTGACAGGGTATATAAGGTGTTGAGAGACCCAATTAGGGCATCAGTTTATGAATAATCAAGTCTCTTTTACCCTTCCTTCCAACTTTCATGGCTTCCCTTCTCTTTCTCTGTCTTTTCCTATCTTTCTCTCTCCTCTGCTAGTCGTTCTCTCTCTTCTTCTCTCATCTTCTTCCTCTTTCTCTCTCCTCTCTACAGTCTCTCCCTTCTCTCCTTCTCTCTACTGGATCTCCTTCATTACAGTTGGTATCAGAGCTTAAGTATTGGTCCCTTCTTCTTTCTCTTTTCTCACATCCAGTTTTATTATTTAAAAAAAACTAGTCAGACAAGTACAACATGGATAGGAGCTATAAGAAGCTTTAATGGAGCACCACAGGTGCTGATAGCCTTTATTGGAGATCTCACATGAGCAATGGTCAAGTTGGAGGTACTCAAGTCAATTTTAGCAACTTGTTTTCAACTTTGAAGGAAAGTTCTAGACGTTCTTGGGTGAAGAAGGCTCACATGACTTGGAGAGAGTCTTGACTATAGTTACTTTTCAAAGTAGAGCTTTCTTTCTCATTCATGAGGAGCTCCCAGGTATTATTAGTCCAAAAGATGAAGGGAGAAGTATTCTTTGTTTCTGCATTACCCATAATAGGAGTTAAGGCACAAACTACCTTCTTACTTGATGATCCTTGTTTTGGCAACCTTTTGCTCTTCACTCCTTTTCATCAGTGCATTCATATGTGAAATTTACACACGAGTAGGTGTGATGCTCGCTCTTGCTGCCCCAATTCAGATTTCTCTCCCCCTTTTTCTTGAATGAATACCTATTCATCAAAACACCCCCTGCGAGAGGCATACGCAAGGAGCTTGATGTACCTTTCTTTGTAGTATGCAAGCATTTGAGTAAGGGGCCTCTTATCAAGCAGCCAGAACTAGACTTGGTTGCAAAACACTGGAACTCTAGCATCAATTATCTTTGCAAGTGCCTCAGTGCTCATGTTGGTCACACCCACACTAGCAATGAGACCTTTTTCTCTCAACTCAGCCAAGGAAAAGGCAACATCAAGCATGCCCTTCAGCCCATGTTGTGAGTGTCATTGCTTCCCCTCTGTACATCCAATTTATTGCATGGTGTCCATGGGGTTGAGCATCTTGGAATGAAACTTGCTATTGTTGGAGTTTATCTTTTGGTCGGCCCAACCATCGTGGTTGTCAAAGGGGGTGGTCATGTTGTGAATGTTTGTTCTGCGATAGCAACCGAGGAAGTTCCAGCCATTCGTAAGAGCATTGGCAAGTGAATCTTTTGCACTCAAAGTACATAGCCCTTGCTTCAGAATATCTTCATTACGAAATGAGTTTGATTCATGCTACTTCTTGATCAACTGGTTGCATGTGGATGGAGCTTCCAAACGACAACTTTGACTACTTATTGAGTGCAGCTTCATCCATTGGAGGAGAAGGCTTATTCCAAGGGTCTACAAGCAACCAAGGGTTTGCAATTAGGCCAAGGGTCTACAAGCATGCTCTTCAAATCTGATCAAGCTTCTCCAAAGCACACTCAATCCACATCACAAATCTTCCCAAGTGGCCACCAAGCAGAAGCTACAGCAGATTCAGACAATCCACACTAGCAATCTCCACACTAGGAATATTCCTGAAGGCCTTTACAAGAAAGGCCTCCTCATCACTGCAGTGCTAGGAGCCTAGTGTTACTAGCACCTTTGTCTTAAGATTCATGCCCTCTTTTGCAGACCTAACTGCAATGTTGTGTGCTATGTTTTCCCTTGAATTGTCTCATGCAAGAATGCATTTGCTTAGGCAGCAATCTAATAAAGAAGACACTGTCTCCCCATGGCACTCCTTATTCATTGAAACACATAAAATTGAAGATTCCCATTATAATTCATGTCTCTTCATTTGAATATGATGAGGGGATGTGTTCTGGGATTAATGGTAATCAAATGAATTGTTGAAGGGTCTTCATTGTTCTAGTAAGGGTATCTGTTTGTTTAGGCATCACAATATTGCAAACCAAAACACTTCTTAAGGTATAAGGGTATTTATTTATTCACACATTGAAGGGTTATAGATTGCATCTCTATATTGGGAAAATCATCCATGCTAATACATCATGAGCCCAAAATGTAGCTTACATGGATGAATGGGAAATCAGAAAACATTGTGCCTTCCTCTCATAGCTATGATGGCCATGAATGAATTGAGTTGATTACCAGTTTATAGACATATTTGAGAGTAGATTTGTGAACCTCCTTATGGACAATGATGGAACTAAGGATGTATGACAGAGAGCAGTGTGGTTGCCAGGTGCAGAGAGGCCCATGGGCATCCCGAGGCCTATCGGGGTTGAGAGGCGTATTGATAGATCTGGATTGTTGCATATTAATGGACAGAATATATCTAGAAGGATGGATGGTCCAAATTTGTCATGCATGCAGGGCAATCATGTTTTACAGAGAATGGAAGGCCCTGGTTTATTGCACCGTGAAGGTGCTCGTATTCTGCGCCCCCAAGGCCTTGGTATACTGCACCCTGAAGGGGATCTCACTTTAAGGATGATTGATGGTGCTGCTATGCTTCACCTGAGGATGACTACAATTTATGGAGAAGAGAAGGCCCTAATGTGCTTCACCCTGAAAATGTCAATGCTCTTTGGGCGATAGATGATCATGAAATACTATGACCTGCTAGTGACAAGACTCTTAGGAGAATGGATGGACCTGGTATGCCATAGCCGAAAGATGATACTTTGAGGAGAATGGAAGGGACTGGGATTCCTAGTCCTGAACTTGACGATGTATTTAGAAGAGTACAAGGTTGTAGTGTTAACGCAGATTGTGGCAATGATTTTAGGTGGATGGAAGGGTTTAGTATGCAAAAGTGAGATGGAAATTTTTTTTCCCGATGGATGCCTAGACATGGCATCAATGTTGCAAAAATGGTGGTAGCAAGAGGACTTGCCATGGTTGTCAAGCAGCACAGTGATTTTGAAGGCCACTCTAATTACTATGATGCCTTACTTTCAGCCAAATCAAGAGCTACAAAGGGAGACTTCCAACGTGAGATTAGAGATTCTTGTGCATCTATGAATGCTTCTAGCTCCACCCAAGTGGATTGTGAAGACATTCTTGAAGAAGGTGTCCCCCAGACGGACCATTTTGTTATGCTTAATGACACACTATGCCAACATGAGACCCATCATGCTGAGTGACATCAAGAGCTGGAACACCGCCATAGGGAGATGCAAAACTACCAAGATCAGTGTCATAACGAGATGATGGCTAACATGGACTTGCTCGTAGAGCACATGGGCACCCTCATTTCCACCCTCTCACCCTCCTCAGCTCAGCCCAAGGAGCATGGTCCTCCCCATGAGACCAACCGCCCTCCCCCCTTGGAGAGGGGACGTGGCCAGCAAGGTTTTGGTAGCACCCATGGTTTTCCCCATAGCACCTATGAGCTGGGTGAGCCCTCTATGCGACATGATGAGTCCATCCTCCCCTCACCCGTAATGAACCCTTCCAGCCCATCCTTGGGACAGCAACTCCCCCGTAGTGGAAGCTATATGCAAGGGCAAAATGCAAATTTTGGGCAGCATAGTATGCATGATGCACATGGGCAGCATGCACGTGATAATGGGCACCATGCACATGGTAGTTTTTGTCAGCAAGGCCCCAATGTTCAGTTTGGTTTGCATGTATTTCATGGGCAGCATGGAAATTGCGGGCAGCAAGGCCCTAATGCAGGTGCACATGGGCAACAAGACCCTAATAATCAGTTTGGCCCACATGTAATGCATGGGTAGCATGGCACCCAGGGACATTTTGGTCAGCAAGGCATGTATGGGCATTCTCATGAACATTATGAATACTATGACCATTGGCATGGGTTCGATCTGCAAAGGAAAGTGTATGTGCCTACTTATGGTCAACATGCATATGATGATTGTGAATATTTTGAGCAACATGCATTTGATGACTATGTATGTTCTTATGAGCTACATTATGGTCACATACATGGACAACCATCTAGACAACACTATGTACATGGACAACATCATGCAAATGTATATGAGTATGAACATGGGGAGCAACATCATTATCACCAATGGAGTGCTTGATATCATCAGCCACTTGATCATTACTATAAGCAACATGTGCATCCTTATGAGTCACATGATACTTCTCAAGAACGATGCCATGATGAGAGCATCTCAGTGCTATAGGCTCATGATCAGGTGCCCCATCAGCCCAAGGCCCTTAACTTTGAATGCCCAGTAGTAGTCACACATATGGAACTCATGGACATGAAATGCCTAGGGATTGATGCAGTGAATGATGTAGTGATTGCAATCTCATTTGCTCTAGTTTGACTTGGCCTAGTGGTTCCCAATGAGTTTATGGACAAGTCAATGCATGCTATCATATGGGTTGGTAAGGATCTTGTGCCACCATCAGTGCTTGAAGATGACACCATGAATTACTTCTATGATGCAGCGGATGCATTGCATCACAATTATCCTTTTGACCTCGATGGTAGTATGATGACCCATGCTTGTATGGATGACCCTTGTGCTCTTGATGCTTATGAGATGCTTATTATCTGGGTTATCCATTTGTTCCTGAGGAACAAAATGGTCTTGGAAAAGCCCTACTCCAAGCAGCATTTCACCAGTGCAATTCTTTCCCTACTTCAAGGGTGCAATTTTGACTGAGCAGTAGCATTGCAGACAACTTATAGAAAGCACACTATTTTAGAACAATTGTTACCTTACATTAATGACAATCAAGTGTCACCTATATGGCTTGAAAGTAGCTTCATGAGCTTTGTTTTGACATGTCACACACCTCAATCGAAGCTGACCATAGGACGTTATGACCAATTTTCTCCAGCAGACATGTTTTGGACAACATGCTGTCCACTGTTTGTTAGCCCCTAATTGTCAAGATTTGGAGGCTAAACTCATACACTATCAACTTGCACATGTCTTCTACATCATATACACATTCGTATGCCCCAATTCCACATGATATTGTACTTCCCCATACCTATATTCTCCTTTGTAATGCTGACCAGAGTAGTACTCTACAACCCCCCCTTTTGCTGTGAGCCATAAGTCCTCTTTTGAGGACAAAAACCTTCGGGGTGTCGGGATGGAATGTAAAAGAGTGGGGATAGATGGGTAGGACACGGGTTAGCATGGAAATACCCAGATATACTGACCGGGTATATAAGGTGTTGAGATATCCAATTAGGGCATCATTTTATGAATAATCAAGTCTCTTTTACCCTTTCTTCCAGCTTTCATGGCTTCCCTTCTCTTTCTCTATCTTTTCATCTCTTTCTCTCTCCTCTACTACTCCTCTCTCTTCTTCTCACATCTTCTTCATCTTTCTCTCTCCTCTTTGAAATCTCTCCCTTCTCTCCTTCTCTCTCCTAGGTCTCATCTTCATTACATTAGGATATGACTCAACTGATAGCTTGGATAGTGAATTTTGGATTGTGTCCAATATTCTTGGAGTCAAGGAGAGTAGATATGTGCCATCTCATGAAAAAGTAGAGTCAAGTAGTCCAACTTAGCTCAAAATGTCATAGAGAGTGAGATACCCTATTGACAAGCTTAGATATAGTCTATTCTTTGCAGAGTGTTTTGCATATATAACCAAATTCATGGAACACAAAGAGTGTGCTACATTTAGTGAAGCTCTCATAGACAAAAATTAGTGTAAGGTAATGGATGAGGAGATGAATGCACTAGCTGAAAATTAGACTTGGGAATTAGTAGCATTGCTTGATGGTAAGAAGTCAAATATAGGCTATAAATGGGTCTATAACATTAAGTGTAAGTTAGATGGCACCATTGAAAGGTGTAAAGCTAGGTTAGTGGCAAAAGGATATACCTAATAGTATGGCCTAGATTATGAAGAGACATTCATCCCCATTGCCAAAATGACAACCATCAAGACAATTATCGCATTAGCTATAGAAAGCAAATAGATGTTAAGAATACATTTTGTAATGGAGACTTAAGAGAAGTGGTTTTTATATGGATAAGCCAAAGGATATGTTCACCCTCACTATCTACATTATGTATGAAAACTGAAAAATGCACTTTATGGGCTAAAATAAGATCCAAGATCCTAGCATGCATGGATTAGTATTTACATATAAAGCCTTGGATTTGCACTTGGAAAAGCTAACTATAATCTATTTACTAAGAAATAAGATGCAGGTTTTGTAGTACTAGTCATCTATGTAGATGATGTAATCATTATAGTAGATGATAATACCAAGGTACAAAATGTTATGACCATGCTGAAAACTGAATTTGATATGAAGGATTTGGGAGATCTAAAGTTATTTCTAGGATCAAGATTGTGAATTTAACTCATGGAATTTGGCTGATGCAAAAATAGTATGCACTTGATATGTTGAAGAAATATGGTCAGACAAACTGTAACCCTTTGGATACTCCACTAGATATCAGAATACTAAGTTGGATGTTACAAGTGGAGCTAAATTTTTAGATATTACTATGTGCATGCATATGTTAGGAAGTCTCATTTCTACCTTACCATTACTAGGTGTGATCTCAACTACTCAATTGGACTTATTAGTTAGTTTATGTAAAAGCCTAGAAAACTTCACTTGGATGCACTGAGAAGAATTATGTGCTATGTCAAGACTATATTATACTATGGACTCTTTTATGAGAGTGATAAGTACTTAAATATCATGGGGGTATACTGATGTAGATTGGGCAAGTTATCCATATGACAGAAGGTGTACTAGTCAATATGCTTTCAACCTTAGCAGTGGTATGATAAGCTAGAGCAGCAAGAAGCCACCAATAGTTACAATCTCTAATATAGTAAGGCAGAATATGGAGATGCTACATTACCAATTTGTGAGATTGCTTAGTTGCTGAAGTTATTGATAGATTTAGGTATGCACATAGATGCTCTAGTCTCATTACATTGTGACAATATGAGTAGTGTACTTCTAGCTCTACGAATCTTATGTATCATGCTAGAACATGCTAGAACAAAACACATCGAGGTACACTATCATTTCATATAAGAGATGGTACTTGCAAGGAAGACAATTATCCTACATGTCAAAATTGAAGACCTAGTAGTTGATAGCTTTACCAAGTCATTAGGTAAAGATAAATTCAGTTGCTTTAGAGAGATTCGTGGAGTAAAGTGTCCTTCTTGAGCTTGAGGGAGAGTGCTGAGAGTTAAGCTCTATTGATTCTTTATTGCAGTTGTAGCTTAGATGTAGAGCTATAATCATTACCAGCATGTGTGATGTCAGGACTTAAAATGGGCCCGACACTAGCTCTATGGCACTAGCTGGGCCTCTACTATTACACACCCAAACCACCCCTCGTAGCCTTATGGCTAGAAGCATGTAAGAGGTATACTACCCCAACTTCTAATATAGAATTTCATGTTTGTATGGATTGTAATCCAATGGATAACACTTCCCACACTCCTCATCAGAGGGAGTCCCTGCGTATATTGTTGTAATACACCATGTATCCACAACCAAAAAACTGCCCCTCTACTGATTGCCGTGGCCCCACTACGACTCTCCTACACCTCAAGGATTGGTCCCAAGATACACTGAATACATAAAGCACATATGACACATAATCCTCTCTTTTAAACAATTGTTCTAGGAGATAAATGATAATTCTTACTGAATACTCCCCAAAGGAAACAAACCACTAACCCCACAGCTTAGGGTACCTCACCTCCTCAATGTAGGTCATTGTTGATGAAAACAATTGATGTGCATCCAGGATGATACCATGTAATGCATGCAATGCAATTGTATATGATTTATAGTGCTCAAATATATTTTCCATCAACAAAGAGCATTTTGTGAAGGTGCAAAAACATTTCTTTTCATTCCTTTACTCTAAATGAGATTGATGTGTTGTATAGGGTGAGCATCAAGTATGCTCGTGCTAATATTGGACCCTCTTAATTTTTAAACCACATGTGCTCTATATGCCATGCATTTTTTAAAAAAATCAAAATCTAGTGTATTATCAACTCTTAACACCCCCTTCTCCCTACTGCTTAAGATTGTGCAATTGGTGGTGGTAGGCTTAGAGAGCATATTTTATGTATTTTCTCTTCATAAGAGTAGTAAATACCCACTTTAATATAACGATAGGGTTGAATTGAGGCTCATCCTCATGCCTCAGTCTTATCATACATTCACATACACAAGTGTAAATTTTTCCTATTTTTTGGAAGCAAAAAATCTATTTTTTTCTATTTTCTCTATTTTTTTATAAATATAGATATTTTTTCAATTACTCATTTGGATTGATTGAGCTTCTTAAGAATTATTTTTCTATCACATTCCATCCCATGCGAACACCATATATACAACAAAACCCCCAAAACTCATGATTTTTCTTAAAATGCAATGTTGCGGGTTTTGCATATTTATAAAGAAATTATTAGACGATTGGTTTTTCTTGATTATCTTAATATTTTTGATAGATCACAACATAGATAACCAATTACCAGTGGAATTTGTCATAAGACAATTAAATTTATGACTTACTCATAGATCCCGTGCTTTATATCATATGCGTCTCGTGATTAGAGGCCTGTTAACACTTCCCAACATCTATTGTTGACACTCCTTTCAACCTCAATCTATGCTCCTTCATGCTCTAGCATCATCTTATGATCCATATCTCTTACCATGACCCATCCCCCACTCATAGAATATGCATAGAAACGGGCTGGAGAGAGAAGAGAGAAATAGGAGAGAGAAATACTAGAAATCAACAATTTGATTTGTTGCACCATATTGCACAAGAATACAATCAAAACAGAGGTCTCTTTGCATAGATTAGAGCCATGGAATCATTCCTCAAGAATCTCTACTAAGGAACAAGTACAATTTGAAGCCATGAGAAGGTGCAAAAAATTTTGCACCGCTCATTCCTGTCGACTTTTTTTTAAGTTTTTTATTCATTTCATTTCATGTTCATGCCATTTTCATGCATTGATCAAATAATGTTAACTTCTCACATCTTCATAATGCCCGATAAGTGGTTCCACCTTCGCTGAGGATTAAAACGACCTTAGGATTGCAATCCGATTGAATGACTGGCTTTGTAGCATCAAAATCTATAAGCTAGTCTCTGCCACACTCTTTTTGGCTTTCGAAGCATCACATAGCTACTTTAGAATGCCAAACCTTGCAGGGATTAAATGGGAGGTCAAACGACCTCCGATCGATGAACCAAGACTTGCGTTGCATTCCTAGCATCGAACTCTATCTAGGAAAGCTCCACCTCATTGATCCACAACCATATCATTTTCCATGAAAATTAGTCTTTTATGCCTCCCACTTACTTTTGTGCATTAAATCGGGCTCCAAAAATCTATCGACCATGGGATAAGGCTACTTAGCCCATCAAATCCCACGAGATTTGATATGCACAAACAACAACCATAAAAAATATCAAGCTACCACAAAACAAAATACACAACAAAGCACAAGAATATCTCTCACCTTGCCCATTCACAAAAATCAAGGCATGAAAATCCTCAAGGGATAGGCCACCTAGCATAATCTGAAAAAAATATAGAGTGAGTCTCTAACCAACTGCTCCAGCATAGACCGGCTAAAAAGAACCATCAAAGAAGTCATCTTAGGTGGTAGCCTAAACTACCTACCCAATTTAGGATAACTAGACCACGAACTCCTACTAGGTGAGGACTCCTACAGCCTAGTCAACATATATTTTATTTTAACACATTTTTCCTTTCAAATTTTGCATACTCGGGTGTGTAAAAGAGAGGAAGCCGAGTGCAATGATCCAAGGAGTGTGAAAAATCAGAGTTTGTAGCAAGAAGAATGTGCACAAGAGGGAGAAGAGAGCTCAATGTGCAATAACAAAATCTTGCTTACTAAGTTGCTTAGAGTACAACTTGGGTACACTCTCTCACACATGATAGTGACCCATAGGTTGTTTATATAGCCTTTGCCAAGCTAGGGTTAGGGTTTCCCCGGCCCCTTAAGGCCATTCACATACAACTACCCTCATAGACCCTTGCTTAGGGTGGATTCCCATGCCTATATTCTAACACCCCCCCTCAATGCCACCGTGGCATTACATCACAAGACATGTTAAAGTTTCCCCCCCCTCAATCAAATGGGATGCCTTTATAAATCTGGCTACAAGGATATTCATAGGTAGAGGACGCTACAAGACTCAAAAGAGTTGGTCATCTGTGGATTGGGAGGCAAATTTGGCCTCCAATTCCTTAGTTATTTTTGGAACACTGGGATACTTATTGGTGATATGCCCGGTCTTTTTGCATTTATTACACTTCATTTTGTTAGGATATTTCTTCTAGCAATTGCTTACAATATGTCATTTTCTGTGACAGAAGGAGCACTTAGTAGAAGCAGTATGGACTAACACTTGCTCACAAGAAGTGAATGCTGAAGTTCCTTCAGTATGGTTTCTCTTCTCTTCATTGAGGCAAGACTGGATGGTACTTGCCAAGGTTGGGTTTGGGATATTAGTTAGGGTAGTCACAAGGGTTGGAAAAACCTTCTTCATAGACTTCAGAAGGATGTCAATGGCATCTTCATCATGAATGAGTGCTTGAACGGAGGCAAGCTATGCCATAAGCCCCTTCATATGTGAAATAACCTTGCTTAGATATTCTCCCTATTTGTATTCCAAGCTGAAAAACTCAATCTTTAGAAAGATCTTGGAGTTCTTTCCTATAGCACCATAGAGCCTTTCAAGTTCATCCCACTTCTCCTTGGCAATGAAGAGTTGGTCATTATGATGAATTAAAGATTCATCTAAATGAAGCATGGTGATGGTCTAAGCTCTTTCATCATCTTCTACATCAAGGGGATTGAATGGGTCAATAACTTTGGTTCCTTTTATGAAGGGCCAGTAGCCTCTTTCCATCATTTTGTATTTTACCAGGACTTGTCAAAGATGAAAATCTTTTCCATTGAACTTGCGAATTTGAGGCCTTACATCTGCATAGGCCATGGCCATTATAGGAAGGTCTTACCTATTGCCTTGAGCAATGGTAGTGTCTAGTCCTTTACAGGTGGCCAAGAACAAACCAAATAGCAAAACTGATAGCCTTACAAATTATAACCAACTTTTAAAGTTGTAGAGCTGAAAATGGTTGGAAATCATACATATGCAATATCTTAAGATAAGATTTAGGAGGTCTTGTTCTTCGAAAAAACCTTGATTTAAGCTTTACTATTTCCTAGGTTTCAATGAGATGAGCGTTGACTGGACTTCAGGTTCTTCCCCTCCTTGTGGTTTAGTATACAAGCATTTGGTTAAGTAGGATCGATTAATGACCTTGACACTTGATGAAGATTTCGAGGAGATTTCAATCACATCAGTATTCATGGGGCAGTAGTACTGATGTCATTAAATGCCTTTTTAGTGCTTAGAATAACTCATCTCAAGATTGAGATGTTTAGGTATTACTTTGTCAAGCTTCCTGAGACACTTGACTTATTTCCGGTATTGAAGTCACACTTCTTGGTGAACTTACTACGAATACACTTTAGAGCATATGCTTCAGTGATTAGAATCATTGTTTAGAAATTGAAAATTTTGAAAAATGGAAAAGCTTGAAGCTTTCTGGCTATGGCTGCCAGAAGACCCACAGCTAGGGTTTTGAACACATCAAATTGTAGGAGATGAATTAGGAAAAACCCTCTCAGGTGAGGATGGCTATTGTAGGGACTACACTAGCCCTATGACTCCCGCCATGATTGCGGCCATTACAGGCCGCGCCAAGGAGCTAAACAGGAGGCTCCAAAATTTGTGGGCGTCATGTTTACGATTTCTGGAATGACGTCTTCCTGGTTGCCCAATCTGTATGTTTGAACTACCATGATGAAGCATCTTATGGTCGGGATGAAGTCTTCAGAAGGAACCTTGAGCTGAAATGCTCTGCTTTGGCCTCCCCATCTCCTTCAAGGTCAAAGGGTCAAGGTTTGGCTATGGAGGTAAGAAGGAAAAGATGAAGATGATGGAAAATCATGTGCACTTAGTGAAGTTGATGATAGAGGAAGATGAAAGGATTAGAGGAGCCTCTCATACCATGTGGGAAATCAGAGTTTGCATCAAGAAGAATTTACACAAGAGGGAGAAGAGAGCTCAAAGTACAAGAACAAAATCTTGCTTACTAAGTTTCTTAGAGTACAACTTGGGTACACTCTCTCACACATGATAGTGACCCATAGGCAATTTTTTATAGCCTTTTCCAAGCTAGGGTTAGGGTTTCCCCTGCCCCTTAAGGCCATTCATATACATCTACCCTCATACACCCTTGCTTAGGGTGGATTCCCATGCCTATATTCTAACAAAGAGAACAAGGTATCATCCTTAGGTCCTGACAACTTAGTACCTAAGAACCCACCAAGCCCTCATGAGGCCACACTTAATCCTTTTTTTGTGGTCACTTTTGTTTTCACTCCAACCTTTCTTACTACCAAGCCTTCGCAAAGGTGATGATCAATTGCCCTTAAGGTTTCTCTTTCTTTTCTTATATTTTAGGGGTTAAAACCCCTTTTTATGCACCTCTATATTTTTATATTGCAAGTATATTCAAAATTTTCTCTTATTTTTATTTTGACAGGCTTTTCTAACTTCCTCACACTAGTAGGGACTCATAGAACAGATGCCTAGCAAGCTAGTAGAAAACAGAGTCACTAGGATTGCCTTCTAAAAATAGGTCTTTCAATGCATGACAATGTCTTTATAGGAGGTAGACCACTACCTACTCGAACCTCCCTTAGATATTCCTAACCTAAACTTGAGACTTCATGCCTTGATTACAAATCCCCAACAAAAGAACAATTTTTCTCAAGTACATAAACATATATAACATAATAGAAAAGTACTCTAAAGGAAGAACATCACCTGGACTTGGCCACAAGAAGCTTTTGCACAAAAAGAGGCTCCCTCAAAGTTTTTCCAAATCTGCCTAGCATAGCACTAAAATAGAACCCATTAATCGCATCCACACTAGACAAACACAAGGCCCTCTTAGCCTAAGGAAATGTGACATGTCACTATAGGATGAATGGCCTTCTTAGCCTAACGAAATAATTCTTGAAACAACCATTTGGCAACATACTCTTGAAACAAATCCTTGGTCCTGACATAATTCTATTGAAGCACAAGACCGACCAAGGATAAGGCTCCCCTTAGGCCACCCTATACTAAATACATCAGAAATAGCAAGGGGTGTTTGACAAATATGATGGTAAATGATCTTATGCAATCCATGACAGAGTAGGTATGTGCTCAATTGCTACCTGACTCATAACCCAAACTAGCCATTAGTGGCCAAAATATGACGTGTCACAACAACAAGGTCCCAAAGTAGTCCTGGGCTAATGTTAAAAGGTAATAATAAGAGGTTCCCTAGACCACACTTGAAAAAGACATCTTCAACATAATTGGCCACCAAGGAATCTGCAAAGTGATTTCACTATCTAGGAACTAGTTGATAAGTCACTGTCTCAAAAAATATACAACATATGTAATGTTGCATGATAGTACATCCATAGGATGGGATCCCGCATATACTGTAGGTCCCATTCAATTGATTGATCACTAACTCTGAATCAACTTTCACCAATAACCGGCGGATACTGCCACATTAGGATACATTTAGCTCCATAGTCAAGGCCTTGTATTCTAGCATATTATTAGTAAAAGAGTGTCCTAAATATACTCCAATTTTCATAATAAACCTATGTCAGGGATCTTTAATGACCCCACTAGCGCTCATATGTTTAGTAGGCCCTCTCGAAGCTCTGTCAAAATACAACATATGGACCCAATCTTCATTGATAAGCCATGCCATATTGATCATCTCACTTGTACTTATGATAATCAAAGTCAAGTCAAGAGAGAGGATGTATGACAAGTAAAATCCCTCCTTCCTTGTTGAACTTGATAGGAATACTCATAAGATTCCTTTCACAATGGTGGGAGTAGACCTTAATATCCCACATGAGCCTCTTGGCACTTAATAACCTAATAGCCTTTACTCCACCAGACCACTTGGCCTTGGTGGTAACGTTGCTCTAAATATGGATGCTCAAGATAAGGAATGATTCTTCCCATCCAATCGTCTTGGCTACTACGAGTTAAAGCTAAATCATGAAGGACTTGCATAGGCACCAAGTCCGAACATCAGTCCCCCTTACATGTAGTAAGGCTTTAGCTTATTAATATTAACTTTATTTTTAAACTCTACCCCTTGCAAGTCTACTAAATGGGTTGTAGAGTGATTCTTTCCTATACGTACAATTTTTATACATCCCATCCCATTTGGGTTCTAGTTTACAAGGAAATAGCTCATGATGAGCATCATAGTACATCACCAATAGATTCTTCACAAATTTATATTTCTTAACCTGAAGGTCGTGAAGTGCTTTCATTCTCTTCTTCCCTACCTCTTGATGTAATAAAGCCTATAATAAAATTTCATCAAGATGCATAAGAGAAATAAATATTTATTACAATGCTTTTACCTCACCCAACGAATGATTGAGAGCAAATCGCACGGTTGGGTAGCTCTATTTCTAATGGTAAGACACATTCTTTCCCATATACCAACTTGAATGGGGTGTGGCCGATAGCTATCTTAAATGTCTTAGACCACCACATATAATTTCTTATCCCAATCTCTCTTATTTTCAGACACTATCTTGGATAAGATCCCTATAAGTTGTTTATTCGCACTCTCAACGTGACCATTTGCTTGTAGAGTATATGGGGTAGTTTTATTGTGTTTAATCTTTAGAGCTTCCATCAAGGCTACTATAACCTTATTTAGGAAGTGTGTCCCTCAATTAGACGCTAACTCCTTAGGTGGACCAAAATGGCAAACAATTTGGTCCATGATAAAACGGGTCGTCTCCTTAATGTTATCCTTCATTGTTGCTTGAGCTTCAGACCACTTTGTAAAGTAGTCTATTGCTACAATAATATAAAATTTTTGCATAGTCAATGAAGGATGCATTGGTCCAACAAAATCAACATCCTTTTTTTCAAAGGGTAATGTAACTAAAATAGGATTCAACAGTTGCTTATGATTCTCCCTAGCATCATATCTTTGACAGATATCACAGTGCTGAACATAACTCAAAGCATTGTGGAAAATCAATGGCCACCAATATCCAACACGAAGAGCTTTCTAGGTAGTAAGCCATCCAACAAAAGGTTCCCCACCACATGTTGAATCATGGCATTCCTCAAGAATGAATGCTACCTCATCAGGTACTATGTATCGATAATAAATCTCATCCACCCCTTTCTGATAAAAGACACCTGCTATAATTGAAAAGTGTAGTGCTTACTACTTAATCTTTCTCTTCTCAAACTTTGATAGAGAAGCCCCAAGTCCCCCACAGGTAGATAATGTATTATAGATGCATACCACTAGGAAGGGATAGAAGCTGTATCAATTTTGAATAAACCTTCGATGTCACTCCCTTCATCCAAAACTTCCTTTGTCTCCTTGAAATCCATAAGACATTCCACAATTCTGCATAACTTCGGTGGCTTACTCTTAATCTCATAATCGAACACTTTGTTAAACAATCAGGTAGCTGCAACCTGTTCATCAATAGTCTAAGTCCCTCTACCTTCGTAAAAAATACTACCTTCTCATAGAGAATATAGTGCCTAAATTTATTTGTTGTGAAAACCATTCCAAGTCATAATTTCTCCATATAAATATAAATAATTTCAGATATCCCCAATTTATGAATAACAAAGACTATTGAATCATACCATTTCTCTTCCCAAATTTGGACTAAACAATAGTTGATACTATGCATTGTTGCTACTAAAAATATATAGAAGACCTTACCTCTTTTGGGTGCTTTTAGGTGGAACCCCAAGAGCAACTCCAAGAAAATCAGGTTTTTACTGCAAGAAAATCTATCTTGTACTATTAACAACCATCTTTTTCATATTTGGTATGATCACAACAAAGAAAAGAACACCAAGAATATGAAATCTTCATGCAATTTCATAGAAACAATTCTCCCACAACTTTAACTTGAACCAAATTCATTATAATCTTCATATTCTTCATAGAATTCTTCAAGAAACCACAAAGATACAAGATAATACACCACTTTTAATGGAAATATATCACATATGATTCATCTACAAAGTTTCCATAGGTTTCTCTCACAATATCTCATAGGTACATACATTGTTTGGCTATCTCTGACTCTCTCTCTCTCTCTCTCTCTCTCTCTCTCAATATTACATCATATCCTCACTATAATACAGTGACTCTTCATAGCTCACTACTATCACTTCACTCTAGTCTTCTCTTGAGTCTTTAGCAACTATTTCTTCCATTTCCTTTAGCTCTTTTGAACTTGCATTCACCTCTTTCCAAGGCTATAAAACTTTCCCATAATACAACCTTTATCCAATAGAACACTTATAGAAGCATATAGAACAGAACAAAATAGGAACAGAGGCTCTACAAAAACTCAACATAGGTTACAGAAGGTCAACATAAAGTATCCAGCTCAACTAAAACAAAAAAAAGCCATAAAAAACCATTAGATGAGCTTTCAAACAACCTCAAACTTCATCAATCATCACTCCATGCTTGCATAAAAAAGAAAAATAGAACAAAACAAAAGCTATCAGAACCAAACAGAACCTCAACAGAGCCTAACAGAACATCATAGAACCTCATATCTCTATTGAAAAATATAATAAAATTTTCAAAACCATTACATCTTATCCAAAACACTCTCAAACACTTCCAATCCAATCAATCATCATATAAAACCATCCATTCAGCCCACAAAAACAACAAAAATCAACCCAAAAAATAGAGGTCATTTCAGCATTCAATATATCCCCACACTTAATAAGAGAGAGTCCTCACGACCTAGGAAAGAGAGAATACAAGTTAATCAAATAGCTCAACTTAATCCTCTTTAGCATCTTCAATAAACCAGCCAACCACTACCCCAACTTATAACTTGCATCTACTAAAGAATACAACAAAAGGAAAACCCTTTATCCATTAACACATCTTATGAGCAACAGAAAATCATGACAAATTCGTAAAGGATATAAGAGATTATTTCCATCCATCAATCAGATAGAATTACGGACCACCATCCATTAGCTTCTCAATCAGGTCCATCTTCATATTCAACTCTATGTAAGAAGGATAATACACCACACATACATCAAATAACATACACAAAACTCATATAGACACAATACCAAGTAATTTGAATGGAAAATGCCCCAAAAAAAATGAGAGAAAAGAAAAGGTTTTTTCATTAAGAAAAGATGATACAACAAAGAAAAGGCTTCACTTCAAAGCAGGACGAAGATATTTCTTTTTGAACTACATGCTAAGCTTGAGACACTCCACAAATTTGCTTTCATCTACAAAATATTGAGGTACATTCTAGACGAACTATAAACAACACATCCTTTCCAGCAAGATAATGAACCTAGTAGGGAAAGCATGTGCAAAGTAATACAGGACATCCATTTGAGAACCAGTCACACCCACATTTGGATTTATGATCAACTATGTGATACTCTTTCGAGTATTCAAATGAGACTATGGATGTATGAAAGCAAGATACCGACAAAAATGAGTAGCAAGGCGTACAGAGGTATCCTTAGAATGAACATGCACCTCAGTAAAATGAAGATAAACAGTTGAACATGTAGCAAATGTCTCCTATAGGACCCTGGAATAAGAGACGAGTTAAACAACGGTCTTGTCAAAGAATCATACAACGTCCATTGCCTTCGACGAAGAATGTCACTGTCATATCTAGGTGTATCCAACACTAATTGAGGAGGAAGGTTAATATATGGTAATGGAATAAGAGAGGAACATTGCAAAGTGGATAATACAAATCATAAAATTAAGATAAGTGAAGGGATAAGGAGGATGGAGAGGACAGAGAATCCATAAAAAATGTTTGAAGGGATTCCACTGAGAAAATAGAAGAAATAGGAGAAACTATAGGAGAAGGTTGAGAAGGAGTAGAAGACGATGTAGGATTAGCAATAAAATGACAAATAGTAAAAAGAGGAATATGACGGGATCCAGAAGGAGTAAAGGATAAAAGAGGAATAGTATCAGAGCTAGAAGAAAGAAGGAAAACATACAACAGAAAGTGATAGGACATGAGAGAGTAGGAAAGAAGATAAGTAGGATCCAACGAGCAAATAGAACAATGAAAATTAAGGGCCTAGAAAAAGGAATCAGTAGACAATGGATGATCAACAATATAGCTCAACAATTGAGTTTGCAATGGCTGGATATCAAACTTATGAAAGATACTCCGTAAACAATAAGGTTCTAAAGCATTATCCTCCAAAGTAAGATGCCAAGCATGCCCTCTACACCACGATGTCGACTCTGATGATAAGTCTTCAAGCTTTCCGCTAACAAGAGCTCCACTGTATGAACACACATGACTGCTTGAAAAATCACATCCCCCACATAAACATTCAGATCCTCCTCATCACGAATTTGTAGATGTCCAATGAGATACATAAAAGTCAATAATTGGATTTTATGTGAGACTAGCTCATCTATGAATCTATCAAAGAAAACTTTCAACAAATCTGTAGACCATAGATTTGACCACCCATCCTCTAGAGGTTCCAAATATGCATTGATTAAGAAAATGTACAAGACAAACCTGTATTGATTATACTTAATCTAGAAGGAGGAGGGAGGTAACACCAATTTAGAATAGAAAGTAAAGTCATCTTGCACACAGTTCATTTGTTGCTAAAGGCGTTCTACCTTAGCAGAAAACCCATCACAAACTTAGCCTTCTTCTGCAACTAGTCAAGCTCCTCTTTAAAAGATAAGATAGAAGAAACTACAGGAGTTGGAGGAGGAATAGAAAGAGTCGCAATTTTCTCGTTAAGCTCTTTAATAATATGCTTCTAGGATTCAATAGTATCTTGGGAATATTGCAATTGACCCTCACAAGTACCCAACTTACAAGTTGACTCTATCATGTCCTCAAGAGCTACATTCTTTTCTTTAGTTAAAGACACATTCTCAGCTTCCAAGGTAGCTACTTTAGTTTCTAACTCTTTGATTTGGGCTTACTGGGAATCCATCAAAGGAGTAGCTTTAGTCATCTACTTATGAATGTCACTAAGGGTGGCTTTTTCAGATTTGAAGTCCTCCAAAGCTATGCTCAACTGACTAGTCAGAGAATCGACTTTGTCTTGCAATGAATTATAAACCCTTGATGGAACCTGAAACGGGCCGGCACTGGCTCATGCACTAGCCGGACCTCTATCTCACGCACTCAACAACCCCACGGCCTCGCGGCCAGGAGCGTTGATGACACATACATTGCCTTCCTAAATGTCTTGCGTTTGTATTACGTCGTTTGTAGTCCACTCTTCTCTCACCCACTACTCCTTAGAGGGAGTCCCTTACACATTGCCTAATGGCACGAAGCACAGACATAGGGGGTTCCTCCTACGGCTGAATGCCGTCAACCCTCTGCGACTCTCCTACACCTTGGGGATTGGCCCCTCGATGCGTCGCTCAACATATAAACATTTCGTACAAAATCCACTCAAGGTACCATTTAATCATATACAGGAATGTACCATTGCCCTTACTCCTCTTTTCCCTAGACCCCACGACTAGCCTATGGCTTAGGGTGCCCTGTCTCTCACTCAACGTGGGTCAATGTCCTAATGAAAACAATTGCTGTGCATCTAGGATTTCTGATACCTTTAAATATTTCCATGATTTACGCATATTGTGGATGCCAAGTGCTCAAACAATTATGAAATCAATATTGTGCACATGCGGAAAACATCCTTTCAATGATTTTCAACTACCGTTCTTATGCGGCGTTGCACGAACCTAGCACCGAGGAAACCCTCGTGCTACTAGGCTCTTATTTTAAAATTATTCACCGACCTATATGGCATGCAAAAAAAATAAGCAATATTTTTATAATTGACTCCACATTTAGACACATTCTAACCACTCTACCCTCTCATTGATCAAATGTTACGTTGTGGTATGGGTTTATAGGGCATTTTGCCATCATTTTATGTGTAAAAAGCGGGAAAAACACACTAGAACAAGAAGGTGGGGTTGAACTGAGGCAAATCCTCATGCTTCAGTCCCCACAAACATTCACAAACATTGCTCTTAATTTTCATTAATTTTCCGTACCCAAAATGCATTTTTCTCCTATTTTTAGTGATTTTTCTCTATTTTCCTTGTATTTTTCCTTATTTTTTGCATTATTTTATTACCAAAAATTCAAAGTAGGTTATGGGCTATGGCCCTTAGTTCCTTCTTGTAGCAAAAATGAAAATTTAGTTGGTGTTCCTATTCATTTTTTCATTTTTATGCCCAAAAACATCATTTTTCCTTGATTTTCCATATTTTACGTGTTTTAATGTATTATTTTGAGCCACAAGATGCATATTTTTCTGATTTTCTTATTATGATCAACAAATACTCATGGAAAACAGCAACATAAACAATTTTTAGCCCACATGAACAACATTTTATCAATCAAAAGCCATGAAATCTCAAATTTCCTTTGAAAAAATTGAATTACCACTTATTTGCGTGTTTCGGGTTTCATGTCCATGGTTGCAAATCTGAAAATCAGCACTAATTCATGTCTAGCACAATCACAAATCACCATTTCCAGCCCGTGGAGCAATCCGATCTATGCCGGACAAGCCTCCATCATTCTTTCTTATTCCTTCTTCTTTCCACATGAATTCCCCCTTAGAAGAGAGAGAGGGAGGAGAGAGAAAGACTAGATTTCTATCTCAGCATTCAGGCCATCAATTGAGGAGCGAAGGACGGCGATAAGATCCACAGATAGGAGGGAATGAAGCCCCATAATCCATTAGGCAGGGTGTTTGTAACATCCATGATGCCCTGTCTCCATCCATGGTGAAAAAAACAGCGCCCTCTGTTGATCACGTTTTTTCATCTCTCTTCATTCTCTCTCCCCGTTTTTTTCTTCATAAGGTGCATAATTTTTTTTTTTGGGGGAGGGGGGGTCCAAACTCAAAAGGCATGCTCAAATTTGGCCTCCCAAGTGTCAACCTTTTTATATCTTGACCATTTTGTGGCCATTTTCCCGTCCCGACTCCGAATTGAGCTTTGAAAAATCTCAGGCATCCAGCTTGGCATCCCGCATTGGCCAGTAACTCTTGCCAACCTGGACGACTGTCTGAAAAATTATGAAGAATCAACAAGTGTTGCTCGGGCACCTTTAAAGCACTTTGACGCTTAAAATCGTCCTAGATCGAGCCGCCGCCTTTGACATTGAATATTTTTCCCTTGATATCCATAATTTTTAGCTATTTTTAAGCACTTCCCGTCACCTAAATTCCACTCTCATTGGCTACCACGGGATAGGGTGACTCAGCGCGTCGAATCCACGAACATATCTGCACATAAACAACCAAAGAAGCATCAAACTGATACAAAACAAATATATAATAAAACTCAGCACAATGCTCCCCCTACCCCTGGACAGAACCAAGGCATGACATCCACAAGGAGTAGGCCTAGCATCATCTAATAGAAGATCCGAAGTGAGTCGCTAACCAGCTGTTCCAACACAACCAAACTAAAAAAACCTATCAAAGAGGTTGCCCTAAGTGGTAGTCTGCACCACTTACCAACTAAAGACAATACAACTAGGAGCTCCTACAAGGTGAGGATTGCTATAGCCTGATCAAAGAGTATTTTCTTTCAGTACATGTCTTCTTTTAGGGTTTGTATTGGATGAACATACTTGGGCATGTAAAAAGGAGGGAGCTGAGCGTAGTGACCCAAGGAGAACAGGGCATCAGCCTCAGGACCTATCTCGGCACCCAAGAACCTACCAAGCCCTCGCAAGGCGACACTTAATCCTTTTCTAACGCTCACTTTTATTTTCGCTCCAACCTTCCTTGTTTTGTCTTTTTTTTTCCAGCAAGAAGTCACCCCTAGGAAGACAAGGTATCGGCCCCGGGTCTGATTCGTCCCCAGGAACCTACCAGGCCTTCGCAAGGCAATGATCAACTGCTTATATATTTTCATTTCTTTTCTTTTCTTGGGATAGGGGTTAGAACCCCTTTTTACACACCTTCGTATTTATATTCATCTTTTAGGATGTACAGAGTTTCTTGGCATCATCATTATTAGCTTCTGGCAGGCTTCTCTAACTGCCTCACTACTAACAAGAACTCCTAGAACGGCTGTCTAGTAGGCTAGCAAAACAGGGCCACTAGGACTTCCTTCTAAAACAGGTCTTTCGATGCCTGACAATGTCTTTATAGGAGGCAATGACTACTCCGACCTTCCGCAAACATACTTAGCCTAAACCTGGGACTTCATGCCTTGGTTGCCGGTCCCCAACAAAAATGTATCCCCTCGACAAGTACAAATACACATATAATAGGAAAGAAAGGTACTCGTAAAGGAGATGTATCAGCTGGATTGGCCACAAGAAGCTTCCATTGCAGCAAAGGCTCCTCCAGGCTCCACCAAATTCCACGAACACGAAACCTGTCCAGCACAATACGTAAAACAAAAACCTGATTAAACGCACCCACACTAGACAGGGAAATGGCCCTCTTGGCCTAATGAAATCAAACACTTCACTACAAAACTGAATCGGCCCTCTTGGCCTAATGAAATCAAACAATACTACGCATAACATCCTCCTGGAAACAACTATGATAGACATCAAAGCATACCATTCCCAGGGGAACAGGGCTTGTAGCCCTAAACTAGGTGCATTAAATTATGACCCATCCCTCCTGCGTATATCGCAAGAGGTGTTCGCATCACATGTCGTCTAATCAGTCTGTGGGTCCAAGATAATAAAGGCAGATGAGTCTCGCTTGCCCTCTGCATCACCTAGATCAACCATCGTCTGCCAAAGAGGGCATGTTCAGAAAGCATACCCCACAAACGACCAGGTCCTGTCTCACCATCAATAGATATATTGGGACAAGGGCCACAATTAAAGAAGAGGTCTTCTTCATATGCAAAATTAGCCAAAGAATCGGCAAACTGATTCCAATGCCGTGGAATCAGCTGAAAAGACACTCTATCAAATTCGTCTAGCAGGGCTATGGCAGTATGATGGTACATGCAAAGGATGGGGTTTCGTACCATGTACGTCCCATTGAGTTGATTTAAAACCAACTGAGAGTCCCCTTTCACCAATAACTGGTGGATACCACCCTTCTTTGCAATATTCAAACCCATTATCAGGGCTTTGTATTCTGCCATATTATTGGTAAAATTCACCCCGAGATAAGCAGCTAACTTCATGACAATGCATCGTCGGGGGTCTCGGATGACAACTCCTACACTTCCTTTTTTGCATGCACCCTTGGACGCCCCATCAAAGTACAAGGTGTACGTCCATAGAGGGTTTACATATCCCGCCATCCAGAACTCTACTCGTAATTATGGTTATCGAAATTCAGCATATTCAACGGGTGGACTGTAGGCTCCATCCCTCCATCATCATTGAATTCAACAGGGATGCTCGTCAAAATTTGTAGGCAGTGATGGCAGAAGACCTTGATCTCCCAAATAAATGTCCCGCCTTCTTGCTCAGTCACCTTGTATCCTTTGCTTCACCAAATGAGCTTGCCCTGATGATACCTATGTTCTAAATATGGGTGTTCTAAATAAGGGATCAAATGACCCATCAACCTCTACCACGATTTCCTTGCAGATATTTGATCGATCACTCCTAGACCTGCAAGGCAGTCATAGTATTAGTGCAATCAGAAATAATAAGGTTTAATCTTATTAAGATTAACCTTATTTTTAAATTCTATCCCCCTCAAGGTCAGCTAACAAGACTGTGGATTTATTCTTTCCTATTCTAACGATCCTATAGGGCCCATCCCATTTGGGCTCTAGCTTGCCTGGAAATAATTCACGTCATGCATCATAATACAGAACAAGCTGTCCTTTCTTGAAGGTGTATTTCTTGGCTTTGAGGTCATGTAGCTGCTTCATTCGGCACTTTGCCACTTCTTGGTGCAATAAGCTCTGCAGCTTAAGCTCATCTAAATGTGCCAGTGTCATCAAGCGCTCAAAAAGTGTGTCTTCATCGCTCAAAGAATGATTGATGGCAAACTGAATAGTCGGCAACTCAATTTCTAAAGGCAAGACACACTCCTCCCCATATACTAACTTGAACGGGGTATGGCCAGTGGCTCGTTTGAAGATCGTATTATAAGCCCATACTGTCACGTATAACTTTTTATCCCAATCCCGTTTCTTTTTCGACACAATTTTGGACAGGATGCCCACAAGCTGCTTGTTGGTGCTTTCAACTTGTCCATTGGCTTGCGGATTATATGGGGTTGTCTTGTTATGCTTGATTTGCCACATCTCTGTCAAACGTTTAATCACCTTATTCAGGAAATGGGTTCCGCGGTCCGACACTAATTCTTTCGGGGGACTAAACCGGCATATTATGTGCTCTAAAAGGAAACTAGCAGTTTCTTTAGAATCATCTTTCCTTGTTGCACGTGCTTATGACCACTTTGTGAAGTAATCAGTTGCTACAATGATGTACCTCTTTTGTGTAGTCGACGATGGAGTAATAGGACCCACAAAGTCTATTCCCCACTTCTCAAATGGAAGTATCACCATAATAGGGGTGAGTGGTTGTTTCCTATTCTCTCAACTATCATGTCGTTGGCAAATATTGCATCTCTTAACATACGCAAACGCATCCTGGAAGATGGCAGGCCACCAATAACCTGCTCTTAAAGCCTTTTGTGCTGTAATCCGTCTAGCAAAATGGCCACCACAAGCAGAATCATGGCACTATTCCAAAATGAATGGCACCTCGTCAGGCATCACACACCGGCAATAGATATCATCAACCCCTTGCCGATATAATGTACCTGCGATCAAAGCAAACTTTAACACTTGCTACCTAATTTTTCTTCTCTCAACTTTAGATAATTCGGATCCTGCCTCTCCTGTTGATAAATAATGCGTTATTGCAGCATACCAGGAGGGAATAGATGTCGTATCTATTTTAAATAACAACTCCATGTCACTACCTTCAGCCACAGATTCTTTTGGCTCCCCAAAGTCCACAAGACATTCCACGATGCCTTGCAACCTTGGTGGCTTACTACGGATTTCATAATCAAATTCCTGCAAAGTGATCAACCACTTTGCTAGATGATCAGGCGGCTGCAGCTTATTCATCAATAATCGAAGCCTCTCCACCTTCGTATAAAGCACGACTTTCTCATAGAGAATATAATGGCTGAATTTCTTGGTCCCAAAGACCATCGCTAGAAACAACTTCTCCATGTAGGTATAATTGATTTCGGATACCCCCAGCTTTCGACTAGCAAAAGCAATCGGGTGGTACCACTTCTCTTCCCAAATTTGGCCTAAACAGCAGCAGCTGATACTATACATGGTGGATGTTGAAAATATATAGAACACCTCACCTCTTTTAGGTGCTTTTAAAATGGGCGCTCTTGCTAGCTCTTGTTTCACATCCTCGAATGCTACCTTACAAGGGTCACCCCATACAAACGAACAGCTAAAGGACAATAAATTTGTAAGCGGCAACGTTCTTTCTGCTAAGGCATTGATGAATCTACGGTAGTAACCAACCGAAGACAGAAAGCTATGAACTTCTTTCGAAGTGCGTCGTGGACCCATGTCAACTATAACTTTAACCTTCTCGAGGTCTGTCGCAATTCCTACCGAACTGACCACATGACCCAACAATAGCCCATAAGGTACTCCAAAAACACACTTCCGTGGGTTTAGGGCGATGCAAAATTGTCTATAGCACTCGAAACATTTTCTTAAAATAATCAACTGCCTTCCTCTCACGGTGGAGGCCCCTAAGTCATCAATATACACCTTCAACCCTTCAGGGGATATGTCACCGAATGTCTTATCTGCTGTTCGTTACCACGAATCAGGCGCATTGATAAACCAAAGGCCATCACATGGTATGCAAAAGTACCAAATATAGTGATAAAAGTTGTTTTCAACTTGTCCTCTTCTGCAATTGCCATTTGGTTGTATCCTGCAAAGCAATCCATAAACGAATATATCTCCCTACCCGCTAATTGATCCAAAATCTGGTCAATAAATGGCAACGGGTAGTAGTCCTTAACTGTCTGCTTATTCAGCTCCCTAAAGTCTACACATAATCGAATTTTATTATTCTTATTCTTTCTGATCACAACTGGCGAACACCATTCCATGTGTTGCACAGGAAAAATCAAACCGCTTTTTGAAGCTTCTGTAACTCTTCAAACAGCCCATCCCTTAGTTCGAAAGGCATACGCCTTACTTTCTGCCGTATAGGACGACTGCCCTCTTTCAACGGAATTGTATGAACAGCAAGACCAAGAGGAATGCCTCTCAACTCATCATAACTCCAGGCAAAGATATCACGAAATTCCTGGATCAAGGCCACATAGTCCTCCCTTTCTGCTGTGCTGAGCATAGAACCTAATTTGATTGGTCGCAAATCATCAGGCGTACCAAGGTCTAGCTTGATAATATTTGCATCTCTTATACGATCTTGGCCCTCTATCGGCTCATTCAAAGTGATCTGATAGATGTCTTCCGTGGTGGATCCCTCTTTGGACTCATCACTCGATGATGTCTCACTGGCAGATAAATCTTCTAATGTCTCCAATTCTGTAGAAGA
The DNA here is from genome assembly GCF_053477565.2 of Lygodium microphyllum. Classification (NCBI taxonomy): domain Eukaryota; kingdom Viridiplantae; phylum Streptophyta; class Polypodiopsida; order Schizaeales; family Lygodiaceae; genus Lygodium; species Lygodium microphyllum. The sequence goes on from NC_141161.1 coordinate 56,515,982, forward strand.
TAGAGGAGCTCTCTCACTCTGCGAGGACTCAGGATAAGCATCAACCACCACACGCTGGGCACCCCTGCCGAATATCAGTCGACCGGCGGGTATATCTACTTGGCAGTCCGCTTGCAAGATCCAAGGTCGTCCGAGTAATACTTGGTAACTTGGACGGCCTGCAAAACGAATCACCCTAAAGTCCAACAGGCATTCTACATTTGCAACAGTGACATGGACCTTAGTAATGCAGCCTTCCGGCTGCCTCAAACTATCATCTGCCATTCTGAGAATTGTGGAGGTATATTTCTGGATCGCAAGACCCAACCTTTCCATCAGTTCAGAACTCATAATGTTAACAGATAATCCCGTGTCGACAATGGCATAATCTACTAATATCCCATGGACATAGGCTGCAACCCTTGGGCAATGCTTCTCAGCATGCTCGAACCAGTCATCACCAACTCGCGCAATACCCAAAGGTTCTACGATATACCCGGTACGTAGGATCTTTCTAAATTCCTTGCGTACTCCTGGGGAAAGCTTAATAAGCTGTAAAAGATTCACATCCGGCTTGACTTCGCAAAGAGAGCTCGCCAAATCGAATTCATGATAGTTTGATAGAGCTCGCTTTTCACGCCAAACTATCTGCTCTTTAGGTCACTGAACCGGCTTTATTGCCTCTATTTTAACTTTCACCTTCTTCTTTGGTGGTTCCTTATCGGCTTTACTTTCTACGCACTTCAAAGGTCCCCCTTCCATGGCAGGATCCAAAACTTTCGTTCCTTTGTCGCCTTGTTTAGGGTTTTCATCGACAGGCTTATCCTTGTCGGCCTCTCTACACTTTTGACCTCTTGTAAGGACAGCTCGTAAATTAGAGGTTTCAGCATCATTAACGCGTACAGCTTCAATCAAACTAACCCCACAACCACTTGGTAGCTCCTCCACTGTAGTCTTTGGTCGTTGAAGTATTTGTTTAGGCCCATCTTCTTGCTGGGAATCATTTCCTTGGGCACGATGATTAACAGGTCCTGGTTGCCGACTACCTCGCTGGAGGGAACTGATCTTACTCCAACAAGTAGCTGCTAAATGGCCCGATTTTCCACAAATGTCGCACTTAACATTTGGGCAATTTCTTGGATAGTGCTGCCCACCACACCATTTGCAACTAAACCTCGAAGGTGCACCCTCATCTGGGTATCTACTTCCTATCAAATTTTGTTGTTTCTTAAGGAAGTTGACATCAATGGCTATTTGCCGATATTGCTCCGTAATCATGTCAGTATAATGCTTCATCATGTCCTTGACCTCGCCAAGAACATTGGAAGCGCTCGACTTGTAGCCTTGATCATTACCCTATCGTTCCATCGGCCCAACAATTCGATTAGGAATTGGTTGTTGAACCACAGGCATGGTATTAGAATTAACTGCCTGGCCTCCACCATTTGGAGCCATTTGACTGCTCGTAGGCATCGATATGCTAGGGGGAGCTGGTAATAAAGGCACATTCTGTATCATGTTCCCTCTCCCATTAGGGTTAGCCATCGCTATCCCTTGGCCACTACTGCCATTGGCTATTGCCATATTGTTTCCCAATACTAAACCCATATTCGAATTGCCTCGAGAAGCATAGACTGCTTGTAGTCGGGCTTCCACCTCTTGTGCTCGTGTAATGGCAGTATCTATATCTCCCAAGGGGACATTACTCAACTGCAATTGGATATTAAAGTCCAAACCATGTAGGAAATATTGCAATTGGGCAGCTGCGGAGATAGGAATAGAGGTGTCCAACTTACGGAAAACCTCTTTTATTTTCTTCGCATAAGCACGAATATCCTCGTGTGGTTCTTGGCAGGTCACGTTGAGTACACGCAACCAATATTGCTCACCCCTTTCAGGGGCAAACTCCCTTCGAAAAGCCCCATAAAATGAATCAATATTCAATATGGTTCCGGCTTCTAAACCATGATACCATATAGCGGCTCTTCCTTTGAGAGTCATGTTGAAGAACATCATTAAATGTCATTCTTCTTGAATGCGACAGTTAAACATCATCTTTTGAAACTCCCTAATGTGGAGTTCCGCATCTTCCTCAACTAGCCCATTAAAAATGGGTAGCGGGTAACCTAGAGCCGGCAAATCCGTCATTCCTGCTGCAATTGCAATAGGCTGCGCCATGACGAGGATTGGATTTGTACTAGGAATAGGGGACGGGGGGGTTACACCTCCTGCGGTTGATATAGACTGGCTTATGGAAGAAAGGGGAGCACTAGAGCTTCCACCTTCTCCTAACTTACTGCGTGTGGCCCCAAGACCAAGAGTTCCACTCCCTCGTAAGGGTTCAGCACCGCTACGCTTAGGGGAATATCTCCTAAAAATTTCAGCACGTCACCTAGCTCTTTCGTCTCTCTCTTGCTTTTGGATTTCTGCTAGACGATGCTTATCAATAAATAACGGATCAATCTCAGTATCCTTTGGCATAAATTGCTAGTTGGTCCCTAGACAACCAGGATTCGAGGACCGCCACTTTTAAGCGGCCCCCGGCAGACACACCACTGATGGAACCTAAAACGGGCTGGCACTGGCTCATGCACTAGCCGGACCTCTATCTCACACGCTTAACAACCCCACGGCCTTGCAGCCAGGAGCATTGATGACACATACATTGCCTTCCTAAATGTCTTGCATTTGTATTACGTCGTTTGTAGTCCACTCTTCTCTCACCCACTACTCCTTAGAGGGAGTCCCTTACACATTGCCTAATGGCACGAAGCACAGACATAGGGGGTTCCTCCTACGGCTGAATGCCGTCAACCCTCTGCGACTCTCCTACACCTTGGGGATTGGCCTCTCGATGCGTCGCTCAACATATAAACATTTCGTACAAAATCCACTCAAGGTACCATTTAATCGTATACAGGAATGTACCATTGTCCTTACTCCTCTTTTCCCTAGACCCCATGACTAACCTATGGCTTAGGGTGCCCTGTCTCTCACTCAACGTGGGTCAATGTCCTAATGAAAACAATTGCTGTGCATCCAGGATTTCTGATACCTTTAAATATTTCCATGATTTACGCATATTGTGGATGCCAAGTGCTCAAACAATTATGAAATCAATATTGTGCACATGCGAAAAACATCCTTTCAATGATTTTCAACTACCGTTCTTATGCGGCGTTGCACGAACCTAGCACCGAGGAAACCCTCGTGCTACTAGGCTCTTATTTTAAAATTATTCACCGACCTATATGGCATGCAAAAAAAAATAGCAATCTTTTCATATTTTGACTCCACATTTAGACACATTCTAACCACTCTACCCTCCCATTGATCAAATGTTGCATTGTGGTATGGGTTTATAGAGCATTTTGCCATCATTTTATGTATAAAAAGCGGGAAAAACACACTAGAACAAGAAGGTGGGGTTGAACTGAGGCAAATCCTCATGCTTCAGTCCCCACAAACATTCACAAACATTGCTCTTAATTTTCATTAATTTTCCGCACCCAAAATGCATTTTTCTCTTATTTTTAGTGATTTTTCTCTATTTTCCTTGTATTTTTCCTTATTTTTTTGCATTATTTTATTACCAAAAATTCAAAATAGGTTATGGGCTGTGGCCCTTAGTTCCTTCTTGTAGCAAAAATGAAAATTTAGTTGGTGTTCCTATTCATTTTTTCATTTTTATGCCCAAAAACATCATTTTCCCTTGATTTTCCATATTTTACGTGTTTTAATGTATTATTTTGAGCCACAAGATGCATATTTTTCTGATTTTCTTATTATGATCAACAAATACTCATGGAAAACAGCAACATAAACAATTTTTAGCCCACATGAACAACATTTTATCAATCAAAAGCCATGAAATCTCAAATTTCCTTTGAAAAAATTGAATTACCGCTTATTTGCATGTTTCGGGTTTCATGTCCATGGCTGCAAATCTGAAAATCAGCATACTTCATGTCTAGCACAATCACAAATCATCATTTCCATCCCGTGGAGCAATCCGATCCATGTCGGACAAGCCTCCATCGTTCTTTCTTCTTCCTTCTTCTTCCCACATGAATTCCCCCTTAGAAGAGAGAGAGGGAGGAGAGAGAAAGACTAGATTTCTATCTCAACATTCAGGCCATCAATTGAGGAGCGAAGGACGGTGATAAGATCCACAGACAGGAGGAAATGAAGCCTCATAATCCATTAGGCAAGGTGTTTGTAACATCCATGATGCCCTCTCTCCATCCATGGCGAAAAAAACGGCACCCTCTGTTGATCACGTTTTTTCATCTCTCTTCATTCTCTCTCCACGTTTTTTTCTTCATAAGGTGCATAATTTTTTTTCGGGCCGGGGGGGGGGGGAGTGGGGGGGTCCAAACTCAAAAGGCATGCTCAAATTTGGCCTCCCAAGTGTCCACCTTTTCATATCTTGACCATTTTGTGGCCATTTTTCCGTCCGGACTCCGAATTGAGCTCTGAAAAATCCTGGGCATCCAGCTTGGCATCCTGCATTGGCCAGTAACTCTTGCCAACCCAGATGACTGTCTGAAAATTTATGAAAAATCAACAAGTATCGCTTGGGCACCTTTAAAGCACTTTGACGCTTAAAATCGTCCTAGATCGAGCCGCTGCCTTTGACATTGAATATTTTTCCCTTGATATTCATAATTTATAGCTATTTTTAAGCACTTCCTGTCACCTAAATTCCGCTCTCAACCCTTGTGTAAATAGACTAAAGATAGCAAGTAAGAGAAGTCTCCAATGTAGATTTCTTTTTTGTCGAACTTGTATAAACACAACCCTGGACACCAAAAATCAACCAGGAAAGCAGAGGTGGAGCCCCAAGAGAGACACCAAGGAAAAATGGTTTCTACTGCAAGAAAATCTATCTTGTAACATCAACAAGCTTTTGTTTCATTCTTTAGAGAACCACAACAAAGAAAAGAATAAATATTCACGCAATATCATATAAACAATTCTCCCACGGCTTTATCTTCAACAAAATTCATCATGTTCTTCATATTCTTAATAGAATTCATCTACTGACAAAGAGAACAAAAGATAAACACCACTTTGAATGGAAAAAAATCACATATGATTCATCTTCATTGTCTTCATAGTTTTCCCTCATAGTCTCTCATAGATAGATACATTGTTTTGCATAGCATTGACTATCTCTGACTCTCTCTTTCTCTCTCAATCAATAATACATCATCTCCTCATCATATCCTCTCTACAATACTCAATAATCACTCATAATACTTCTTCTTAGGTCATGGATACCCCTTCCAAGAGGTGTCTCTGATATGAAAGGTCACCAGAGGCACTACAGTGACTCTTCATAGCTCATCACTGTCACTTCACTCAATCTTCTCTTGAGTCTTTAGCAACTACTTCTTCTACTTGCTTGAGCTCTTTTGAACTTACATTCACCTCTTTCCAAGGCTAGAAAAATTTCTCAAAGTTACACATACATTCCACACAACACTTACAGAAGCATACATAACATAACAAAACTGAAATAGAGCATGAATAAAGGCTCTATAGAAGCTCATCAGAGGGTTATTGAAGGTCAACAAAAAACATTAGAACCTCATAACTCATATCAAAACCATTCCAAACTATCAAAAAATATTTAATGAGCTTTCAAAATACCCCAACCTTCATCAATCATCAATCCATGCTTCATGCAGAAGAAAATCAGAACAAAACAGAAGCTAAACAGAAGGTATCAAAACCAATCAGAACCTCAACATAACCTATCAAAACATCACGCAACCTCATATTTCTACTAAGAATCATCATGAGATTCCAAAATATAATTAGGATAATCTAAAATACTCTCAAATACTTTCAAAACAACTAATTATCACTCAAAATCCATCAAAAACCAACCATTCAGGCCTCAAAAATGACAAAAATCAACCAAAAAATCTAGTCATTTCAACATTCAACATATCCCCATACTTAATAAGGAAGCATCCTTGCGACCTAATAAAGAGGTAATACAAGTTGATTAAGAGCTCAACTCGATCTTCTTTAGTATCTTTAATAATCCACCCAACCACGACCCCAACTTGTCACCTGTATTTAAGAAAGAATACGGCTAAAGGAAAACACCTTGATCCATTAGCACATCTTATAAAAATTAGAAAGTCATGACAAATTTGTAAAGGATATAAGAGGTTCTTCAACTTTGCATCGTAGGCTTTCCATCCACCATCACCATCACGGCCCATTAGCTGAGAGTTTAGGTGAATCAGTTAAGAAATGTGTTAATTGATAAGCAAGAAAAGTAGAATGAATATGGATAGATGGGGAAGAACAAGGCAGAGAAGAGAAAAATACTCGATCTTCAATGAAAGAACAATAGGTAAAGATTGGAATTTGAGGAGCACCTTGAGGTTGGAAAAGGAGAGGTAAGGTGGTTGTTGAGTTGGATTGATAAAGGGAAAAATAAGCATAATATCAATGGGCCATTTGTTGACAATAAAATAATCTAGGAATGGAGGGACCTAAAGAAGATCGTCGATGGTAGGCATCAAAGAAGGATGAATCAAAGGGATGGTTCTTGGAAAGATAAGCTAAAAGATCAACCCTCAGTTGGTTAGTGTTTTGCACATGAGTAGAGGCTTTATTCTATCATTGGTTGAGAGCTATAGAATCAATCATTGTATGCCATAAAGTGTTAGGGCAAGCAGCCACTTGAATAGCACTAGAACATTTCATCTATCCTCAACTCAAAATATTTGACATATAAGGAAGCTTGTAAGACCACATCCCCTACATACCAAGCCATATCTTCATCATCTGGAATCAAGAAATTACCTCGTAAATACATATAAGACAACAGGATTGTATCCGAAGTCACAAAATCTTCAAATCCCATACAAACTACTTTTGTCAGCAAATCAGAAGACCAAACTCCAGTCCAACCATCCTCTACAAGAGGTAGATCCATCATTGAGAGCTTAATATAGAAGGCCAACTTTTGCAATTGATATAAGTGGACAAAAAAGGAATGGTCGGGAGGAATATACTCCTGAAATTGCTCAAATGAAGACCATAATAAGTCCATCCTATAATGTAGTCTTTCCACTTTATCTTGGAACAACGGACATAACATGGCCTGTCATGGGAGAACTACCAAGTCCGTAGAGGTAAAAGAAGAAACTGGTTGCTCAAGACTCAGTATAGAAGAACGTGACTGGACCAATTGCTCATTAAGTTGCTGAATTTGGATTCTACTCTATTCTAAGGTAGTATTTGCTATCTTAAGCTCCTGTATGTCTTGGTGGTTAGTAGAGCTTGAAGCTCTTGAGATTCCTTCAACAATATATCTCGTTCCTCAGTCACATTAACCACTTGGGTTTTAATGTCAGCCAAGTGAGTGTGTAAACTAGAAATTGCCATTTTCTGAGTGTCAATGATCTTAGTCTGTTACTCCATTTGGGTACAAAAATCAGAAAAGCATTCATGAGCAAAAGCTAGCTCTACATTTGCCTTTGTTAGCTCTTCTTTGGTTTGTTGGACTTCGTCATAGCAAGAGGAATAGAGTTGCCAGATACATGCAGTCAACTGAGAGCCTAATAGAATACTAAACATCTTGACATAGGAAGGGAATTACATCTCCAGCTACCAACTGTTGTACTGAAGGGATGGAAATCTCTAGAGTACACTCACGATGTGCTTTGAATAGATTCATTGTTGTGAGGAAAGCTGGTAGATGACTACTAGAATGATCAGGAATGGAGACTGGAGGAGGAGCTGGAGCTGATTCAACAACTCATTTTAAGCATTTCCTCTGAACTACCATAGGAGAAGTAGGATCAAGATCCTCAATGATGACATCAGAGTTGCTCAATAGGGGGAGGAGCTTCTAGTGGATCAACTATCAAGGTAGGAACTTCCTTCGAAATGGCGGCATATGCCGAAAAGAAAGAAAGGTAAGAACCAAATGCAACATTAGTTACATTACCCCTTGCGGCTCTAACAAAGTGTTGATCCATTTTTTATAAAAGGTAGGAACTCCAATCAATCATTATGCCTTTTAACACCATTTGAGAAGCTATAAACAACTGCTTTGAAAGGTAATTAGAGGGTGTCTTGGCAAGGAATAAACCTATCCTGAAGGAACTGGCACAGCTTCTTCCACACGTGGCTAGAGATCATCGAGACACTCATTCCAGAAGTGGTAAGAACCTTCTTGCGATCCAACACATCTTGTATCTGATTCTACAACAATTTAAGGATATCCTCATTTGAGAGCAGTTATCTAGCTATAGGGAAAGAGTCTCCCCGATAGGGTAAAGACAGAGCATTTCCCAAACTTTTAGGCATTAATTAGACAACTATTTCTCTAACATGACTAGACCTCTTACTATAAGAGGCTAAAAACTAATCATAATGTAATGAAGGAGACCTAGGAGAGAGATGGAGAGAAGGGAGAGACTGCAGAGAGGAGAGAGAAAGAGAGAAAGAGAGGTTGATGAGGAGAGAGAAAGACTAGGAGTAGAGAGAGAAAGACAAGAAGAGGAGAGAGAAATGGCTGGCAGCCATTGAAGGACAGGGAAGAAGGTGAAGAAGGTGAAATGACAGATGTATATTCATAAAATGGTACCCTAACCAGGTCCTTGTACACCTTAAATACCCCATCTCTGTAACTGGGTATTCATGTGTGCTATCCCCATGTTAACCCTGTGTAAGACCCTCTAATCCCATTCTTTACATTCCATCCCGACCCGGAAGGTTTTTGCCCTCAAAAACAAAAAAAGGACGTATTGGTATGGCTGGGTGGGAGGCGGGGGGAAATCTTGTGGAACGGTGGCCTATGAGCATGTATGCAGTGTGAGCATGAGGGGAGAAGGTAACTCGGTACAAAGATAGGCACCAATTCTAAATAAGAAGGGTTGGACAACCCCGGACAACATGTTGTCCCGAACAGGCCTGTAGTGGAAAACTAATCATAACTTGCCATGGGCAACTCCAAACGAGACCTTCCACATGTCAAAACGAAGCTTGTTGAGCGTATTTTAGCCCAGGTAGGTCATGCATGGGTGCAATTAATGCAGGCCCAAAACTGTTCGAAAACAGATGGCTGTCTAATGCAAAACATGCCCAAATCGAGTTGTCCTTCAACCAAGGTTGCCACCTCAAGGTGAGGGGACTGCATCGAGGGAGTGCTGATGTAGATAGAGCTTTTTGTTAACCCCCGGGATCAAATGGATAACCTGCATGGTAAGCATCACCAGCATACAGGTCATCCATGCAAGCGTGGGTCTCTGCACTACCATCGGGGTCAAATGGAAAGTGGTTATCCTTTCCATGCATTGGGTTACCATCCATAAGTAAAGCTAGAATGATCAGAACCACTAGATGTTGCATCGAGTCTACCATAAGCATCATATGATTAAGCTCGGTCTGTGCTTGGATGTTGTCAACAACACACAGGGTTGCATAAGCTAAAAAGTTTACTACATCAGCCCCTAAGTGCTGCATATTCATGGACCCTGCATTCTTAGTGATGTCCAAGCATTCAAACTAGAGGTCTGTGGACTGAAGGGGCTCCCGCATGGGGTCATGGTCATCCAAATCCACGTGCTGCCCATGATCTTCTTTCTTGAACTGAAGTTCTTGTTGTGGACCCATACCAAAATGGTCTTCAACAAGATCTTCTCCATCCTTTGCATCATAATACTCTAATACCAAGAGTACTTTGGCAGTCTTTGCCCCTGCATGTGGCTTGATGATTACAAGATATTGGCTTAGCACATCGATAGCATAAGCCTGCAGCATGCAATTCCCGTATCGTATCACTAGTAAGGTGTCTAATGTGTTTAGCCTTAAATAGCAATTTACACACATGCTCATCACCATCAGTCAGCTCAATAATAGTTCTGACATGCTACTCATAGTCATCTTGCCACTCATGTACAACAGATGGTTGTCCATGTTCATGACCATAATGCTGTCCATATGGATGGTCATACCAATGTATAATGATATTCATGTTGTCCATATTGCATATGGTGATAATATCCCTGTTGCACATCACATGCATAACCGTCATAAGCATGTTGCCTTTGATCATTGATCCCACAGCATTGGTCATGTTGTCCATAATCTCTATGAGAATGCATGTCACAAAAATGTTCATGCTGCTGCCCAAATACATCTATTTATTGTTGCCTACTACCAAAACTTTGGTCATATTGTTGCCCATAAACATACTGCCCAAGATTGCATGATGACAATCCAACATGACTACAATGGTGTCCTTGCGTCCTAGGCTAACCATAAGTATGATAAGTGGCAAGACCATGAGCATAGGCAACGGCATGATGCTGGTCATAATCATTGGCTTGCTGCTCCTGCATTGCATAAGAATCTCCATATGCATGCTGTTGACCAATACTGTATGAGCTACCATTTACATGTCCATGATCATGCTTTGCATAAGAACTATGTTGTTGCATAAAGGAATGCTTGTAAGCATAATCATGCTATCCATGATAGCCATACTGGTGATCAAATCTATAGGAGTATGATCCACCCTCATGATAAGGTACGTAGCCTAGGTGTTGCTCAAAGTCAAATACAATACTTTGGTTATCAAAATTCCCCATATGTGATTTAGCTTAGCACCGGCAAAACTGACCTCACAGCACATCTCTAAGTAACTGCAATTCTCTCTGCAAGTTCTCCGTTGAATCTGTTTAGTAGAGCACTAAAACAAAAGCCATTAATTGCACCCACACCAAACAAACAAATGGCCCTCTTGGCCTAATGAGATAAACCATTTTATTATAAAATAAACAATCCTCTTGGCCTAACAAAATTAACCAATAAAGCACACCATTTAGTGTACTACTACAAAAAACAAACACTTGGTCCCCACAAAAACCATACTGAAGCACAAAGCTAGACCAATGGGATGGGCTACTCAGGCCCTACACTAAATGCATCAAATTATAAGCTAACCTCCTACATAAATAGTAAGGGGTGTCCTACGAATATGCCATTAAATGATTCAATGCATCCATGACAGAATAGGGAGATGGTCAATCGCTATACCTGGCTCATAACCCATACTAGCCATTGTTAGCCAAAATAGGACATGTCCTCAAGTAGTCTCCAAAATTGCCTTGGACTAACATTAGGAGGAATTTGTAAAATCCCCCTTTGGACCATTGTTAAGAAAGACATCTTCAACAAAGGTATTATTATCACAGCACATCTCTAAGTAACTGCAATTCTCTCTACAGGTTCTCCGTTGAATTTGTTTAGTGTAGCACTAAAACAAAAGCCATTAATTGCACCCACACCAAACAAACAAATGGCCCTCTTGGCCTAATGAGATAAACCATTTTATTATAAAATAAACAATCCTCTTGGCCTAACAAAATTAACCAATAAAGCACACCATTTAGTATACTACTACAAAAAACAAACACTTGGTCCCCACAAAAACCATACTGAGGCACAAAGCTAGACCAATGGGATGGGCTACTCAGGCCCTACACTAAATGCATCAAATTATAAGCTAACCTCCTACATAAATAGTAAGGGGTGTCCTATGAATATGCCATTAAATGATTCGATGCATCCATGACAGAATAGGAAGATGGTCAATCGCTATACTTGGCTCATAACCCATACTAGCCATTGTTAGCCAAAATAGGACATGTCCGCAAGTAGTCTCCACAATTGCCTTGGACTAACATTAGGAGGAAATTGTAAAATCCCCCTCTGGACCATTGTTAAGAAAGACATCTTCAACAAAGGTATTATTAGCCAGGGAATCTACAAAGTGATTCCACTAATAGTGGAATCAGTTGGGATGTCATTGCCCAAAGATCTCAAGGGCATCCAAGGTTGTAGGATGGTACATTCATTGAATGGAATCCCTCACACTATAGGTCCCCTTCAATTGGTTGATTACTAACTGTGAGTCACCTTTCACCAATAAGTAGCAAATACCACCACATCTGGCTAGATTTAGTCCCATAAGCAAGGCCTTAAATTTTTCCATGTTATTCTAAAAGCAATGCGTAAATACACTCCCATTTTCAGAACCACTTGATGACAAGAATCTTTTATGACAACCCTTACGCTTACATGCTTATTAGTAGGGCCTCCAGAAGCTCCATCAAAATACAATGTATAAACCCAAACTTCATTGATGTAACCTACCATGGCAAAAAACTTACTTGTACTTATGATAATCAAAGTCTAACCAAGAGAGAGGATGTAACACAAGTACAATCCCTCCTTCCTCAATAAGAACCCCAATGAAAGTGGTGGCAATAGACAAGAATATCCCACATGAAAGATCCATCTGGCCACTCAGTAATGCGATAACCCTTACTCCACCAGATCACTCTACCTTGGTGGTAACGTTGTTTTAAACATGGATACTCAAGATACAGAATAACTTTTTCCATCCAATAGTCTTGGTACCCTCTACAAGTTTAAGCTGAATCCTGAAGGGCCTATTGCAAAGGCACCAAGTCTGAAGTCAATCATTATACATAATAAAGCTTCAATTTACTGAAATTGACTCTAATTTTGAACTCTCTCCCTTGCAAATCCACTAAAAGGACGGTAGAACCAATCTTTCCTATATGAACAATCTTATAAGGACCATCCCATTTAGGTTCCAAATTGCTTGGAAAGAGCTTGCGATGGGCATTATAATATAATAGACCCTTAGCAAATTTTTACTTATTAGCCTAAAGGTCACATCATCTTCTTCTACCTTACTTCCTGATATAACAAAGATTGTAACTGAATCTCATCAAGACGTGCAAAGGGAAATTAACCTTTCTTGAAATGCCTCCTCTTCACCCAAAGAATAGTTTAGAGCAAACCTTATTGTAGGCGACTCAATCTCTAGAGGTAAAACACCCTTTTTCTCATATAATAATTTAAAAGGAGTGTGGCATGTAGCTATTTTGAATGTCATATTATAAGCCCAAACAACGACATACAACTTATTATCCCAATCACACTTATCTTTAGATATAATCTTGGATAAAATCCACACAAGGTACTTACTAGTACTCTTTACTTTCCCATTAGCTTGGGGGTTGTAAGATGTGGTCTTGTTATGTTTAATCTTGAAATATTCTTTCAAAGCCTCAATCACTTTATTCAAAAAATGTGTTCCACGGTCAGACACAAGCTCCTTAGGTGGACCCAAATGGCAAACAACCTATCCCAAAATAGAACTAGTCATTTCCTTGGCATTATCCTTGATCATAGCACAAACTTTAGACCACTTCATGAAATAGTCTATTTTCACAATGATATAATGCTTTCTTGTAGTTGATGAAGGATGTATAGGTCCAACAAACTCAATGCCCCACATCTCAAATGGTAGTGTAGCCATGAGAGGATTCAATGGGTGCTTTCTATTCTACTTATTATCATGTCTCTAACATGTATAACATATCTTGAGATATACAAATGCATCCTAGAAAATGAATGGCCACCAATATCCGGTTCCGGCTCTCAAAGCTTTTTTTGTAGATAATTGTCGAGCAAAGTGCCCTCCACAAGCGGAGTCATGACACTCTTCCAAGATAAATGGAACCTCAACAAGCATGACACATCAATAAATAGACATCATCGACCCCTTGCTAATATAGTGTTCCTATAATCAAGGAAATTTTCAAGGCTTGCTACCTACTTTTCCTCTTTTTAGCCTTCGATAAAGCAGCTCCAGCCTCTCTTGTGGATAGATAGTGTGTTATTCCAACACATCAAGATGGAATGGAGATTGTATTAATTTTGAATATACCCTCAAGGTCATTTCCTTCACCTAAGACTTCCTTCAATACCCTGAAATCCATAGGGCATTCAACGATGCCCTATAACTTTGGTAACTTACTCCTAATTTTATAATCAAGCTCCTACAAAGTGATCAACCACTTCGCTAGGCAATTAGGTAGTTGCAACTTATTCAACAATGACCTCAACCCTTTTATCTTTGTATAAAATACTAATTTTCATACAAGATATGTTGTGAAGACCATCCTAAGACACAAATCCTCCATGTAGGTGTATAACTAATCTCGAACACCCCCAATTTGCAATTGACAAATGCAATCAGATGGTACCACATCCTCCCAAATTTGGGCTAAGCAATAGCTGATACTATACATTGTGGCTATTGAAAACATATAAAATATCTCACTTCTTTTAGGCGCTTTTTGGACTTGTTCTTTTACCAACTCTTACTTCGTATCCTCTAAGGATACTTGATATGGATCACTCCGAGCAAACATATAGTTAAAGGATGATAGATTCATCAAGGGCAATATCCTCTTAGCCAATGCATTAATAAATTGTCAATAATATCTTATTAACAATAGAAAGCTATGCACTTCATTAGAGTATTTGGTGGACTCATAGTGATGATAATCTTATGTTTTCAAGATCAGTCCCAAGATGAGCCGAGCTAACCAAATGGCCCAACAGAAATATGTAGGACACTCCAAAGATGCATTTTCTTAGATTGAGAGCAATATAGAACTATCTACGATGCTTGACACATTTAGTTAAAATAATCAACTATCTTTCTCTTGTTGTGGTTGCCTCTAAATCATCAATAAAACCATCAACTCTTTTGTCATATGTTGCTAAGATCTTGGTGCATTGCATACACCAAAAGTCATAACATGTCACACAAAGGTACCAAATATGGTGCAAAACGTTGTTTTCAACTTATCTTCCTCTATAATAGCCATTTGGTTATAAAACTGGCAAAACAATCCATAAACAAATAGGTATCTCAACTCGCTAACTAATCTAGAGTTTGATCAATAAATGACAGTGACATATAATAATCTTTGACAGTTTGTTCATTGAGCTCCCTAAAATCTACACAAAGATGAATTTGATTATTTTTATTTTTTTTGATAACTATTGGCAAACACCACTCCATGTGTCATACAAGAAATGTTAGGCTAGCCTTATGCAATTTTTGTAACTCCTCAAATAGTCCATCCCTTAGCTCAAAAGGCATGTGCCTCACTTTTTGTCAAACTGAGTAACTATCTTTCTTCAAGGGGATATTATGCATAGCTAAACTAGGAGGAATACCTCTCAGCTCATCATAGCTCCAAGCTAAAAAATCACAAAATTCTTGGATCAAGGATATGTGGTCCTTTCTCTCTTCTAGACTGAGCATAAATTCTAATTTAATCAGTTGTGGCTCATCCAACGTATCAACATCTAGCTCAATCACATAAGTGCCTTTGATTCTATCTTGAGCTTCTATGAGCTCATTCAAAGTCACCAAATAGATATCTCTTGTAGTGGATGCCTCTCTTGATTCATCGCTTGTGACAAAGTCTCACTGCCCCAAAAGGATCCTTTAATGTATCTAATTTTGTTGAAGATAAGGGTTCTCTCTTACTTTGAGGAGATTCAGGATATGCATCAACACTATTACGCATTGGGCATCTTTGCCAAAATTTAGACGACCAACAAGTATATCAACTTAAAATTCAGATTGCAAAATCCATGGCCTTTCTAATAGTACTTGATAACTTGGCTGACGTAAAAACCTAATAACCCTAAAGTTCAAAATGCATTCCACATTAGCATTAGTCATGTGGACTTTGGTAATACAACCTTCTGGTGTTTTAAATTGTCATCAACCATCTAGAGAATTGTGAAGGCATCCTTTTGGATTTTTAGTCCAAATCTTTCCATCAACTTTGAACTCATAATGTTGACAAAGGATCCCGTAACTACAATGACATGATCCAGTAACATGGCATCAATATATGCTGCCAACCTTGGACAATGCTTTTTAACATATTCAAACCAGTCATCTCCCACAAGGGCTATTCCCAAGTGTTTGATAATATATCAAGTGCAAAGAATTGTCTTAAACTATTTACATGCTTCTAGAGATAACTTGATCAACTACAAGAGATTCACATCAGGCTTTACCTCACAAAGAGAATTGGCTAGATCAAATTCATGATAAGTAGCAATGTCTCTCTTTTTTGGTTGGACCATTCTCTCTCTTGGTCACTAAGTAGGCTTACATGCCTCTTTCTTGGCTTTTACCTTCTTTTTTCACAACTCCTTATTGGAGTCAACTTTTCCACCAATAGCTTTAAGAGGACAAGCTTCCATTTTTGGGTTAAGGACTTACATCCCCTTATCATCTTATTAAGGGTTTGCCTTAATTGGTTTCACATTATCTCTAATGACTTCTTGAACCTTTTACCCTCTTGTAATGGCTCCTAAATTGGAATTCTGAGTGTTATTGATACACACAACCTCAATAAGGGTGACACCACTACCATTGGGGTAGATATTTTATAATAGCTTTTCCTCTCTACAATATTTGCTTTGGTTCCTTATCTTGTTGAAGATTATTCCCTTGTGCTTGATGACTAATTAGACCTGGTTGCTTACTTCCTTGTTGTTGCTCAAGAGAGCTGATCTTACTCTAGCAAGTACTAGCTAGTTGAACTTTCCACATATGCCGCATCTGATGTTAGGGTAGTTCCTTAGAAAGTACTTGTCACCACACCACTTACAATTGAATCTTGATGGACCACCCGCTTCCGACGTTAACTTCCTATCAAGTTTACTCCTCCTTTAGAAAATTAAAATCTATGGCTATTTGTCTATACTATTCCATCATCATATTGGTATAATGCGCCATCATGTCCTTGACTTCACCAAGAAAATTTGACACAGCTAGACTCATAATCGTGATCATCCGCTTGCCATTTAGCTGGCCTAACCACTTGATTAGGGATTGGCTACTAATTAATTGGCATGAAATTAGGGTTCATCATTTGTCTTTCATTATTTAGTGGAACCATTTGGCTTTCTATTAGCATAGAAATATTAGGAGGAGTCGGTAGCATGGGAACATTTTGCATTATGCATCCTCTTCCATTTGGGTTGGTCATAGGTGCACTAGTCACACCTTGACTTCCATTAGTCAATGCCAAATTATTTCCATGACCTAGACTCAAATTTAGGTTTACCTTAAGATGTGTAGGCCTCTTGTAAGTGTGACTCTACCTTCTCTTCTCATGTAATAGCAGTGTCTATATCAACAAGAGCAACATTACTCAACTATGCTTGGATATTGAAGTCTAATCATGTAAAAAGTACTGTAGTTGTGTAGCACATGGAATAGGAATAGAGGTTTACATTTTGCAAAACACCTCCTTCAATTTATCAGCATGTGCTTGATCATTCTCCTAAGGCTCTTGATGTATCACATTCAAAACATGCATCATATAATGACCACCTCTCTTTAGGCTAAACTCTCTTTGAAGGGCTACAAAGAATAAACTGGTCATGGTCTATCCTAGCTTCCAAGCCATGATCAATATTAAAAATCTTCCTTTTAGAGTCATATTGAGAAACATCATGAGATGTCCTTCCTCCTAAATTTGTGTAAGAAGCTGGGAATAAGGATTTAGTGTAAAAAATAATATTGATATTATGCTATGTCATACTAACATTGGTATAAAAGGAGAGGACATGTAATTTTTCATACCTTTTGACACATTAATACAATTACTATCCTTCTCTCCCATCTTGCTCACAGCTTCTATGGCTTCTCATTTTGTCATGTCTTTCTCTCTCCAATTCTATTATTTCTCTCTCCTCGTCACTCTCTTACTCTCTCTTCCTGCAGTATTTCTCTCTCTTCTATAGTCTTCTCTCTCCTCTCTCTCTCTAGTTCTCTCACTGACAAGTGGTATTTCATGCAAAACTTGAGGTAACTAGGGTAAATGAGAGTTAACCGGGCTTAGTT
This sequence comes from Lygodium microphyllum, assembly GCF_053477565.2. Lineage (NCBI taxonomy): Eukaryota > Viridiplantae > Streptophyta > Polypodiopsida > Schizaeales > Lygodiaceae > Lygodium > Lygodium microphyllum. The sequence goes on from NC_141161.1 coordinate 56,533,764, forward strand.
TGGGGACAAACTGTGGTTACTTTGAAAGGAGGGAGTCCTCTTTCCCCTTTCTTGGAATTTCCTATAGGTTTCATTGAAGTTCATAAGCAAGATGTGCTCATATCTCTCAAGTCCTTGATCTTCTTGGCAAAGCACCATCTGGAATAGCTTACTTGCTTCAATACCTATATGATGACTACTCATTTTTTCTAGATTGGCTCAGCAATGGAGCCAAGAACAGCCCCAAAAATTGCGGCACAATTTTCAGGCTGATTCCAGCCTGTTTCCTGCATCTAATGCTTCATCTCCAGCCCCCTTGGCACTCTCTCTGATCATTGGCAAGTGTAAATCATCAGTGAAATTTGAGGATTTAACTCTATTCAAGAACTTTCAGCTCTCTTGTAAACCCTAGATGAATAGTCCATGGCAGCCATGAAAGCTTCAATCCAAGCTTCCATTTCTCATGAATTTCTTGAAGATTCTTCATCCATCCAACCTATGGGATCAAGGCAATGAGGATTCTTCAAAAAATTGCAAAGATTTCAATTCGTGGAGGACATTAGAGCTCATATTGAAGGTTTATTTTGAGGCTTTTCTTCAAGAGGCTTGAATCTTTTGTATTCAAGTGTTCAAGCAAGCCCAGGGCATTGATTTCTCATGCATTTGAGCATATTGGAGCTCATATGGACTGATTTAGTGGATATTTCAAACACCATGGTGGATTTATGGTGGATTTTGAAGAATTCTTCCATCAATGGGATTGGAGCTGGCATCTATCATCTTCTTCAAGCTTAATCAAGGTATTTCTTTCACTTAATCTATCAAATCTCTCAATAATACACTTGCTAATGCTTTTCCACTTGTTGAAGAGAGATTATTGATCAGTTAATTCTCTTAATTGATCAATAGATCAGAGATTAGTGTTATTCCTCATTAATCTCAGCCTATTCCATTGAATTTTAGTATTGATTCAATCATAACTTCATCATAGATATCACTTGCCAAGTTTGATGCATAACCTTGACTTGTTTTGGTTGAATTCTTTTGCCCAAGCTGAAATATTGTACAAGGGTAAGTACTAAAGTAATTAGTGAGTCACTGAATTGCATTGGTAAGACCCTTTCCCTCTCCAAATTTTCCAAATTTCATTCAATTGTGTTTCATGAAAAGGGCTGAATGAATATTCCAGCAATGCATTTCATATTGGTTGATTAGAATAGAATGCCATTGCCATGTTGATATACCGACCGAGGAAAAAGGTGGATGCTGGGGGAGATAGTGGGACAAAAGAGAGGTGACCCTCCCTCACTATCAAAGATCCCGAAGGGGTGCAACCAATAGACTCGGGGGGAACTTTGCCCACCTCCCGATGATTCGAAGCCTGTGTCGGGAGCGTATCATGCCATTTTATCCCTCACATAGGTACATCAAGTGGAGAATTTAAGATTTAAGAGTTTCCAAAGGCTCAAGTATCTTCAGAATCAAAACTGGGTAAAACAGGGATTTTACAGGGCACTACAGAGCATTTACAAGTTGTTACAGGTACACCCTTCATTACGGAAGTACAAGTCTAGGTACTGCAGGGTACCCATAGGTCCTACTCAGCCTTCTATAGGGTTTTTAGCCATTTTGGGTTACTATTTTACCTTACAAGGTCAAAGCATGGCATTTATAGGTGAAAACAGGGTGTAGGCCTAGACAGTTTAGACTCAGAGATTGAGTTGCATAACTTTATGTCCTAAATTTGTTATAGAGTGATATAGCTCATCTCAAAGAGGGAATTCTTGGCTTCGATTTGAACTAAAATTTTTTGAAATGGGATTTCCCTAGCAAAAGTTATAGCCATTTTTCTGATAGGGGGTACTGGAGGACTACACTATTATGGCAGGGCATAAGGATAAAAATAAGGTCCAAGATGATTATGCTCAACAAATCAGAGATTCCATGTTGAATAATGTACCTCAAGAAAGCCCTAAAGAGCCTCAACAACAAGGGGAAATCATTACACTCAATGATACCTTGTGCGTACATGAACAAAGACATAGAGAACGTCATGAGGGCCTATTATCAAGAATGGGGCAAATGGTTTTATCTACTCATCAAACGAAGTCTTCCATGGAGAAGTTAGTAGATTCAACGACTCAAAAAAAGGCTTCTATTGACAAGTTTGTGGAATATAATGCTCAAATTATGGCTCAATTCTCCCAATGGATGCATATGTAAATGGGATCTAAAGAAGCTAAGGAGAAAGCCTATTCAAACAGTGAGCCTTCAGTCCCACTTTGGGCATCTAATCAAAATGGTCATGGTCATGGGATTATTGGATGAAGAGGCATCCCAAATAGCCAATATGAAGTAGGTGAGACTTCACAAAGGCATGATGACTATTTGGGCATTTTGAATGGAGCTAACTCTCAAGCTTCTAGGCTGAATACTCAACTTCCTAGGGGTCCTCTACCAATAGGAAGATTGCATAGTGGTTCTCAGCCACCTATTGGAAGATTCCCATCTCAATTTGGGGGTTCAATGCATGGTACTCATGATCAGTCTATTTTGGGACAGCAACCATTCCATGAAAGAGAACTAAAGGAAAAGATTGTTTTAGCCTCATGGTCAATCATCTTCACAATCTGATTTAGAGGAGTGGACCTCTAAGATGAAATCTTACTTTGACATATTCCCCAAACCTGATGACATGAAGATTCATTTTGCTTCTTTGCATTTGAAAAGATTTTCCCATACTCGATGGAGGTATATAAAAAAGGAAAACATACTTGTAGAGAATTGGGAAGCTTTCAAGGAACTTATGGCTGAAGTATTTGTCTCCCCTCTTGAAAAAGAGAAATTGGCATGGAGATGGTATGGTTTGGAACAAAGAGGCCTAAGTGTAAGAGAGTACACTAACCAATTTCTCAACCTAACCATGTATGTAGAAAGCATCAGTGATGAGGTTAAGCTCCACAAGTACATGTTGAGATTCAGCAATCACACTCATTAACAGCCTCTTTGTATGGAGATTCAAGGCCAAGGACATGCAGGCTTACCTATCCCATATGCACAGTGGTGCCTACTACAGTTTCCTACTTTCCTATAAAGCATTGTACTTGCTTCCTTTTCTTAATGCAATGATAGTACTCTTTTCTTTTCAGTGAAGTGTCAATGTCATTGTCCACATACACAAGATTGTGTTTATGAGTCCAAGTCTCAATCTTGGAACCTAATTCACTTGTGTAACAAACAGTGTCTTTGTCTTCTCCATCATGAGTCCACACTTCTCCTTCCATCCACCATAACTCACTGCCATGTCCTAGATCCCGTATCTTTAACATGGTATCAGAGCACAGACGGGCATGGCACTACTCCTCCAACTCCAGTTTGCTCTCATCTAGCTCAGTTTGAGATCAGTCCAGCTTAGGCCAAGTCTAGGACCTCATCTCCTACTCTTTCTTCTCACTGCCCTGCTTGGCAACCATAGCTACATAGCACATACCCTGCTTTGAACACTTATATCTCCTCATAGAGACCATATCTCTTCACGATTCCTTCTAGGGGAATCTTCCCCAACACAAGCTCCTCCTCCCTTGCACCTCACACCTAAGCATTATACACCCTGGAGTTCAGCATTGTCAATCTTCTCTACTTCTACTTTGGGTGTCCTCCATAGCCAACAGGACCCAGCTCACTTGGAGCTTCTTGATCTCCTCCACAAGCAGAATTTCAACACAATTTCTTCTGAAGAAATGTTTCTTGGCTCAGGGCGCTACCTCCTGTCACTTTAAACACCAACATTGGTGATCTACAGCCTTGGCATTGAAAAAATTCGACGTCGCTGCCCAGATCTGCACCATGTCTGTTCGAGCCCTCTGCGTGCGCTGTGCTGCCCGCGATTTGGAAGATTTCCATGGGGCTTTGATAGCCCTTGACATAAGCTTCCTAGACATGTAAAAAGTTTTGAAAATGATCAACTACAACTCCTGCAAACCCTAATTCCACCATAGCCAAAATCTCTCAAGCTTCTTTTTTTCTCATTTTCTAACTCCTGACACTAAACCAAGCTAAAGCCCACTCTAATCCATTGACCCAACATCAAATCAAGGAGGGGAAGGACTTGAGAAGATTGAAGAACGACCGAAAGATCCCGAACAAGAAGAATCAAGCTCAACATCAACACTGACATAGTGTGTTTTCACACAGTCATTACCTGTGTCTCTTGACACATTGTAATCTGCTCTTCTACTGATAAAATCTCAGAATTCTGGTGTTGATTTGCTGCTGATCTTGCAACGTCAACATGGGAAAATACTCTCCAAATGCTCGATTCAAAGGAGTCGGGTTTCACACTTGGCAAACCCGCATCAAGCTCATTCTGATGAAGAAGGGTCTTTGGGCCATCACAAATGGCAAAGAGAAGAAATCTCGAGATGCGGACCTTGCAGTTACTTGGCAGAAGAATGATGACAAGGCACAAGCCATCATCAAACTGGAATTGGACAACAGCTACATCCATCATGTGGATGCCTGTAACACGTCCCATGAAACTTGGGATAAATTGGATACCTTATTTGGTGCACAGTCAAAGTCGTCTAATTATGGTCTATTAATTGAATTTTTTCGACTTGATATGAAGCCTCATACATCCCTGGCATCCGATCTAAACTACATGGAAATCCTGCTTACTCAACTTGCAGGAATAAAGCTAAAAATGGATGAAGATGTTTGTATTGGTGTCTTGTTAAAAAGTTTGCCTCCTTCTTATGATAATGTATCAACCACTCTAACCAACATGCATGATCCTCAACTTGTTGATATTAAAGCCTCTCTACTAGAGGAAGAAAAGAAACTTAAAAGCAAATAAGAGCCCAGCACTTCAAAGGATGAACACATGTTATATGTAAACAACAGATACAAAGGTAAAAAGGAACCGCTCTTCTGTGAATTCTGCAAAAGGACCGGACACACTGAGAAGTTCTGTCATGCTAGAAAGAGGTCCCAAAAGGCCTATCTTGCAGTTGTGAAAGAAGAGGAAGACCATGGACCAAAAGATGAAGAAGAAGACCACCAGGATTGGAAGGACAAGACTCATCAGTCCTTCTACTCTCATTACTCTGATAGACTGTTTTAAAAGCCTTGTACTTCCTTGCCCTAATGCTTCCTACCATAAGCTTTGTAAACTCCTTATGTAACTTGGCATTACAGTCCTTGCACACTTTGTGAGGCCCCTGTTACAGCCTCTAGATGTCCATCATGTTTTGGTGCCCACACTTAGCCTTTTCTGCGACAGCCTCTGGTGTCTACCATGTTTGTGGTGTGCCCACACTTTGCAGGTGGTTCTCATTACAACCTCTACACACTTTGTGCCTTTCTAGTTGTGATTGAGGAGGGGTGTTGAGATTCAACAATCACACTCATTAACAGCCTCTTTGTATGGAGCTTCAGGGCCAAGGACATGCAGGCTTACCTATCCCATATGCACAGTGGTGCCTATTGCAGTTTCCTACTTTCCTATAAAGCATTGTACTTGCTTCCTTTTCTTAAAGCAATGATAGTATTCTTTTTTTTTCAGTGAAGTGTCAATGTCATTGTCCACATACACAAGATTGTGTTTATGAGTCCAAGTCTCAATCTTGGAACCTAATTCACTTGTGTAACAAACAGTGTCTTTGTCTTCTCCATCATGAGTCCACACTTCTCCTTCCATCCACCATAACTCACTGCCATGTCCTAGATCCTGTATCTTTAACAATACATGTATGGTTCAAAGCCATCTTTACCTGATCTCATGGCACAAAACCCTACTTCTCTCTTTAAGGCTATTGAGCTTGCGGAGTGCTATGGAAAAAATATAGAAGAGAATCTTCATTTTAGCCTGGTTTTGGACAGCCAATGACTTTTTTTAAATAGGGGCAAGTTGGTAACACTTATGGTAGCAATCATGTGCCAAATGGGAGCTTACGGGTGCCAACTTATCCATCATTCAATGCTTCTAGACCTCAAAGTAATTTCAGGACAGCAAACAGTCCTAGATTGACTTCAAACAAGGGGACAACAAGTCTAAATTCAATTCTGCCAACATGAATCCTAAGTCCATTCCTATGGATCTTTACAAAGAATTAAAGGAGAAAGGCTTATGTTTTAAGTGTAGGGAAAATTATACACCTCATCATGCCTCAAAGTGTGTATATAAAAATGTCAAACCCAAGCTTCAAAGTATGTTGGTCTTTGAGGATCTGAAGATGAGATGGATGAAGCCACTGCAATTGCACTCAATGCTGAAAATGAAGATCTTGAGAAAGAAGTTGGGCAAGAGTATTTCTATGATCTAGCTGACTCCTTTCCTTTTGATCTAGGTGGAAGTGTTCCTTTTGATCCAAATGGGACTTGTAATAACACACTTGCTACCACTAGTTGTTTTATTTCCATGGATTCTTGGACAAGATCTAAGAGCCCTAATACACTCCGTATGAAGGATAACATTCATGGAAAGGAATTGTTCATTCTGATAGACAGTGGCAATACCCATAGTTTTGTGAATAAGTCCATCATGGACAAATTGAATTCTATTCCCACAGATTTACAGCAGCCCATTAGAGTTCAAGTGGCCAATGGTGAAGAAGAAATCATCACACAGATTTTCCCACATGTTTCTTTACAGCTGGATGAAAATTTTGAAGCAAAAGTAAACCTGATTACTTTGGAAATGGTGTCAAGATTGTGGGAGAGAAGGAAGGAGTCTCACTTGAAGCTTTCTTGCTTGCAAAATGGGGGAATACACTCAAGGGTGGAGGCTGAAAATAGTTTTCCTCTTCTTAGTTGTGTAAGCCAAAAGAACTCTAATACAAAGAAATAGAAGAACCCTATATATGGGTCTCAAACCAAACTCAACTAACTAAGGTGGCATACTAACTGAGCCACGAACTAGAGTAGATAAGGATAGCTATCATGTAGCTATTATTCATGGGCGGTGTACCAACCGCGTCTGCAACTGACAAGTCGGTGACATAAATACACAACGGTCACCCTGGCGTATCACGAGTGGAGCTCGATATCTCAACACTCCCCCTCGAGCTCAATCCCAATTCCTGCACACCAAGCAGGTCTCTGAACTTGCGCAGCTTCTCTGCGCCCAATGCCTTCGTGAATATGTCAGCTATCTGATCCTCTGTGCTGACATAAACTAGATCAATAAGACCTAGTAAAACCCTCTCTCGCACATAGTGATAATGCACCTCAATGTGCTTTGTTCTAGCATGATAGACTGGGTTATTTGCCAAGTGTATACTACTCATGTTGTCACAATAAATGACAACTGGCCCATCTGTAGACTGATGCATATCATAAAGTAGCTTATGCAACCAAGCTACCTCACATGCAGCCATTGCTGCACCCCTGTACTCAGCCTCTGTGCTCGAGAAGGCAACTGTAGGCTGTTTCTTGCTGCTCCAAGTGACTGCAGCACTCCCAAAAGAGAACACATATCCACTGGTAGATCGTCTATCAGAAATACTACTAGCCCAACCAACATCAGTGTATCCATGCAACTGTATCTGAACCCCAGTCTCATAAAATAGTCCATACTGCAATGTGGACTTCACATACCTGAGTATGTGTCTAGCCGCATCCAAATGTGGCTTTCTTGGAGCCTGCATAAACTGACTTACCAATCCAACAGCATAGCTCAAATCTGGCGTGGTAATAGTCATATAAATCAAACTTCCTACTATGCGTCTGTACATAGTAGGGTCTTCTAGAAGCTCACCTGCATCTGTGCTCAGCTTCACATTCTGCTCCAAAGGAACTGAAATAGGCTTACAGCCTATCATCCCATATTTGGACAGCATGTCCAATCCATACTGCCTTTGCAAGAGCTGTATCCCACTTGGTGATCTAATCACCTCAATGCCCAAGAAATAACGTAGCTCTCCCAAATCCTTCATCTCAAACTTCTGCTTCAATAGCATTTTCACATGAAGGATATCTTCATCACTGTCACTTGTCATAATCAAATCATCAACATAAATGACAAGTAGCATAATACCTTTCTCTGTTTTTCTCACATAAAGTGAGAAATCTGCCTTGGAAATCTGAAAGCCAATAGTGACAAGATACTGTCCTATCTTGTCAGACCATGCTCTAGGTGCTTGCTTCAAGCCATACAAGGCTTTCTTCAACCTGCAAACAAACTCAGGATGAAGAGCATGCACATAACCTGGTGGCTGCTCCATATAGACCTATTCTTGCAAATCACCATGCAAGAAGGCATTCTTTACATCCATCTGATGTAAAGACCATCCCTTTGATGCAGCCATAGCAATGACTACTCTTACGGTTGCCATCCTTGCAACCAGACTGAATGTTTCTTCATAGTCAATGCCATATGTTTGTGCATACCCCTTGACTACAAATCTTGCCTTGTATCTGTTCACAGAGCCATCTGCATTGTGCTTCACCTTATAAACCCACTTACAGCCAATTGCATTTTTACCTTTAGACAAAGGTACCAATTCCCATGTAGCATTTGCTTCCAAGGCATCCATTTCTTCATCCATGGCTTTCTCCCATTTTTCTTTTCCCATGGCTTGCTCAAAAGAAGTGGGTTCTGGTTCCTGTATCACTTTGACCATATATGCATAGTGAATGGCTGTAAATCCATCATATTTCAGCCTATCCACAGGATACCTAGCTCTCGTAGACCTGTGCAAAGTAGGTTCACTCCCAGGTGCTCTCAAAACATCCCTGGTCTTCCTTACTCCAGGTGTAACAATAGAAGGAATACCCAACTCATCATCAATGCTCTGTTCTGAGCCACTGGATTCACCATCCACATAAGAGTGACCTGCATTCACATCAAACATGGGCTGATCAACCTTCTCTTTTCCTTTTCGTGATACCTGCATACCACTATTTGCATTGCTTTGAGAAGATTCTCCTGATCTCAATCTGCCTGTCCATGGCGAAGAATGTGAACCACTGCTAGAGGACGCTCCATGTCCACTAATATTTTGTGACTGCTGCTGTGAATTCTATGCAGCATTACCATTTTGTGCATCTACATCATCAATCACATTTACTGGTTTATACCAGCTACTCATCTCATCAAAAACAACATCTCTCCTCACTGTAAACTTATGAGTAGAAGGGTTATAGCATCTATATCCTTTTTGCTGCAGAGAGTAACCAATAAAGATGCACTTCTCAGCTTTTGGATCCAACTTGGATCTCAACTCATCTCGCACATGTACATAGGCAATGCAACCAAAAATTTTCAAATGAGAAATATCTGGTTTTCTACCAGTATACCTCTCCTCTGGAGTCATTCCATGTATTGCTGCAGTGGGAGTCCTGTTCATTATGTAAACTGCTGTAGCAACTGCTTCAGCCCAATAAAAATATGGCAAGTCTTTTTCATTGAGCATGGCACGAGATACCTCTCCAATATGCCTGTTTTTCCTTTCTACAATTCCATTTTGTTGTGGGGTATGACTGCATGAATATTGCTGCTTTATGCCATGCTCCTGCAGGAACCTTGCAAACTCATTTGAGAGGTACTCTCCCCCTCCATCTGACCTTAGGCATTTTATTTGCAGGCCTGTTTCTTTTTCAACCATAGCTTTAAGAGTTTTGAAATGCCCAAAAACTTCACTTTTCTTTTTCATAAAATACACCCAAAATTTTCTGCTATAGTCATCAATAAAAGTGACAAAATAATGACAGCCTCCAAGAGATGTAACTTTAGTAGTCCACACATCAGAGTGAATTAATTCCAATGGCTTCTCACTCTCTTGAACATGTCTAGGAAATGGTTTCCTTGCCTGTTTTCCAAACTGACAGGCTTCACATACTTTATGCATTTCTGCAACCTTGAATTTAGGCAAACCTGTAATAATATTTTGGACCTGCATTGATTTAAGTCGTTGTACATTAACATGACCAATGCGTTTATGCCAGATATCAATATCTGCAACTACACCGGTCCCATGTGCAAACATTGCTGCACTCAATTCAGACATGTCTACATCATTTGTAAACATTCTGCCCTTCTTCTTTCCTTTTGCTATCAAGCGACCTTTATTTTTCATATCCTCAACAAAGCATCCATGAGGATTAAATCTGACCTGCAAGCCCTGCTCAACCATTTGACCAACAGAAACCAGATTTTTGGTGATATTTGGGACATGAAATACATCGGACAGGTATTTCTTTTTCCCATCCTGCATAGACAAAGGAATTTTTCCAATCTGCACAATAGGATGTGCAGTATCATCACCACTCTCCACAAATCCTGGTTTTTTCATTTTCCTTGCATCCTCCATCCATTCTGCATGACCTGTCATGTGGTTTGATGCACCTGAGTCAACATACCATACATCGTTGCTTTCTTCTGCACTTGTCACAGAATTGTTCATGTGCTGCACCATAAACAGATGCTCATTTTCTGTCATCACCCTGTCTACTAGAGGATGCATAATTTCCTTGTTGCAGTTTTTCATTCATGATGTCATTCTGCTTTTTATAGCAATCTTTAGCCATATGACCCATTTTACCACAATATTAGCATTCAACATTACTGTTTGCATTTTGGCCTCTTTGCCATCCACCACGACCTCTTTGGCTCCCCTTGCCTCTAGAGTTACCACGTCCTCCTCCATAGGACTGGTTTTCTTGAGTTTGCTGCATATTCTGATTTCTACCACGGCCTCCAAATCGGCCTCCTCTACCTCTTCCAGCATTTGAGTAGAAGACATCTTCTTTTGAAGTTCCTCCTAAAGAAGATGCACCACCATTTCTTTGCTCCTCAGAAATTAGAAGAGCAATCAGCTCCTCAAAATCAGGAAATCTTTCACGAATTGAAATGGATGTCCGAAACTGTGCATAATCCTTTCCTAGACCATTCAAGGTCACAGAAACTAAATCATCATCTTCCATTGGTGACCCAATGGAAGCAAGTGCATCTGCAATCTTCTTCACCTTCATGTGGTAGTCATTGATGCTCATATTTTCTCTTTGCACATTATGCAACTCTTGCTTGAGCTGCATTTTCCTGGCTTGCGTATTTGTGCTATACATTTTTGACAAAGTATCCCATGCCTCCTTTGGCGTACTTGCATCCTGAATATGCACATTCATAGAGTCTGAAATGTTGATAGACAGCCAATACATAACTTTCCTGGCTCTCTCATGCCATGCTTTAAATGCCTGCATTTGCTGTTGATTGGGAACATCAGGAAGAACTGGTTCTTCTTCATTTCCTGCAACAAATTCCCAATATCCTTTTCCCATGAGGAAATTCATCATTCTAAACTTCCATGCTTGGAAGTTGTTCTTGTCAAGATTTTCAGTGACAATCTGTGAAAGAGAATCAGACGCCATTACAGAACACTGCAAAAAATTCTGTCACTGCAAAAAACACAGCTTCACCCTCACAAGGGCAAATCTGCAAAACTGGCGAAAGTGGTATTTGACCACACAGTCACTTCCTAGTGACGATTTTGCATAAACAGGAACCAAGGATGATTCTGTAACTCCCAATGTCTCTGCGCACAAGCATACGATGCAATTTCTACAGTAACTTTTCACTGATCTATAGAACAGTGGCTGCAGAGCATAAAATTGGGCCTTTTCCTGAGTGCGTGCAGAAAACTTCCGCCTCCAAAACAGGCCTCGAAATGGCCTCAAATAAAAAAAACAAGGTCGCCTAGGGCTAAATCCCTATCCCGCAGCATATACGGCCCTCTTGCTTCACCGCAAAGGGTGTCTCAACCTGAGACAATGCACTCTTGCAGTTTCCGGCTGTGCTACCTGCAGAGATCTGCTCCCAAAACAGAAAATGAAAGCAACACTGCTCCTCTTACCAGAACAGCGCGAGCTTGGCTTTCTTTCTTGAGCTCCTTACCACGAACAAGGCTCTGATACCATGTCAAGATTGTGGGAGAGAAGGAAGGAGTCTCACTTGAAGCTTTCTTGCTTGCACAATGGGGGAATACACTCAAGGGTGGAGGCTGAAAACAGTTTTCCTCTTCTTAGTTGTGTAAGCCAAAAGAACTCTAATACAAAGAAATAGAAGAACCCTATATATGGGTCTCAAACCAAACTCAACTAACTAAGGTGGCATACTAACTGAGCCACGAACTAAAGTAGATAAGGATAGCTATCATGTAGCTATTATTCATGGGCGGTGTACCAACCGCGTTTGCAACAACTGACAAGTCGGTGACATAAATACACAATGGTCACCCTGGCATATCACGAGTGGAGCTCGATATCTCAACAAATGGGGCCTATAGACATCTTACTCAGTTGTGATTGATTGATGACATTAGGCAGGATCACTATGGATTTCTCACAGTTGTATATGGAGTTTATCTTGAATGGACAACTCATCCATTTACAAGGAATTCCTAGTAGATCAGATTTTTAGATTATTACCATTCAACAACTCAAAAGGGAGTACAAGAGGCACTCACAAATATTTGTTTTGCATTTGAATAAAGAGATGCAAGATCAGTCCAATAATTTAGCAAACCATCCGGCCTTGATAGCTCTTCTTCAGGAGTATAGGGATTTGTTTAAGGTGCCTACTTCATTGCCTCCCAAGAGAGAAGTAGATCACCCTATTGATTTGGAGCCCAACTCAAAGACAATCAATAAGCCACCTTACAGATTATCTAAGTGTGAAAGAGAGGAAGTAGCCAAGCAAATCAAGGAACTTCTTGAGATGGGATTCATTGAACCAAGTTCTTCACCTACCCCGGATTGATGATTTGCTTGATGAGCTCAAGGGGGCTTGATTCTTTACAAAGATTGATTTGAGGTTAGGGTATCATCAGATTTGCATATGCGAGAGGGTGATGAAGTCAAGATTGCTTTCAGGATTGATCGAGGGCTCTATCATTTCTTAGTGATGCCATTTGGGCTTACAAATGCTCCAGCTACCTTCCAATTTGTGATGAATAAGATTTTACAGCCTTTCCTCTTTTAGTTTGTCTTGGTGTTCTTCGATGACATCCTAATCTACAGTAAGACTTTACAGGATCACTTGGCACATATGAGGAGGGTTTTTGATGTATTCAGACATCATAGAATTTTTGCTAAGAACTTTCATGCAGACTAAAGTGGAGTACTTGGGACATATTGTCAGTGAAAAAGGAATACAAGCTGATCCCAAGAAGGTGCAGTGTATAAAAGATTGGCCAACACCCACTACTACTACCTCTCTTAGAGGATTCCTTGATTTATCTTCATTCTATCACCGATTCATCAAGCATTCTGTGGCTATTGCAACTCCTTTGACTAATAGGTTGAAGAAGGAGGCATTCTTTTGGGATGCTCTTGCAGATAGTAGCTTCAACCAGTTAAAGGGACTCCTTACTTCTGCTCCTATCTTAGTATGCCCACACTTCTCCAAAGAATTTACCATACAGTGTGATGCTAGTGGTCGTGGCATTGGGGCTGTTTTGTTACAGGAGTATGGAGTGATTTCCTTTGAGATTCGTAAGCTTACAGATAAAGAAATGGCCATGAATGTTTATGACCAGGAGATGTTGGCTATCTTGCATGCAATTAATAAATGGAACCATTACTTGTATGGCAGCCGATTGAGAGTACACAGTGATCATAGGGTTCTTAAGTATTTCCTTACTTAGTCCAATCTTACTCCTAAGTAGCGTCGGTGGGTAGCTACACTACAGAATTATGATTTTGACATCGCTCATATGAGGGGCAAAGACAATATAGTGGCTGATTCTCTTTCTCGTATGTGGGCTTGCAAAGTTTTAGCTATGACTAAATTGCATAATGATTGGATTGAAGAACTACATGAGGCTTATCTTTCAGATGAAGAATTCAGTCATCTTTTGCAGAAATTACAACAAGGTCTTATGGAAGAAAACTCTCATTATCAGTTTAAAAATGGCCTTATTTGGTTGAAAGGCAAGATTGACATTCCTTCTACCTCTTCTTTTACACGGAAAATTATGGAGGAATTACATTCTTTGTCTTTAGCTGGACATTTAGGAGTTTTCAAGACCTACGACATGATCAGCAAAAGTTTCTATTGGAAAGGATTGTGGAAAGATGTCAAGGACTTTGTCATGAAGTATATGCCTTGTCAGCAAAATAAGGACAGCACCCATAAGCCAGGAGGTTTGTTACAACAATTACCTATTACTACAAGTAAATTGACTCATATTACTATGGATTTCATTACTGGCTTGCCTACTACCAAGAAGGGATGGAATAGTATATATGTAGTGGTAGATAGACTCACCAAGGCAGCCCATTTTATTCCAACCAAGATCTAGTTTACTGCCTCTCAAGTGGCCAGTCAGTTTAGGGAGCAGATTTTTAGACCACATGGATTACCGCAAGTGATTGTTCATGATAGAGACTCAAAGTTTATGAGTAACTTTTGGCAAGCGATATTTACATCCATGGGCACTAAATTGGCTCTATGTCACACTAACATTGGTATAAAAAAATAATATTGATATTATGCCATGTCACACTAACATTGGTATAAAAGGAGAGAATATGTAATTTTTCATATCTTTTGACACATTAATACAATTATTGTCCTTCTCTCCCATCTTGTTCACAGCTTCTATGGCTTCTCTTTCTTTCATGTGTTTCTCTCTCCAATTCTAGTATTTCTCTCTCCTCGTCACTCTCTTTCTCTCTCTTCTTGTAGTCTTTCTCTCTCTTCTATATTCTTCTCTCTCCTCTTTCTCTCTCTCTAGTTCTCTCTTGAAATTTTAACAATTGAACATTAGTTTTTGGAACTCATTGATGTGAAGCTCTGCATTCCCCTCTACGAATCAATTAAAGATGTTTAGAGAAAAACCTAGGGTTGGAAAATTTGGCATTCTTATAGGTATTACAATGGGTTGCACCATCACGATGATCAAGTTTTCTTTAGGGGTTTGTATCAGAGGGGCTATACTTCCACTCAAAGTAGATTGACTTCTTGGGGAAAGGGAAATGCTAGAGCTTTCTCCTCCTCCCCTTGACATAAAGATTGGGATATTAATTTGGTCGACAATACCTCTCTTTCTTAAAGATATTTGACTAGTACGCTTAGGAGAATACTTCCTAATTATCTCATCTTGCCATCTAGCTCTTTTAGCCATTTCTTGTCATTCAATCTTGGCCTGACGGTGTTTATAAGGAAATAACATATCTATTTCAATGCTCTTTGGCATAATCTGACTAACTGGTTCCTAAAGATTTGGGATTCAAAATTTGCCACTTATTAGTAGCTCTCAACAAATGCACTACTTGTCAAGACCTAAAACGGGCCCGACACCAGCTCTAGGGCTTTGGCTTGGGCCTCCTATGCTCACCAAACTACATTCATGGCCTCACATCCAA
This sequence comes from Lygodium microphyllum, assembly GCF_053477565.2. Lineage (NCBI taxonomy): Eukaryota > Viridiplantae > Streptophyta > Polypodiopsida > Schizaeales > Lygodiaceae > Lygodium > Lygodium microphyllum. The sequence continues at coordinate 56,549,106 of NC_141161.1, forward strand.
GAGTGTTTGGAGTCTAGACACTACTCTAAATAAATCACACATTTTTATTGATTTGTAGTCCAAAAATTTTCCCTATCCAACTCTAATAGAGGGAGTATCCTAACATATAGATGATCGTTATCTCAATTCATATATACAAAAATCATCCCCCCAATAGAGTATTGTGGCTCCTATGGCTCTCCTATGCCTCGGGGATTGGTCCCAAGATGCATCATCTTACATATCAAACATGAATGTAACAAAGTCCTCTCATAATATAAACCCAATGATCCAAGATATTGTATATATTCCTCATGTAATCCATTTTCCAAGATATCACATGTTGGTCATCACTTAGACTTACAATTACAATACATCTAAGAATTTATATTCTTGATATCATATTTAGATTGCATATGGAAAGTGTATGGTATTCTATGCTCAAACAACTTAACTAGAAACTAGCCAAGGTGAAGCACACAAATAATCTTTTCACGATTTCTTTCTACTAGCATCGTAATGTGTTGCTAAGGAATAGCACCAGACAAACCCATGCTAACTGAGTCCTTTAAAACTCATATTAAACACGGTCTATATGCTAGGATATGTAAAGAAATCAACAACTTAATCAAATATCTTTCCATTTTAACCCCACACCCCAACCATTTATATTTAGATTGCTTACACAAGTGTAGGGAGATTTCATGATAATTTTCCATAAAAATAAGCTCTAAACATACACTTTAACATATAAATAAAGAAAACTAAGGTAAACTCTCATGCTTTACCTTCATTATATAATGATAAGTATTTACTTAATTTTTAGTAAATTTTAATATGTAAAAACTATATTTTATTTTTTTATCATTTGGCTATTTTTTGACATTTCTATTTATTTGAATATAAATTATTTAATTTTTTGAATTTTTTATTTGTATGACTTATGTGAAGTGTGATTCATTAGTACACTTATTTTCATCCATATGAACATCATTTAACTCTCCAAAATCCAAAGACAATACCATTTTTCATTAAATATTGTATTTCAAATTTTGAAATTTTCTTCTTTTTGATATATATAAAGAGGAATGAACAAATTTTTGAAATTGCAGACATCAACATGCATATTCCAATCATCTTTCCATCATATATACTAAAGATTCATCATAAAAATTAAATAAGAGTCACTTACTTTAAGAAACACAATCTATGCGCCATTATGCTTCCAAATCATTATTCTCTGAGATTTGTCAAATTGGCTCTTCTTCTCTCTCCCATACGTGGTTATATGAACAAGGAATAAAGAGGAGAGAGAAATAGGAGAGAGAAATACTATAAATTGATCTTTTTATTCACTACATCATTTTCCATGATTTTTGGAGTGATAGATGATGAAGAATTTATGGATCATAGGTCCCAAATGATGGAGAGGATTGCAGCCCACAAGAAAATAAATTTCTTTAAATAAGATGAAAGGGTGTCAAAAAAAATGCACCCCTTTCCCCCCATCTCGTGTGGTTTTTATGTATTTTGGTCTCCTAAAGCAAGATTGAAACATAATCCCCAAATTAACTAATTCCAATTTTGCATGCTCACACTTGACTACAAGTGGTTTTGAGCCAATCAGAGAGGCAAACAATGTAGGAATCACAATTTCATTGGGCATGCAGCTTTCTGGAATCCAAATCTATCATCCTAGCCTCCATCACATGATTTTTTACTTTTGAATCTAGTAGCTACTTCATAATGCTAAAACTTGAGACCATTAAACGAGGACTCAAACAAACTCTGATTGATGAATCCAACACTTAGGTTGGATTCCTACATCTAGGAAAACTCCGACTCCTTGATCAATGGTTGTTCCAATTTTCACAAAAAACGCCTCTTTTATGTGTCTAGAGTCACCTTTGCACTTGAATTTTGGCTTTAAAATCCACGATCAATGCTCTACAAAATGCAAAATTGACAAGGTATTCTGTAATCTTGTAATTCCATACCCTAGGTGCTTGCTTTAGTCCATACAAGGACTTACAAAGCCTATATACATAATTTGGATAATTCTCATTCACATAACTAAGTCGCTGCTCCACATAAACTTCCTCTTGCAACTCCCCTTACTAGAAAGCATTCTTAGTATCCATTTGATGTATGATCTAACCTTTTAATATAGCCACTACTATGATAGCCCTTATAGTGGCCATTTTAGCCACTAGAGCAAAGGTCTCCTCATAATCAATACCATGAGTCTGTGCATATCCTTTTGTAACTAGTTGTGCCTTCTTATAGTACTCAATAGATTCATTTGATTTATGCTTGATCTTGTAAACCCATTTGTAGCCAATAGCTTTCTTGTCTTCAAGGAAGGGTACTAACTCCATGTGTCATTATCCATAAGTGCAGCCATTTTTTCATCTATAGCATGATCCCAATACTCATTATCCAATATATCCTTCAAAACAAGTGGGTTCTAGACCCTACACAACCTTAGCCATGCATGCATATTGATGAGCTACATAGTCATCATATATCAGTCATGTTGCATTGGCTTTCTCACTCTACTTGACTGCATGGACCTAGATGACTACCACGTGTTTTAGCATTCTCTTGTGCCTTCCACACATGAGGTGCTTTAATAGATGGAATCCCAAACTCCTCGTCCAAGCTTTTCTCAAAGCCATCTGAATTAATGTCAACATTAGTCTTGCACTCTAAGATCTATCAATAGAATCATGACTAGGAGACTCATGGTCTACTCAATGTCTATTACTCCTGACCTATTTTCTGCATAGCCACACTCTCATGGTCATCATCAACCCCAACTTTATTCTACACATTACTATACCACCTACTCATTTCATTAGAAACAACATTCTCGCTAACTCTGAGCTCACATGTAACAGGATTATAATATCTATATCCCTTCTGTTTAATAGAATATCCAACAAATATTTTTCTACTTTAGGATACAATATAAATTGTGTAACTCATCATGAATATGCACATAAGTAATACATCCAAGTACTTTTAGATGAGACAGATTTGGCTTTTTACCTATAAACTTCTCTTTGGGTATCATACCATGTACTACATCAATGGATGTCCAATTCATAATGTATATAGTAGTGGTAGTTACTTCAATCCAATATTAATGATACAAGTTTCTTCTTGACATCAATGCACAAGCCACCTTTGCAATATGCCCGTTTTTCCACTCAACAACTCCATTTTGTTGAGTATATCTACATATATACTCCCTGTATATACCATTTTTTTGCAATAAATAAGAAAACTCATTGGAGAGATATTCTCCCCCTCCATTTTACCTTAGGCATTTGATATACAACCCTATCTCCTTCTCAACCAAATACTTAAATATTTTAAAGTGAATGAAAACCTCACTTTTCTCACACATAAAGTAAATCCATAATTTGTGAGCATGATCAATGAAGGAAATATAATACCTACAACCACTTAAAGTTATAGTCTTTGTAGGACCCGACACATCAGAATGTATTAATTCAGGTGGTTTCTTACATACATGCTTTTCACATGAAAATGCATGCATTTCTTGCTTTCCAAGTTGACATGCTTCACATAATTTGTGCATCCTATCAAGTTTAAACTTAGGCAAGCTATCCACAATCTATTTCTACTATATGTCTTTCATCTACTACACATTCACGTGACCAATTCTCTTAGGAAAAAATTCAATATCAGCCACAACATCTAAACCTTGTACAAATATGGCAACATCCATTTCAAGTAGGCTTACATCAGGAGTGAACACTTTTTTAGCATGTTTTTTTTTTTAAATCAACCTACAATCATTTTTTAGATCTTCTACATAATAACCATCAGATGTGAACCAAACCTACAATCCCTATTCTACTAACAGAAACTAAGTTTTTTGTAATATTTTGTACATGTAGCACATTAGCCAAGTACTTAGTTCTACCATCCTGCATACTCAAAGGAACATTTTTAATATGAGTAATGGGGTGAGTTGTATCATCTCCTGTCTCCATGTAGCTTGAAGACTCTAGATTACGCATCTCTCTAAAATACTCTCCATGAGAAGTTATGTGGTCAGAGGCACCTAAATCTACATACCATACATAATTTCTTGATTAACCGTAAGGAATCATAGTGTTCATAAAGTGTTGCATAACAAAAAACTTTTCACTTTTGTCATCATTACTTCTACTACTATTGGATGCATAGTTACCTTACTCGGGTAAGTTACTCATGAAAATGTGTATGCATCACATGAGTTAAAAATAAGATATTTTTAAAATACCATTTTTATACATATTTTACATACGGAAGGGTATAATATAAAGGGGTTATTTACAAATTGAATAGAAAAGGGTTATGTTTTATTCAGGAAATTTTTACAGATAAGGATATTTATAAATAGACTTTGAACGCATGTGATGTAGAGGATATACATGTAGTAACTTCCTCGAGTTACCTTACCACTTTTTTTCATTTCTAGTTTTAGCTTTATTTTTAAAGAAAATTTTAAAATGTGGCCTTTCTGATCACAATGCCAATACTCTTTTCTATCACTAGAATTTTGTTGTCTACTAGAGTTTGCACCTTGCCCTCTTTGGCTTCCCCTTTCTTGAGACTTCCTTCTCTATTTTGAGGTGCATCATAACCCTAACCACAACCACCATCTTGGTCTCTACCGCAATCTCTACCTCTACTAGAAGAGTAAGATACTTGTATAGACTTGTTCTTTCTTTGAGAAGAAGAGGAATCCAAGCCAAGATTCTTCTCAAGTATCAATACAAAAATTAAGTTTACAAAATAAAAGAATAATAGACAGGTTTCCTCTTTTCACTTAGTTTGGCTTAGACTTGAACTACAAGTTTTTGGCCTTTTTTATTTACTTGAATAGTCTTGCCAAATTCTTTGATGCAATAGCAAGGGTTTTAGAATCCTACAAATAGCCCATCATGCTATATGTGACACTGATAGATGGCCAATACATGACTTTACTCCGTGTCTTCTCCCAATCTTTCTTAGTCTTTAACTATTATGCAATAGCATTTCATGCAAGAACTTTAGGTGCTAACACCATGTCTCCTTAGATGTAATTCAAAACACCTTTTCCCTTCAAGAAATTTGTCACCCTAAACTTCCATATAGGATAATTGTTCTGTAACGTGTCTACTTGTATCTTCAAGACACGTCTTAGCAGTCCATCGGAAAGGATGTCTAGAAAGGTCCGCCTAGCACTCCCATGGAATATTATGGGGTTTGTGATCTAGGGCTTTCCGCGTCTGCCACATAGCGGAAGTATTTTGGCTATTCCCACTTAGAATCCACCTGAATTAGGGTTTTCCTTATTGGTCATTTCCTAATGGCAGCTAGCATCGGACCCAAGCGAACTACTTTACGTAGAAATGCCAGGTCCGAAGCGGATTCATGCTGCACTTGGTTCAAGGAGAATGGGAAACGAGAGGGATGCAAAGCTCAACCTCTCTGCCATAAGGCATAGTCCCATTCCGTTCCCCTAAAACAACGTAAATCGGTTTCAATCATAACTCTAGGTCAATGCTTTTGTTGTTCATGTTCTTTGACGATCTTCCTGCTGTCCCTCGTGATTTGAGAAAAGTTTCTGGCCAACCGGGACCACCCATCCGTAGGACGGACCTATGGCCCATCCTCTGCACTTTCCTCGGGTTGTTTTAGTTATTTAATTACCTAACACATTAGTTGGACATGTAACAATCAGCTTCTTTAATTAACCCGTTAGACACTGGTTCTTTCACGTAATCATATCACTTGACATAGAAAAACAATATCAGACAAGTTCCTTATTAATAGGTTACCATATTTATCTTTGAAATACAAAAAGTCTAGCCCGTAGGCTTATCCACAATCCGCTTGAAGGCTATCCATCAATCCACAGGGATCACTAATCCAAGTTTCCACCCATAGACTAGTATGTGGGCCTCGAGATCCAATCGCGAGCCACGTTAGCCTCTTGTGCAGGGCTCGGAAGGCGAGGGATTTATGGCCAGAGCCCCTATGGCACCCAAGCGTCCTCCTGCTCCAAGTAGCGCTCAATGGAGAGACCTCTCGCAGCAGGTTCGGTCCACTTGTCCGGTGCGGTTAACAACCCCCTTGGTTAGGGTCAGGCAGGCAGTCGGGGGTAACTGAAGCTGCCTCTCCCTTCAGGCCTTCAACCTGAAGTATAGATATCCATCTATCTTTTAATTTATTGATCAAACAAAGCCAAACAATGCTCTAAAATCTGTAGCAAGCACAAACATTTCCATTGATCATTTTTGTTGGCAAACTGCTAAGGAATGAATCATTTCTTTCAAATGCGTCCAGCACTCGATCCGTGATGACTTGCAACTTGGCAAGATCCCCTATATCCTGGGTTAGGGTGTACCCTATTAGCCCGACTTGGTCAAACCTTAAGTTCATCTGTTATTTCAGTTTATCGGCTGGTCTTTAGTTTCCAATCAATCTTCTTTACTCAAGAAATATACTAAATTAGGATGATTATTTATCCTCTTGCAAGATAACTTGCGTAAGGACCTGCCAACCTGGTTGCGAGAATTTGGCCATTCCCTTGTGATCCAATCACAAGATCCTATGACTCCACACTTGCTGCACAAGTGTTGCATCGAATTATGAGACTTACTCTACTCATTGAACAGAGTCACGAAACAATCTATTCGTGATTACATTAGGCTAACGTTGTCAATCCTAGAGTTCCAAGTTCCATCTTGAAAGATTCTTAGGGACAAACCGTAGTTCACTTTCCAATTACATTTCACTGTCCCTACATTCAATGAATGTGGTCAAGTATTTAAGGTATAGGAGTTTCAGTTTTAGCAATATGTACAATTAGGTCATGTATTAATTTCCTAGTGAATTTCTTGGAATTTAACTCATTCTAAATGAGTACTCCATGGTTTAGGTGTTTTAGGTTTATGCCAATTTGTTTAACTCTAGAGGATAATTACGTGATCATTTTCACATGACTCATTGTCTATGCATAAATTTATTTTTCAACCCTAACTTATCGATTTAAGGTCGTTAGGTTAATTCCAACTAATCTTCCTATAACTTGCGAACAAAATTCATGCTAAACAACCAACCTTTTTCTTGATAATTTATGCAGTTGACAAACGATAATTTCCTAGAGTTATGCATTGTAAGAATCATTTCATGCCTTGCACTTTCCATGATGATTCCTTGCGAAGAGGATATGGGTCAACAGTGCGATATGCAGTTTATACTTCCAGGCTTAAACGAAGTATACTATTTTAATGGACATTAATCTAATTTTTAATTCATTTCAATGCATAAAGCTATTTGCTAGAAATGCATTTATGCTTCCTTTGTTTTGCTTGTTTTATTGAAAGTATTAATGACTAAGTTCCTCCGTCGTGAGCATTTAGGACAAAAATATATCCTATTTCCAACAATTAACCTTGCATGATTGAATTACAACAATATCAAATAAAAATTAGGAAGGAAAACTTGGGCTTGGGGTGAGATGTCCATGTGGATGCTAGGAGACGACCCTCCTATGGCTGCGCCTTGGACTTTCTTAGGAGGCATCGCAAATGCAGTCTTTTCATCGTGGATGCATCTTTACAACTCCTTTTTGAAAATCCACCGTGGCTCTCTTTGCGATAACTTGCTCCATCCGTCACAAGCGGTTTTAGAAGGCTTCCTCCTTGAAGTAGGGATTTTGAAAAAAAGGGGGTGTTTCAAAACCTTTCGCGAATAAGGCCCATTAAAGCCATGGGAGGGGCTTAATGGCCTTGTAAAGACTCGCACAAACAGGGAATAAAAAGGTGTGGAATCCCTTACGATAGCTTTTGAGTGGAAAAGGGAGGTGTCAAAAGACCCTCAACACTCTCTTTTCTTTTACGTGTGGGGGAAAAACAAAGCTCCAAGGGGTATTTTGCATGGGGAAAGAAAAGGGCTAAGGGGGCCCTTAGGGGGGATTTGAGATACAGGGGGGAAAAATAAGGCCTTTTAAGGGAAAAAACTTTGGGAGGGAAAAAAGGGCCTAAGACCTCTTAAAGGCCCCTCCAAGGAGAATTGGGGGGGGGGGAGATCTTATAGAGGCCTAAAGGGAAGTTTCCAGGGGGGAGAAAAAGGGTAGTCCAAAAGGTTATAGGAAGGAGGCTTAAGGAAGATTTAAATCACGCGAGGGGGTAAAATAAAACCTTTATGGTCAAATTCCTTTTGGGGGGGAAAGGGGGCTTAGAGCCCCCTCCCTTAGAAGCTTTAGAAGCTTCTGAAGACACATGGGGCAGGGGGGGAAACACAACGCCGATTCGGCGGCATTTGACGGCTGGGGCACGGACTGTGATAGCAGAGGGTGACTCGCATAGATAAGGCGGCTCCTCCTTGGCATAGGCCGCGATTTGCAGGGTCTCTCCTCAACTCCTCCTCTCCCTCAGACAGTGGCAGTAGCGGCTTAACCTCTCCCTTTCTTATGGCATCTCCAGCTCCATCTTGTCCACCTCCCCAAGCAACCCTAGCAGGCTAGCCTCCCATGGTTTATATAGGGGGGGGGGATAAGATCCTCCCTCCCCCACGCGTCGAGCTGCATGCTCAGAGTGTAAGCAAGCTCCAGCAAGGAGCTTGCTCTACATTCTATTCCCCTCTTCCTCCAGCTCGACAGTCGGCTGGAGGAGAGGGAAAAAATTTTTCCTTTATTTAATAATAAAAATTATCCCTATGCCCTATTAGAAGTAGTTCACGCGTGAAAGGAGGAAAATAAAATTAGAATGTTACATTCTCTCCCCCTTGGAGGAATCGAGATGTCCTCATCTCGAGATAAACTGGGGATATTGATGGTTGAAAGTTCCTTCATCTACCCAAGTGGCATCCTCTTCAGGATAATCTTTCCATTGGACGAGGCATTCTCTCAAGGTTCTGGATCTTAATTGTCTCTCCCTAACATCTAAGATCCTATCAGGCCTTAGTTCAAGGACTCCTTGACTAGGCATTACAACTTGTTGGTCATCAAGTACATGGTTAGGATTAGGTACATACTTCTTCAATAGGCTGATATGGAATACATTGTGAACGTTTAGGTTCTCAGGGGGTTACAGTTTATAAGCATTAGGTCCTAGGGTTTTGAGGATCTTGTACGGTCCACAATACCTTGGACTTAGCTTCTTGCAATCTCCTAAGGATAGGGAACTCTTATTAGGGCGTACGTGAATGAAGACCATGTCTCCTTCTTCGAAGATTCTATCTTGATGCTTCAAATCCGCGTATGCCTTCTGTCTATCCTTGACAGCTTGGATGTCCTGTCTTATTGACTTTATTTGGTCATCCATCTCTTCCAACATCTGCCTTGAAGCTTCAACCCTTAAGGTTGGATCTAAGAAGTTTAGGGGACTTCGACAGTCATGACCATACAATGCTTGGAAAGGGGTCATTTGAATGCTTTGTTGGTAAGAAGCATTGTAGGCAAATTCAACCAAAGGAAAGTATTGAATCCACCTCTTCGGATCCCAACAGCAGTATGCCCTAAGCATATCCTCGATGACTTTATTTACTCGCTCTATTTGGCCATCTTTTTGGGGATGGTAAGTGGTGCTAAAGTAGAGTTGAGTCCCAATGGCTTCAAAGATGGCTCTCCAGAAGTGTGATGTGAAGAGAGAATCACGATCACTAACGATTCTTCTTGGTAGTCCATGTAGCTTGAATATCTCCTTGATAAATAGCCTTGCAATGTCTGAGGATTTATAGTTTGTCTTTACTGAAATAAGGTGTGCAACCTTAGTAAGCATGTCAACCACAACCATTGAGAGCGGAATTTAGGAGACGGCAAGTGCTTAAAAATAGCTAAAAATTATGAATATCAAGGGAAAAATATTCACTGTCAAAGGCGGCGGCTCGATCTAGGACGATTTTAAGCGCCAAAGTGCTTTAAAGGTGCCCGAGCGACACTTGGTGATTTTTCATAATTTTTCAGACAGTCGTGCGGGTTGACACGAGCTATTGGCCAATGCGGGATGCTAAGCCGGACGCCCAGGATTTTTCAGAGCTCGATTCCGAGTCCGGACGGGGAAATGGCCAAGAAACCGGTCAAGATACGAAGAGGTGGACCAAAGTTTGGCCAAATGGGCAAGTGACCTTTGGGAGCCCAAGAAATTTTATGCAACAAAAAAGATAGCATGAAAACGTGGAGAGAGAGAGGATGAAGGAATCGTGATCAACATGGCGCCGAAAAATGCGCCCCATTGTTGATCAATGGAGCATGGCTGCTGCAAACAACCCCTGCAAGTGATGATTGGCCCTCATTCCCTCCTGTATGCAGACTCTATCGCCGCCCTTCGCCCGTGGAATGATGGCCTGGTTTGAAATCTCTGATTCTAGTCTTTCTCTCTCCTCCCTCTCTCTCTTCTAAGAGGCAGTTCATGTGGGAAGAAGGAGCAATGAAGAAAGAATGATGGAGGCTTGTCCGGCATGGACCGGATTGCTCCACGGGCCGAGAATGGTGATTTGTGATGTTGCTGGACATGAAGTGTTGCTGTTTTCCAAGTCTACAGCCATGGACACAAAACCCGAAACACGCGTTTAAGCAGTAAACTAAAAATTACAAAGGAAATCTAGTGTTTTATGCTTTTGATTGATGGAATGCCGTTCATATGGACTAAGATTTGATTATGTTGCTGATTCTTCTGAGTTCTTACTGTTTATAACCAGAAATTATGAAAAACATGCATTTCATGGCTCGAAATAATGTCAAGAAACCCGAAAACCGTGAAAAATGGGGAAAAACAAGGGTTTTGGGCGTATAAATGGGGAAAACCGTCGATACACATCAACTAATCTTTCAATTTTGTTGCAAATGAACTAAGGGCCACAGCCCACAAACTGGTTTCAATTTTCAGCAATTTAAAAAAATACAAGAAAATGAAGGAAATGGGGAAAAATGATAAAAACACCATGAAAAATAGGGGAAAAATACATTTGGGGCTACGAAAAATATAGAAAAATAGGATTTATGTTTGTTGATGTATGGCAAGGCTGGGGCATGAAGTTGTGCTTCAGTTCAGCCTTGTTTATTTGTTTTAGTGCGTGTTTCCTTCCTTTCTCCACATAAAATGACAAGGAAACCCTAAAAGAAATGAATGTAATGATGCACTATCGGCGGGGAAGGGTAGAGTTGTGGAAAAAATGGTTAAATGCCGCTGAGCATGAGGAATAATTTGCTGATTTTATATGCATTGCATCTAGGACGGAATAATAATGATAAAAATTAAACCCTAGTAGCACGAAGATCACTTCGGTGCTAGGTGTTGCAACGAAGCACAAAGCGGTTAGAAAGAAAAGCATGAAAGAGGTGTTTTGCACTTGCACGCTGGTGGTTTTTAAAATGTTTGAGCACTAGGCATCCACCTCTTTGCATGATCATTTAGAGGAAATTAAAAGTATCAGAGTTAGCTCCTGGATATGCATAGCAATTGTTTTCAGTAGGCCTGTGACCCACCGTTGAGAGTGTGAGGTTCCTATGCTGTAGGCTAGTCGTGGGATCCTAAAGGGGAAATTAAGTAAGGACAATGGTACATTCCTGGATACGTTTATTTGGTACCTTGAGTGACGTTTGTGCGAAATGTCTAAATGTTGAGCGACGCATCGAGGGGCCAATCCCCAAGGTGTAGGAGAGTCGCAGAGGGTTGACGGCATTCAGCCGTAGGAGGAACCCCATATGTGTATGTGATTCGAGCCTTTTGGCTATGTGAAAGGGACTCCCTCTGAGGAGCAATATTGGGTTAGGATCAGTTGGACTACAACGTATTACAAACGCAATGTTTAGGAAGGCAGAGATTTTGATAGACGCTCCTGGCCGCGAGGCCGAGGGGTTGTCTTGCGCATAGTGACGAGGTCCGGCTAGTGCATGAGCCAGTGCCGGCCCGTTTTTAGGTCCATCAGTGGTGCGTCTGCCGGGAGCTGCTTAAAAGTGGCGGTTCTCGAATCTTGGTTGTTTAAGTACCAACTAGCAGTTTATGCCAGAGGATACTGAGCTTGATCCGTTATTTATTGATAAGCATCGTCTAGCAGAAATCCAAAAGCAAGAAAGAGACGAAAGAGCTAGGCGACGTGCTGAAATTTTTAGGAGATATTCCCCTAAGCGTAGCGGTGCTGAACCCTTACGAGGGAGTGGATCTAGTGGTCTTAGGACCCCAAGCAGTAAGTTAGGAGAAGGTGGAAGCTCTAGTGCTCCCCTTCCTTCTATAAGCCAGTCCACGTCAAGTACGGGAGGTGTAACCCCACCGTCCCCTATTCCTAGTACAAATCCAATCCGCGTCATGGCGCAGCCTATTGCAATTCCAGCAGGAACGACGGATTTGCCGGCTCTAGGTTACCCACTACCCATTTTTAATGGGCTAGTTGAGGAAGATGCGGAACTCCACATTAGGGAGTTTCAAAAGCTGATGTTTAACTGTCGCATTCAAGAAGAAGGGCATTTAATGATGTTCTTCAACATGACTCTCAAAGGAAGAGCTGCTATATGGTATCATGGTTTAGAAGCCGGAACCATATTGAACATTGATGCATTTTATGGAGCTTTTCGAAGGGAGTTTGCCCCTGAAAGGGGTGGGCAATATTGGTTGCGTGTACTCAACGTGACCCGCCAAGATCCACACGAGGATATTCGTGCTTATGCGAAGAAGATAAAAGAGGTCTTCCGTAAGTTGGACACCTCTATTCCTATCCCCGCAGCTGCCCAATTGCAATATTTCCTACATGGTTTGGACTTTAATATCCAATTGCAGTTGAGTAGTGTTCCCTTGGGGGATATAGATACTGCCATTACACGAGCACAAGAGGTGGAATCCCGACTACAAGCAGCCTATGCTTCTAGAGGCAATTCGAACATGGGTTTAGTATTGGGAAACAATATGGCAATAGCCAATGGCAGTAGTGGCCAAGGGATAGCGATGGCTAACCCTAATGGGAGGGGGAACATGATACAGAATGTCCCTTTATTACCAGCTCCCCCTAGCATGTCGATGCCTACGGGCAGTCAAATGGCTCCAAGTAGTGGAGGCCAGGCGGTCAATTCCAATACCATGCCTGTGACTCAACAGCCTGTGCCTAATCGAATTGTTAGGCCGATTGAAAGACACGGTAATGACCAAGGTTATGAGTCGAGTTCTTCCAATGTTCTTGGCGAGGTTAAGGACATGATGAAGCATTATACCGACATGATTACGGAGCAGTATCGACAAATAGCCGTTGATGTCAACTTCCTTAAAAAACAACAAAATTTAATAGGAAGTAGATACCCAGAGGAGGGGGCACCTTCGAGGTTTAGTTGCAAATGGTGTGGTGGGCAGCACTATCCAAGGAATTGCCCAAATGTTAAGTGCGACATTTGTGGAAAATCTGGCCATTTAGCAGCTACTTGCTGGAGTAAGATTAGTTCCCTCCAGTGAGGAAGTCGGCAACCAGGGCCTGTCAATCATCGTGGCCAAGGAAATGATTCCCAGCCAGAAAATGGGCCTAAACAAATACTTCAACGACCAAAGACTACAGTGGAAGAGCTACCAAGTGGTAGTGGGGTTAGTTTGATTGAGGCTGTACGCGTTAATGATGCTGAAACCTCTAATATACGAGCTGTCCTTACAAGAGGTAAAAAGGGTAGAGAAGCCGACATGGATAAGCCTGTCGACGGAAACCCTAAACAAGGCGACAAAGGAACGCAAGTTTTGGATCCTACCCTAGAAGGGGGACCTTTGAAGCCCGTAGAGAGTAAAGCCGATAAGGAAGCACCAAAGAAGAAGGTGAAAGTTAAGAAAGAGGCAATAAAGCCAGCTCAGCGACCTAAAGAGCGGATGATTTGGCGTGAAAAGCGAGCTCTTTCGAACTATCATGAATTCGATTTGGCGGGCTCTCTTTGCGAAGTCAAGCCGGATGTGAACCTTTTGCAGCTTATTAAGCTTTCCCCAGGAGTACGCAAGGAATTTAGAAAGATCCTACGTACCGGGTATATCGTAGAACCTTTGGGTATTGCGCGAGTTGGTGATGACTGGTTTGAGCATGCTGAGAAGCATTGCCCAAGGGTTGCAGCCTATGTCGATGGGATATTAGTAGATTATGCCATTGTCGACACGGGATCATCTGTTAACATTATGAGTTCTGAACTGATGGAAAGGTTGGGTCTTGCGATCCAAAAAGATACCTCCACAATTCTCAGAATGGCAGATGACAGTTTGAGACAGCCGGAAGGCTGCATTACTAAGGTCCATGTCACTGTTGCAAATGTAGAATGCCTGTTGGACTTTAGGGTGATTCGTTTTGCAGGGCGGCCAAGTTACCAAGTATTACTTGGACGACCTTGGATCTTGCAAGCGGATTGCCAAGTGGATATACCCGCCGGTCGATTGTTATTCGGCAGAGGTGCCCAGCGTGTGGTGGTTGATGCTTATCCTGAGTCCCCGCAGAGTGAGAGGGCTCCTCTATCTTCTACAGAATTGGAGACATTAGAAGATTCATCTGTTAGTGAGACATCATCGAGCGATGAGTCCAAAGAGGGATCCACCACGGAGGACATCTATCAGATCACTTTGAACGAGCCGATAGAGGCCCAAGATCGTATAAGAGATGCAGATGTTATCGAGCTAGACCTTGGTACGCTTGATGATTCGCGGCCAATCAAATTAGGCTCTATGCTCAGCTCAGCAGAAAGGGAGGACTATGTGGCCTTGATCCAGGAATTCCGTGATATCTTTGCCTGGAGTTATGATGAGTTGAGAGGCATCCCTCCCAGTCTTGCTGTTCATACAATTCCGTTGAAAGAGGGCAGTCGTCCTGTACGGCAGAAAGTAAGGCGTATGCCTTTCGAATTGAGGGACGGGCTGTTTGAAGAGTTACAGAAGCTTCGAAAAGCGGGTTTGATTTTTCCTGTGCAACACACAGAATGGTGTTCGCCAGTTGTGATTAGAAAGAAGAAGAATAATCAGATCCGTTTATGTGTAGACTTTAGGGAGCTGAATAAGCAGACAGTTAAGGACTACTACCCATTGCCATTTATTGACCAGATTTTGGATCAATTAGCGGGTAGGGAGATATATTCGTTTATGGATTGCTTTGCAGGATACAACCAAATGGCAATTGCAGAAGAGGACAAGTTGAAAACAACTTTTATCACTGTATTTGGCACTTTTGCTTACCACGTGATGGCTTTTGGTTTATGCAATGCGCCTGGTTCGTGGCAACGAACAGCCGATAAGACATTCGGTGACATATCCCCTGAAGAGTTGAGGGTGTTTATTGATGACTTAGGGGCCGCCACCGTGAGAGAAAGGCAGTTGATCATTTTGAGAAAATGCTTTGAGCGTTGTAGACAATTTTGCATCGCCCTAAACCCACGGAAGTGTGCTTTTGGAGTACCTTATGGGCTATTGCTAGGCCATGTGGTCAGTTCGGTAGGAATTGCGACAGACCCCGAGAAGGTGAAAGTTATAGTTGCCATGGGTCCACCACGCACTCCGAAAGAGGTTCATAGCTTTCTGTCTTCGGTTGGTTACTACCGTAGATTCATTAACGCCTTAGCAGAAAGAACGTTGCCACTTACAAATTTATTGTCCTTTAGCTGTTCGTTTGTATGGGGTGACCCTTGTAAGGTAGCATTCGAGGATGTGAAACAAGAGCTAGCAAGAGCGCCCGTTTTAAAAGCACCTAAAAGAGGTGAGGTGTTCTATATATTTTCAGCAGCCACCATGTATAGTATCAGCTGCTGTTTAGCCCAAATTTGGGAAGAGAAGTGGTACCACCCGATTGCTTTTGCTAGTCGGAAGCTGGGGGTATCCGAAATCAATTACACCTACATGGAGAAGCTGTGTCTAGCGATGGTCTTTGGGACCAAGAAGTTTAGGCATTACATTCTCTATGAGAAAGTCGTGCTTTATACGAAGGCGGAGGGACTTCGACTATTGATGAATAAGCTACAGCCGCCTGATCGTCTAGCAAAGTGGTTGATCACTTTGCAGGAATTTGATTATGAAATCAAGAGTAAGCCACCAAGGTTGCAAGGCATCGTGGAATGTCTAGTGGACTTTGGGGAGCCGAAAGAATCTGTGGCTGAAGGTAGTGACATGGAGATGATATTTAAAATAGATACGGCATCTATTCCCTCCTGGTATGCTGCAATAACGCATTATTTATCAACGGGAGAGGCGGGATCCGAACTATCTAAGGCTGAGAAAAGGAAAATTAAGCAGCAAGCGTTAAAGTTTGCCTTGATCGCAGGTACATTATATCGGCAAGGGGTTGATGATATCTATCGCCGATGTGTGACGCCTGACGAGGTGCCATTCATTTTGGAAGAGTGCCATGATTCTGCTTGCGGTGGCCATTTTGCTGGACGGCTTACAGCACAAAAGGCTTTAAGAGCAGGTTATTGGTGGCCTGCCATCTTCCAGGATGCGTTTGCGTATGTTAAGCGATGCGATATTTGCCAACGACATGATAGTCGAGAGAATAGGAAACGACCACTCACCCCTATTATGGCGATACTTCCATTTGAGAAGTGGGGAATAGACTTTGTGGGTCCTATTACTCCGTCATCGACTACGCAAAAGAGGTACATCATTGTAGCAACTGACTACTTCACAAAGTGGTCAGAAGCACGTGCAACAAGGAAAGATGATGCTAAAGAAACTGCTAGTTTCCTTTTAGAGCAGATAATATGCCGGTTTGGTCCACCGAAAGAATTAGTGTCAGACCGCGGAACTCATTTCCTGAATAAGGTGATTAAAGGTTTGACAGAGTTGTGGAACATCAAGCATAACAAGACAACCCCATATAATCCGCAAGCTAATGGTCAGGTTGAAAGCACCAACAAGCAGCTTGTAGGCATCCTGTCCAAAATTGTGTCGGAAAAGAAACGGGATTGGGATAAAAAGTTATACGTGGCAGTGTGGGCTTATAATACGACTTTCAAACGAGCCACTGGCCATACCCCGTTCAAGTTAGTATATGGGGAGGAGTGTGTCTTGCCTTTAGAGATTGAGCTGCCGACTATTCGATTTGCTATCAATCATTCTTTAAGCGATGAAGACGCTCTTTTTGAGCGTTTGACGACACTGGCACATTTAGATGAGCTTAAGTTGCAGAGCTTATTGCACCAAGAAGTGGCGAAGCGCCGAATGAAGAAGCTACACGACCTCAAAGCCAAGAAATACACCTTCAAGAAAGGACAGCTTGTTCTGTATTATGACGCACGACGTGAATTATTCCCAGGCAAGCTAGAACCCAAATGGGATGGGCCCTATAAGATCGTTAGAATAGGAAAGAATAAATCCACAGTTTTGTTAGCTGACCTTGAGGGGATAGAATTTAAAAATAAGGTTAATCTTAATAAGATTAAACCTTATTACTTCTGATTGCACTAATGCTATGACTGCCTTGCAGGTCTAGGCAAGATTGATCAAACATCTGCAAGGAAATCGTGATAGAGGTTGATGGGTCGTCTGATCCCTTATTTAGAACACCCATATTTGGAACAGAGGTATCATCAGGGAAAGCTCATTTGGTGGAGCAAAGGATACAAGGTGATTGAGCAAGAAGGCGGGACATTTATTTGGGAAATCAAGGTCTTCTGCCATCACTGCCTACAAATTTTGACGAGCATCCCTGTTGAATTCAATGATGATGGAGGGATGGAGCCTACAGTCCACCCGTTGAATATGCTGAATTTCGATTACCATAATTACGAGTAGAGTTCAGGATGGCAGGATATGTAAACCCTTTATGGACGTATACCTTGTACTTTGATGGGGCGTCCAGGGGTCCATGCAAAAAAGGAAGCGTAGGAGTTGTCATCCGAGACCCCCGCCGACGCATTGTCATGAAGTTAGCTGCTTATCTCGGGGCGAATTTTACTAATAATATGGCCGAATACAAAGCCCTGATAATGGGTTTGAATATTGCAAAGAAGGGTGGTATCCGCCAGTTGTTGGTGAAAGGGGACTCTCAGTTGGTTTTAAATCAACTCAATGGGACGTACATGGTGCGGAACCCGATCCTTTGTATGTACCATCATACTGCCATAGCCCTGCTAGACGAATTCAATAGAGTGTCTTTTCAGCTGATTCCACGGAATTGGAATCAGTTTGCCGATTCATTGGCTAATCTTGCGTATGAAGAGGACCTCTTCTTTAATTGTGGCCCTTGTCCCGATATATCTATTGATGGTGAGACAGGACCTGGTCGTTTGTGGGGTATGCTTTCTGAACATGCCCTCTTTGGCAGACGATGGTTGATTTGGGTGATGCAGAGGGTAAGCGAGACTCATCTCCCTTTATTATCTGGGACCCATAGACTGATTCGACGACATGTGATGCGAACACCTCTTGCGATATACGCAGGAGGGATAGGTCATAATTTAATGCACCTAGTTTAGGGCTATGCGCCCTTGTTCCCCTGGGAATAGTATGCTTTGATGTCTATCATGGTTGTTTCCAGGAGGATGTTATGCATAGTATTGTTTGATTTCATTAGGCCAAGAGGGCCGATTCAGTTTTGTAGC
Organism: Lygodium microphyllum; assembly: GCF_053477565.2. Lineage (NCBI taxonomy): Eukaryota > Viridiplantae > Streptophyta > Polypodiopsida > Schizaeales > Lygodiaceae > Lygodium > Lygodium microphyllum. The sequence goes on from NC_141161.1 coordinate 56,567,626, forward strand.
AAAGTCATGTCTGATTTCATTAGGCCAAGAGGGCCATTTCCCTGTCTAGTGCGGGTGCGTTTAATTGGGTTTTTGTTTTAGTGTTGTGCTGGACAGGTTTTGCGGGTTGTGGAATTTTGTGGAGCCTGGAGGAGCCTTTGCTGCGATGGGAGCTTCTTTTTGGGCCAATCCAGGTGATATTTCTCCTTTACGAGTACCTTTCTTTCCTATTATATGTGTATTTGTACTTGTTGAGGGGATACTTTTTGTTGGGGACCGGCGACCAAGGCATGAAGTCCCAGGTTTAGGCTACGTATGTTTGAGGGAGGTCGGAGTAGTCATTGCCTCCTGTAAAGACATTGTTAGACATTGAAAGATCTGTTTTAGAAGGAAGCCTAGTGGCTCTGTTCTGCTAGCCTGCTAGGCAGCCGTTCTAGGAGTTCTTGTTAGCAGTGAGGCAGTTAGAGAAGCCTGCTAGAAGATAATAATAATGATGCCAAGAAATCCTGAATATCCTAAAAGATGAATATAAATACGAAGGTGTGTAAAAAGGGGTTCTAACCCCTATCAATGAAAAGAAATGAAAATATATAAGCAGTTGATCATCGCCTTGCGAAGGCCTGGTAGGTTCCTGGGGACGAGTCAGACCCGGGGCCGATACCTTGTCTTCCTCGGGGTGGCTTCTTGCTGGAAAAATAATATCAAAACAAGGAAGGTTGGAGCGAAAATAAAAGTGAGCGTTAGAAAAGGATTAAGTGTCGCCTTGCGAGGGCTTGGTAGGTTCTTGGGTGCCGAGACAAGTCCTGAGACCGATGCCCTGTTCTCCTTGGGTCACTACGCTCAGCTCCCTCCTTTTTACATGCCCAAGTATGTTCATCCAATCAAAACCCTCAAAGAAGAGATATACTGAAAGAAAATATCCTTTGTTCAGGCTATAGGAGTCCTCGCCTTGTAGGAGCTCCTAGTTGCGTTGTCTTTAGTTGGTCAGTAGTTCAGACTACCACTTAGGGCAACCTCTTTGGCAGTTCTTTTTAGTTTGGCTGTGTTGGAGCAGCTGGTTAGTGACTCACTTCGGATCTTCTATTAGATGATGCTAGGCCTATTCCTTGTGGATGTCATGCCTTGGTTCTGTCCAGGGGTAGGGGGAGCATTGTGCTGAGTTTTATGATGATAATTGTTTTGTATCAGTTTGATGCTTCTTTGGTTGTTTATGTGCAGATATGTTCGTGGATTCGACGGGCTGAGTCGCCCTATCCCGTGGTCGCCAATGAGAGCGGAATTTAGGAGACGGCAAGTGCTTAAAAATAGCTAAAAATTATGAATATCAAGGGAAAAATATTCACTGTCAAAGGCGGCGGCTCGATCTAGGACGATTTTAAGCGCCAAAGTGCTTTAAAGGTGCCCGAGCGACACTTGGTGATTTTTCATAATTTTTCAGACAGTCGTGCGGGTTGACACGAGCTATTGGCCAATGCGGGATGCTAAGCCGGACGCCCAGGATTTTTCAGAGCTCGATTCCGAGTCCGGACGGGGAAATGGCCAAGAAACCGGTCAAGATACGAAGAGGTGGACCAAAGTTTGGCCAAATGGGCAAGTGACCTTTGGGAGCCCAAGAAATTTTATGCAACAAAAAAGATAGCATGAAAACGTGGAGAGAGAGAGGATGAAGGAATCGTGATCAACATGGCGCCGAAAAATGCGCCCCATTGTTGATCAATGGAGCATGGCTGCTGCAAACAACCCCTGCAAGTGATGATTGGCCCTCATTCCCTCCTGTATGCAGACTCTATCGCCGCCCTTCGCCCGTGGAATGATGGCCTGGTTTGAAATCTCTGATTCTAGTCTTTCTCTCTCCTCCCTCTCTCTCTTCTAAGAGGCAGTTCATGTGGGAAGAAGGAGCAATGAAGAAAGAATGATGGAGGCTTGTCCGGCATGGACCGGATTGCTCCACGGGCCGAGAATGGTGATTTGTGATGTTGCTGGACATGAAGTGTTGCTGTTTTCCAAGTCTACAGCCATGGACACAAAACCCGAAACACGCGTTTAAGCGGTAAACTAAAAATTACAAAGGAAATCTAGTGTTTTATGCTTTTGATTGATGGAATGCCGTTCATATGGACTAAGATTTGATTATGTTGCTGATTCTTCTGAGTTCTTACTGTTTATAACCAGAAATTATGAAAAACATGCATTTCATGGCTCGAAATAATGTCAAGAAACCCGAAAACCGTGAAAAATGGGGAAAAACAAGGGTTTTGGGCGTATAAATGGGGAAAACCGTCGATACACATCAACTAATCTTTCAATTTTGTTGCAAATGAACTAAGGGCCACAGCCCACAAACTGGTTTCAATTTTCAGCAATTTAAAAAAATACAAGAAAATGAAGGAAATGGGGAAAAATGATAAAAACACCATGAAAAATAGGGGAAAAATACATTTGGGGCTACGAAAAATATAGAAAAATAGGATTTATGTTTGTTGATGTATGGCAAGGCTGGGGCATGAAGTTGTGCTTCAGTTCAGCCTTGTTTATTTGTTTTAGTGCGTGTTTCCTTCCTTTCTCCACATAAAATGACAAGGAAACCCTAAAAGAAATGAATGTAATGATGCACTATCGGCGGGGAAGGGTAGAGTTGTGGAAAAAATGGTTAAATGCCGCTGAGCATGAGGAATAATTTGCTGATTTTATATGCATTGCATCTAGGACGGAATAATAATGATAAAAATTAAACCCTAGTAGCACGAAGATCACTTCGGTGCTAGGTGTTGCAACGAAGCACAAAGCGGTTAGAAAGAAAAGCATGAAAGAGGTGTTTTGCACTTGCACGCTGGTGGTTTTTAAAATGTTTGAGCACTAGGCATCCACCTCTTTGCATGATCATTTAGAGGAAATTAAAAGTATCAGAGTTAGCTCCTGGATATGCATAGCAATTGTTTTCAGTAGGCCTGTGACCCACCGTTGAGAGTGTGAGGTTCCTATGCTGTAGGCTAGTCGTGGGATCCTAAAGGGGAAATTAAGTAAGGACAATGGTACATTCCTGGATACGTTTATTTGGTACCTTGAGTGACGTTTGTGCGAAATGTCTAAATGTTGAGCGACGCATCGAGGGGCCAATCCCCAAGGTGTAGGAGAGTCGCAGAGGGTTGACGGCATTCAGCCGTAGGAGGAACCCCATATGTGTATGTGATTCGAGCCTTTTGGCTATGTGAAAGGGACTCCCTCTGAGGAGCAATATTGGGTTAGGATCAGTTGGACTACAACGTATTACAAACGCAATGTTTAGGAAGGCAGAGATTTTGATAGACGCTCCTGGCCGCGAGGCCGAGGGGTTGTCTTGCGCATAGTGACGAGGTCCGGCTAGTGCATGAGCCAGTGCCGGCCCGTTTTTAGGTCCATCAACCATGATGGATTTTTATCCTCCCTGGACTTGGGGTAGGACTACAACAAAATCCATACTGATGAATTCCCATTTCATTTGGAGAATGTCAAGCGATTGCAGCTTCCTTGGCATCTTGACATGTTCGGCTTTGATACGTTGACAAGACAAACACTCGGTGACATATTTGAGAATGTCACCTTTAAGCCTCTCCCAATGGTAGCTATTCCTAACTGCATTAAGAGTCTTGGCATAGCCAGGATGTCCTGAGAAAGAGGAATCATGAGCTTCCCACAATATCTTTTGCTTAAGTGACTGGCTTGCTGCTATACATAGCCTTGTTCTATAGTAGACAAGTCCACTATTGATAGAAAATTCATGATACCTAGCATGTAGCTTTTGATCCTGATCTTTGATAGAGATTTCCCTTAGCATCTTTTGATAGGCTGGATCATGGCATGCTTCCTCTCTAGCTAACTCAAGTATTGGATTGTTTTGAAATGATACTTTGCCATATCTAATAAAATACAAGAAAACTAACAAGAAATGCTTCCAAGAAATGCTAGAAAAAAACCATAGCTTGCCATTCATATTCAATGAGAAGAAGAAATACAAATGTTAAAGCCATGGCTGCTTGTTGAGAATACTATGATGATGGCTGCTGCAAGGTACACAACCTTTGCAATGGTGGGGAAGGAAGAAACCTTCTAGCTCCAAGAAGTGGAGTTTCAAGAAATGAATTGAAAAAGATGTGTTACATTGGCATTCTCTTTCCTTTTATACTCTAGCCTAAAATAGACTAAATTGGCCTAATTAAAGTAGCATGAAAATTGCTTTATTACAATCCATCCCTGCCCAAAAGTTTTGTCCTCAAAACTTTGAAAATTGAAATGACAAGTGGATGGTAAATGTAAAGGAACGAGATATCATTGCTGAATTTCCTTGTTGAAGTTGTCCTTTGAAGAAGATACTCTTCCATGAAAAGAAACTTGAAAATAAAATCAAAACAGTGAAAATATGGAATGTTGTCCTAAAAAAGGTAGTGATAGTAAATGACCCATAACTTTGGATAGAAATGTCGGAATGATGCATGTGAGGTATAGAAATGAAGTTTACTTCATAAGGTATCCATCCATGTCATCAAAATCCAATTTTGATGTCTATAGGTCAATTATTCTCATGACAGAAATTTATAACAGAAAGCTGTCCACCACTATGTAATGAGCTAAGTATCTTCTTGAAGAAGCCATGGATATTGATCCAAATATGAAGCATGCTGCCAAGATGATTCTTTCATAGGCAATCCTTTCCATTTGACAAGATATTCCATAACAATACGGTTCCTTAGAACCTTCTCCCTCTTACTGTTGAGTGTTGAAATGACCCATAACTTTGGATAGAAATGTCGGAATGATGCATGTGAGGTATAGAAATGAAGTTTACTTCATAAGGTATCCATCCATGTCATCAAAATCCAATTTTGATGTCTATAGGTCAATTATTCTCATGACAGAAATTTATAACAGAAAGCTGTCCACCACTATGTAATGAGCTAAGTATCTTCTTGAAGAAGCCATGGATATTGATCCAAATATGAAGCATGCTGCCAAGATGATTCTTTCATAGGCAATCCTTTCCGTTTGACAAGATATTCCATAACAATACGGTTCCTTAGAACCTTCTCCCTCTTACTGTTGAGTGTTGAAATGACTTGTTTTTTTGGCTAATTTTTGTTGTTTTTGAGAGCTGAATGGTTGATTTTATGAGATGATTGATTGGTTTGGAAGAGGTTTGAGAGTGTTTTGGATGATATTGATTGTGTTTTGGAATTTCATGATGTTTATCAGTAGAGATATGAGGTTCTATGATGTTTTGATAGGTTCTGATTGGTTCTATATACCTTCTCTATAGCTTCTGTTTTGTTCTGTTTTGTTCTGATTATCTTCTGTAAGGAGGGATGGGTTGATGATTGATGAAGATTGAGATCTTGTGAAAGCTTATTGAATGGTTTTTGAGAGTTTGGAATGGTTTGAGTATGAGTTATGTGGTTTGGATGACCTTCTGTAACCTTCTGTAGGTCTTCTGTAGAGCTTCTATCTATTATGTTCTGTACTGTAGCTGTTCTGTATGCTTCTGTATGTGTTCTGTTAGATGAGAGTGTAGCTTGGGAAAGTTTTCTAGCCTTGAAAAGAGGTGAATACAAGTGCAAAAGAGCTCAAAGAAGTGAAAGAAGTAGTTGCTGAAGACTCAAGTGAAGACTGGAGTGAAGTGACAGTAGTGAGCTATGAAAGGACACTGTAGTGGCTCTGGTGACTCTTCATATCAGACATACCTCTTGGGAGGGGTATCCACGACCTAAGAAGGATTATTGAGGGTGATTTTGAGAGATTTTAGTGAGGATATGATGTATTATTGATGGAGAGAGAGAGAGAGAGTCAGAGATAGTCAAATCTAATGAAACAGAGTGATTGTATGTGAGAGATTGAGAGAAAAGACTATGAAGATATTGAAGATGAATACTATGTGATGTATTTCCATTCAAAGATGGTGTATTCCTTTGCTTTCATTGTTATATTGATGGATTTTGTGAAGATGTTGAAAAATATGGTTGATTCTATCAAATCCGTGGGAGATCTACATGATGCTGTATGAAGATTTGTTGTGCCTGGTGTTCTTTTCTTCATTGTGATCATATGAAACCTAATAAAAAAGCTTGTTGATGTTACAAGATAGATTTTCTTGCAAGAGAATTCTCTTTTCCTTGGTGTTCCTCTTGGGGATCCACTTACCAATAATCCTTTCGGGCTCATAGATGATTAAGCCATCCTCATCAAGAGGAGGTAGTTCTTCAAGAACTTGTATGTCAGGGCCAATATACTTCTTAAGTTGAGACACATGAAAAGCATTATGAATACATGTGGATGAAGGCAAATCAAGTTGGTAAGCAAGATCTCCAACTTTTCTTGTGATTTGATATGGACCATAACAGCGATGAGCAAGCTTATTATGTCCGCCCTTGAGAGAAGCATAACGAGACTTAGGTACTTTCAAAAATACCCATTCTCCTTCTTCAAAATCCACATGCCTTCTCTTATCATCCGCATATGATTTCATTGTCTCTTGTGCCTTCATGATGTTTTCTTTGCATTGCTTCATTAAGGCTTCCATCTTTTCCAACTCTTCTCGAGCAAGAGGATTCACTTCATCATGAAACAATGCTAAAGGTACTTGGACTTTGTATCCATACAATGCCTCGAATGGTGACATACCAATACTCATATGATGAGTATTATTATAACAGAACTCCGCAAGATGAATCCAATGATCCCATGCATTCTGTGTATCATGGCAAAAATGTCTCAAATAGACCTCTAACCATTTATTGACCCTTTCAGTTTGGCCATCTGTTTGTGGATGATAGCCAGTACTTGGAGTTAATTTGGTACCCATGGAAGTAAAGAGACTTTTCCAAAAATTTCCCATGAACTTGGAATCCCTGTTAGAAACAATCTTCATAGGTAATCCATGAAGTCTGAAAATTCCTTCCATGAACTGATCTGCCACCTGGTTGGCTGAATATTGGACTTTGGTAGGTAAGAAGTGGGCTGATTTGGTAAGACGATCAACCACAACAAAAATGCTATTCCAGCGCTGCTTAGTGGTAGGAAGTCTTGTAATGAAATCCTTACTGATATCAGTCCATTTACCATGAGGAATAGGCAAAGGCCAAAGTAAACCACTAGTAGGCAATAAATTGGAATCTTTATTCTGCTGGCATGGTAAGCACTGCATGACATACTCCTTGACATCTTTCCAAAGTCCCTTCCAATAAAAACATTTGTGGATCTTATCAAAGGTTTTAAACAAGCCAATATGTCCTACCAAAGGAGAAGAATGCATCTCCTGCAAAATACGTGGCCTAAATGATGTGATTGAGGGGTCAAATAGACTCTCCCTTTGAACCAAAGAAGTCCACTTTGCCACTTGAAATTGAGAAATTCAAATGCATTGTCTTGCTGTAATTTCTTCATAATATTGGCTGTGTGTTCATCCAAAAGATATTCTTCTTGAATGTCCTGAATCCAATCTTTATGTATGGTAGAGATAGTAGAAACGGTACATGCCCACATCCTGGATAAGGCATCAGCCACTACATTATCCTTGCCTACCATATAGGATATCTCAAAATCATATCCTTGAAGAGTAGCTAACCACCATCTTTGTTTGGGAGAGAGATTTGGCTGAGAAAGAAAATACTTCAACACTCGATGGTCACTCTTCACCTTAAAATGGCTGCCATAGATGTATGATGCCACTTCTTAATAGCATGAAGAATGGCTAACATTTCTTGCTCATAGACATGGAGTTCCCTTTCTTTATCATCTAACTTCTTTCTTTCATAAGAAATAACACCATGATCTTGGCATTAAACTGCCCCAATGCCTCTACCACCCACTAGCATCTGCATAGATGGTAAATTCCTTGGAAAAGTCTGGACACACTAAGATATGTGCTAAAATAAGAAGAATTTTCAGCTCATTAAAGCTCATAGTGGCTGTAGCATCCCAAAAGAAAGCTTCTTACTTCAATCTATCAGTAAGAGGAGCTGCTACATGGGCATAATTCTTGATGAATCTCCTATAGAAGGAAGATAATCCAAGAAATCCTCTCAATGAAGTAGAATTTTGTGGTATGGGCCAATCTTTGATGCACTGTACTTTCTTTGGATCAATCATGATTCCTTTCTCACCAACTATATGACCCAAATATTCCACTTCATCAGCCATAAAAGTACACTTGCTTTCCTTTGCAAAAAGCTTGTGTCTTCTCAAAGTTAGGAGAACTTCTCTGACATGTTCCAAATGTTCCTCTCTATTCTTGCTATAGATGAGAATATCATCAAAGAATACCAAGACTGATTTATACAAGAATGGCTACAAAATCTTGTTCATAAGTGCTTGGAAGGTTGCAGGTGCATTGGAAAGTCCAAATGGCATGACTAGGAAGTGGTAGAGACCTCTTTCTATCCTAAAAGCTGTCTTGTACTCATCCCCTGCTTTCATTCTTATTTGATGATACCCTGATCTTAAGTCGATCTTGGTGAAAACCTTTGCATCCTTGAGTTCATCCAGCAAATCATCTATGCGGGGAATTGGGTACCTGTTCTTCACAGTACTCTTATTTAGATCTCTATAGTCAATACACATCCTAAATGACCCATCTTTCTTCTTGACAAGTAGTATGGGAGAAGCAAAAGGTGACTTACTAGGCTAAATAAATCCCATTTCCAGCAAGTCTTTATCATGTTTCTCTACTTCTTCTCTCTCACACTTGGATAATCTGTAAGGAGGTTTGTTGATGGGTTTAGTATTAGGCATTAAATCAATAGGATGATCCACTTCTGGCTGAGGAGGCAACGATGTAGGTGGCTGAAATATGTCCTTAAACTCTTCCAAAAGTTTACATAGACATGGATCTTGCTCCGTAGGTGAAGTAGATTGTTGATTTTCATCTGCCTTTGATAGAAGAAGTGTGAAAATGCAAGACATAGCATTGATTTCCCTCTTCATCTTCTTCTTACTGATTATTTCCACTTGTTTCCTCTCAATGCCATTAAGTTTTACTTGCTGCCCATTCCAAGTAAACTCCATAAACATCTGGTTAAGATCCAAGGAAAATTTTCCAAGCTATTTAAGCCAATCGCAGCCAATGATGATGTCAATAGGACCCATATCTAGGACAATCAAGTCTGTCATAATAGTGCAAGACTGTGATAGTTCAATAGGAGTCTACCGGCATATCTCTTTACTCAACTCTTGAGCTCCATTTTCCACTTGTACCTTCAATAGGGAATCCATTTCTTGTGGAAATAACTTCAGCTCATACAATGACTTAGCATTGACAAAACTATGTGTGCTGCCCATATCAATGAGAATATGAGCAACCTTTGAATTTATAGTACCTTTGAGCCAAAGTGTATTTTCACCCTTACAACCCATCCATGCATCCAGAGATATGGAACGTAACATGGGTTGACAAGAAACCATAGAACCACCTGGATCATAGGGAAAGCTATTGACCGGCTCTAAATCCTCCTGCACATCTTTGTCCTCTTGATCATGCATGTCTTCATATGTGGGGGCTGCATCCACTTGCAAAAGAGAATCTTCATTTGCTTCTTCATCCTCAAATTCTTCTATATTCAGCATGTTTGACTTTTATATGTATCCCTTGCACTTCTGTTTATGTTCAGGAGACCACTTCTCTCCACACTTGTAACATAGGCCCTTGTTTTTGTCATTGGGAAGTGCTTTATTGTTGTTGGCAATGGGATATGGTTTTGTTGTAGCTTCAGTCCTCTTAAAATCTCCTTTTGAATCAGCATTACTCCTAAAATTAGTTCCCTGTCTTGAAGCATAAGCTGTAGGATATATAGGCACCCTGCTGGAATTATTTGAGAATCTATTTTCAGCTCTATTTCCTTCTCTTTGTTGGCTAAACTGCTGTCCAAATCTCAAGGCCTGATTTGCTTAATAATGTGTCCTTGTTTTGGGCTGAAATGCAGTCAACTCTCTTCTATACTTTTGGCTATACCTTTCAGCATATTGTATGGCTGCATATACACTAGTTGGTTTGGCTACTCTAACTTCAATTGAAAGGTTAGGATCAAGACCAAAGATGTACTTATTTAACTTGGCTGCATCGGAGATACCTTTGACATACATGGAAAGATTTAAGAATTGGCTGGAATAATCCCTTACGGAAGATCCCCTTTGCCTAAGATCATACCATCTTCGTTCAAGTCTTTCCTTTTCCATGGGTGACACAAATACTTGAGTCATGGCTGATTTAAACTCATCCCAAGATTGAAAATTTTCCCCTATCTTGCACATGTATCTCCACCAAATATGTGCATACCCTTCTAGGTGTAGGGCTGCATAACAAATCTTTGCTTGTTCGTTGTGAGGGTAAAGAGTGAAGTACATTTCCAATTTATTGATCCACTCCTCAAGCTCGGTCGGTGAAGGGTTATCTCCTTTGAAATTTGTTATATTGATCTTATCCTTGTATTCTTTATCATAGTGATATTGCTGCCCACCATGATTGTTGAAGCCAAAAGATTGTTGTCTATGAAAAGAGTCACTCCTTGGTTGATACCCATGATTGTTAGTATATGATTGCTGCCCATTGTGATGGTTTCCATGAGATTGATGGCCAAGCAATGAATTTCCATGTGATTGGGTATGATTAGAAACACTATGTGGCATTCTATCCTCATGATCATTAACATGCTGAAAACTGTCATGAGCATTTACATGCTGAAAACTGTTCCCATGTACATGCTATCCATGATCTTCTCTCACATTAGGTTCTCTTACATTAGGAGTTTGAGCATGATGAGTATCAAACTCTTTATAAAAGGGGTGACATCCATGAATAAACACTTCTTCATCTTCATGCAGTGAATGACCTTGCTGTCCATGTTCTCTTGAGATAGGAAATTTAGGCCTGCCTCTATTCCATGAGTTAGCACGTGGCTGAGCAGTTTCATTGACTCTAGAAGGACCACCATGTTCATAAGTCAATGGTATATTTTGATGAGTTGTAGTAGATCTCACATTCCCATGAATAAGTGGCACGGATGGCGGTTTACTTTGGAATCTATCTCCCAAATTGCTGAATATAGTGATCAATTGATCAAACTTGGTATCCAATCTATTACTTTGTTGCTCCATATGAGAAATCATCTTATTAAATTTATCATCCATGGAGTGGGTAAGATGAAGTAAACCATCATTCATATTGCCAAGTTGCTTAGACATTTGTTGGAAGTCATTAGAATCACGTGAGATGTTTACTTCATTCCCCTAATCTATGACATGAGGATTCTTTGGCCATTGCACCTCGTCATTGGTGGTACTAACTCCCATGAATTCTAGCCTCTGATTTGTGGCTCTATTATTGTCATTTGTCTCAGCATGATACTCCTCCAACCCTTCCTCAATGTGGTCTAACATTTGCTCTTTCTTCCTGTTCCTTGCCATGTTGTAATTTCAGCACTGTCAGTACCTTGAGCTATGCTTCCCCGATCCAAGTGCTTTATAGCTGAAAACGGAGCTTACAATATGTATATATATTATATTTACTGAAATAAGCATTTTGGAAAAGGTATATAATGGTTCTAGACCAAAATAGTGTCTCTCTGTCTTCCTATCAAAGTGTAGTTTATAGTGATCACCTATCACAAAATGGGCTATAACTTGAGCTCCGCAACTCCAAATAAGGCGTGCTATAGCTAGGATCGAAGAGGACTTTGATCTCTATGTACTGAGCACAAGAACCCTTATTTCAGAATTAAAAATGCATTTTCTGTAATAGGTTCTTTATGACTGTCCAGACTGGGACTGCACCTTGTAAAACCCTGTAGAATCACTATTTAAGCACTGTTTCATTCCATATGCATATGGACTATGGTAAAACTCATGTGGAAACTGAAGGGCAATCTGTAGGCTGTAATCACCACCTGGAATCAAATCTATAGCACTTGTAGACCTATCAAACTGTTCAAAACTGTGACCAACTGCCCTGTTTTCCCCTGTTTGTACCTAGTGTCTTCAAATATTTTCCACTCTCATCCTGAGTAGTCTTTTGTGGTCTACCACCTATGGTGAGGGATAAAACGGTAGAACAGGCACCTAAATGGGCTCTAAAACTTCGGAAGGTGTGCAAAGTTCCTTCCGGGCTAGGTTGTGCACCCTTACAGAGTCATCAATAACAAGGGAGGGTCACCTCACTATTGTCTTGCTATCTCGTCCGACTTTGACCTTTTTCCTCGGTCGGTATTGAACATGGCAGAGCTAGTATTCTAGCAAAAATGGTATGATATGCAAGACCGAATCAAGTCATTGATCCTTTCATGATATGCATGAATTGGAAAAGTATCATGAATGAAAATGGGCTGAGATAGGCTTACCAATAGTATTAGTGACTCACTGCATACTATGCTCACCTTTACAAATTTATTTTGTGAAATTCTCAAAGATTGGATCAACGCAAACTCATGGGTTAGGTTTAGGTAAATCTCAATCAAAATATGAAGGACTATCTGATGAATTTTGAAGTCTTCAATCAATCAAATGCAATAGATCAATGGGATGATCAAAACTCAATCAATGAGTGGCTGAATGACTGAATAGACACTCAAACAATGCTTGACAATCCAAATTGAAGGCTCATTGTATGAATTTTGATGATTCATTATCAATCAATGCTGAAGGTAAAGTCTATGAAGCAAGTCATTGCTTGATTACTCTCTTAATCTCTCCTTCAACAATAGGAGATGCAATCATCAAGTGGATTAATAATTGGAGAGATTGAAGGGAGTATTAGAAATACCTCTTTCAATGCTTGAAGAAGAATATGTTCCTTGTCTCAAACCTCAGCCATAAAGAGAGATAGCCTATCTTCATAAGACCTCCAATTGATCAAGAGAGAGTAATACTCCATAATTCCAAACAATAACTCCAAGTATAATCCAAGGATGATGCCTTGAGTGAGTCTTCAACTCCAAGAAGCCAAATGAATGGAAGATCCTTTGTAATTGGAGCCTCTACTGAGATTTCCAAGAAATTCTTCAATCCTTGTCATGCTTGAAGTCCAAAAGAAGATTGGCCTTCAATCTTGAATCCATTGCTTAAAGTGTTCAAAATCTTGAGTGATTGGAGTAGTAGAAAGGTCCTTGAAGTCATTTAAGACCAAAGCCCCATGAAATAGAAGAGAATAGAGCAAAAATTTGAAGCCTATAGCTTGCTGCCTTGTTTTGACTCCATAGCCAACTCTCTTTGAAGCTTCAAGTCCAAGAATGCTTCAATGTCGGCGGTCTCTTGAGTGTTGAGGAAGCTCTAGGAAGTAAAATGGAATAAAAGCCCCTTGATCTCTTCAAGAATTTCTAAAAAAATTGAGTGTTGTCCTCAAATTTGCCATAGCTAGGGTTTCATGTAAGCTTCAAGACTCCAATGTTGTGAAGAAGAAGATGTTTGAGGCCAAAATCTTCAAGAAAATGCTCCAAGTAGCCATGCCATAGTGCTCAATGCTTGAAGCATCCAATCGATTTGATCACGTGGTAAGAAGACATGCTGAAAACTGGTGCAAAATTGCTAATCACTGACTCCTCTACCAACGTGAGTAAATCGATGAAAAGTATACCATATAGGTATTCTATGGCAAGCTTATAACCCAAGGAAGACTCCTACCAAGCCGTTTGATGGATAGAAGCCATGGGAGGAAGATATGAGCAAAGATCTCTATGGTAGTTTGTAGGGAAGCCTGAGAGAAAGAGGAAAGAGAAGAAGAATCCCTTGGTTAAAAAAAGTAACCCTGTTTACTCCTCCCTAATCCCTGTTTAACTCCAGTTAGTCCAATCTCCTTCCAATATGACCTATGAATTGACCACAAGCTGTTATTTTCACCATAGAACCTCCAAGAACCTCAAAAATAGTGACGACTTGATGCAGATAGCCATGGCTAGTTACAGTTTGAACTGTAACTAAACCTATGACCAAATCTTGTCCTCCCAGTTACCCTGTAACAAGTCTGTGACTAAAATTCACCATGAAAATGACCCTTTCCATGGATCAAAATCCATGCTCTGATACCAATGAAATGATACTTTGCCATATCCAAGAAAATACAAGAAAACTAACAAGAAATGCTTCCAAGAAATGCTAGACAAACCATAGCTTGCCATTCATATTCAATGAGAAGAAGAAATACAAATATTGAAGCCATGGTTGCTTGTTGAGAATACTATGATGATGGCTGCTGCAAGGTACACACCCTTTGCAATGGTGGGAAAGGAAGAAACCTTCTAGCTCCAATAAGTGGAGTTTCAAGAAATGAATTGAAAAAGATGTGTTACATTGGCACTCTCTTGCCTTTTATACTCTAGCCTAAAATAGACTAAATTGGCCTAATTAAAGTAGCATGAAAATTGCTTTATTACATGTTTGGAATAGATACTTTAGTAGCTAGAGATTTAGCTATTGATGGATTCTGCAAGATTAGAGAATATAGGAATGCCTTGCGACTAAGTGCATCGGCAACTACATTCTCTTTTCCTAGTCGGTACTTGATTTCAAAGTCATACTCCTCCAACACTTCAATCCACCGACATTGCCTCATGTTGAGCTCATTCTGGGTAAAGATCCATTTGAGACTCTTATGGTCAGTTACTAGAGTAAACTTGTTACCCAACAGGTAGTGTCTCCAAAGCTTTAGAGCGTGGATGACAACTAGCAATTCTAGATCATGTGTAGCATAATTCTTCTCATGACTCTTCAATTTCCTTGAAGAGTATGCTACAGGATGACCTTCCTGCATGAGTACACACCCCAAGGCAAGTATGCTAGCATCAGTTACTACCTCGAACTCTTTATTGAGGTCTGGAAGTTTTAGAATAGGTGCTGATACCAAACTTTGCTTCAATCTGTCGAAGCTATTTTGTTCGGGAGTTGACCATGCAATGGCTGTTTGCTTCTTCAATAAGTCCGTCAGAGGTGCTGCAATCAAAGCATAGTTTTTTATAAAGACCCTATACCATCCTGTCAATCCAAGAAAGCTATGTATTTCTTTGACAGATGTTGGTATTGGCCATTCTAGCACATCCTGACCTTGGTTGGGTCCACTGAGATTCCATCTACTGATACTATCAATCCCAGATATTCAATCTGACGCTTGAAGAATGCACACTTCTTCATCTTAGCATACAGCTTATGCGCCCTCATTGTCTCAAGGACAATCCAAAGTTGGGATTCATGATCTTCTTCCTGTTTGGAATAGACTAAAGTATCCTCGAAGAAGACAAGCATGAAATCATCAAGATATGGCCTAAAGATATCCTACGTTAACCTGTTGAAGGTGGCAGGTGTATTCGTAAGTCCGAATGACATAACTAGGAACTCAAAGTGCTCATATCTTGTATTGAAGGCCGTCTTGGGGATATTTTCTTCCTTGATCCTTATCTGATAGTAACCCGACGTGAGATCAATCTTGGAAAAGATATTTGCACCCTGAAGACGATGAAGAAGCTCATCTATTCTAGGAATAGGATACTTGTTCTTGACCGTTGATTGATTCAACCCTCGGTAATCAATACATAGTCGAAGTATTCCATCTTTCTTTTTCTGGAATAATACTGGAGCTCCCCATGGTGAGCTACTAGGACGGATGTAGCCCTGTTCTAGCAGTTGCTTGAGTTGTTCCTTCAGTTCAATTGCTTCTGGTATGGACATTCTATAAGGTCTCTTTGCAATTGGCGCAGCTCCTGGTACTAGCTTAATCTCATGATCCACTTCTCTTTGAGACGGGAGTTCTGTCAACTCTTCAGGGAATACATCCACGTATTCCTTTAGCCAAGAAGGTCCTTCACTAGACTCTTGCTTCTGAACTAACTTGTTGAGCTTAATTAAATAGATAGGTAATCCTTTCCTGACTCCTTTCATGATGCGAAATGCTTTGGCCAATTGGATTTTTGGCACTCCAGCCTCACCTTGAGTTGTGACTAATTCCCTTTCAGAGTTTCGAAAGGAAACTTGACCCTTTCCACAGTGAATGTGGACGTCATTAGGCTTAAGCCAATCCATTCCGAGTAGACACTCATGGATACCTAAATTCATGACTCTGAATTTGACTGAAGTCTTCTTTCCTCCCAGAAAGAATTTCACCTTAACAATTTTCCTGGTACAAGTAACCTCACAACCATTTGCCCACAAGCAAGGTAGGTGCTTCTACTGTGGCTATTCCTAATCTTTTTTCACAATCTGGTGAGATAAAGGAATGTGTACTACCACAATCAATCAAGGTCTTGAAACTTTTACCTTGATAGTCCGACAGTGTCTGAATCACCAAGAATTGGCGATTCGGGCCTTTCTTGTGTAGAGCGGCATGGACAGTCGCCCTTTCGAACTCTGCTTCCATGGTCGGATCTTCTTCTTCTTCACACAATTGCCTATTGGAAACACAGGCGATTCTTCCTCTGCCTTGGATAGTGGCTCCTTGACCACGGCCCATTCCTGGAAAGGTGCTTGGCGATGTCCTCCACCAAGCTTGGGACATTGCCTCTTGAAGTGACCGGGTTCGTTGCAATGAAAACAACAGAGGTTTCGGCCACTGCTTTGAGTAGGAACAAAGTTGTTGACGTTATTAGTCCTTGCTTTCTTCCTTTGTCCCTGATTATGAACTTGAACTCTCTTCATTTGAGTTCTGAATGCTCCTGTGTTCGGGTCATTATAAGACCAAGTTTTATTACCCCTTGGTCTAGCATGCACCTCCTGAATTATAGGCGCAACTTGAATGAGTGTGTCTTGAAGATCTGACGGATGCGTAGTTTCGAGATGGGTATTTACTGGTGGATTTAAACCATCACAAAATTTGGACACTTGCTATGTCATGTCCATCTGCGGCGCATACTTAAGAAGTGAGACAAATTTGGAATAGTATGCGTCAAGAGTGAGTCCCAGTTGTTTTAGCTCATAGAACTCATTCATTTTCTGCGTGCGATATGCAAGTGGTAAGTATCTTCCTTGCACGGCTTTCTTCAGCTTCTCCCAGGTAACGGATCCCTTCGCGATCCCTTGATCCCTACACCATTGCTTCCACCAAAGCCTGGCTTTGCCGGTGAGCTTCAGCTTGGCGAGCATAGCTTAATTGGTGGCTGCAATACCGGCTACTTCGAAGTAATCCTCCATGGATTCAATCCAAATTTTAGCATCTGCTTGGATGGACTTGCCCCTTCCGTCAAATTTGGGTGGCTTAATCTACTTGAGAAGAAACTTCTTCTCTTGGATTACAGTAGTACTAGATGTAGGAGGCGAACTAGAAACCTGTACCTGGGGTTATGCCGGGATAAAGGTTTCTTAATGTTATTACGGGATAATCGTTATTGATTTATATTACATCTCCATTTCTGCTACCACGCAAGCAATGTAACTACTTAACTTTTTATCAATTCTCATGCACAATCAGGCATTGATAAAAAGAAGTCTTATTTGTATTTATATGGGCATAGCCCTTTCGAAATACAAAATTTCTTGCGATGATAAGCCAACTGTTACATTTAGTTTGGGGAGAACAACGTTGTATTACATTTATCTATAGGAACTGTATAATAGTATGGTTTTAGGTCATGGATCTTCAGGAATCGGTAAGTCATTGGAAGTTCAGGGTATCCTTTCCTTTGGAATCCATTCTTCTCATGGTGCCCCAACAATAATCCTGTCGGTGGGGATTACACGGGTTACTTCCTCATACACATATGAGTTCATCTCAACCCTTCGACCTCGAATATGTAAAGTTGAGTTTACGTGAGCTTCCAAAAAAATGAAAAGATTCACGACTTTCAAGTCTTCCAACCTTTTGATCCTTTTTAGGTTGGTTTGTAGGTAAGCAAACCGGAGGGCGGCTATATAGTAGATTCCTGAAGCACCCGTCCATCTTCGTTCCATGTACAAAGGTGATGGATTATAGATTTGCTCTAGGATGTTCATCATCTCAACCCTTTGTCGATAATGCGGAGAATGCATTGCAGTCATAAACATGATTCGAATACTAAGAACTTGTTCCACGCTTTGTAATTCTGCAAGACAGCATTGAAGGTAAGGAAATGTTTTGAACATCAATATTTCCTTTACTACTTCTTATTAAGATTTCATAAAAACAATTCCATTGTTGGTTTGCTCTGATACCAACTGTAACGTGTCTACTTGTATCTTCAGGACATGTCTTAGCAGTCCATTGGAAAGGATGTCTAGAAAGCTCCGCCCGACACTCCCATGGAATGTTACTGGGTTTGTGATCTAGGGATTTCTGTGTCTGCCACGTAGCAGAAGTATTCCGGCCGTTCCCACTTAGGATCGACTTGAATTAGGGTTTTCCTTATTGGTCATTTCCTAACGGCAACTAGCGTCGGACCCAAGCAAACTACTTTACGCAGAAATGCCAGGTCCGAAGCGGATCAATGCTGCACTTGGCTCAAGGAGAATGGGAAACGAGAGGGATGCAAAGCTCAACCTCTCTGCCATAAGGCATAGTCCCATTCCGTTCCCCTAAAACAACGTAAATCGGGTTCAATCATAACTCTAGGTCAACGCTTTTGTTGTTCCTGTTCTTTGACCATCTTCCTGTTGCCCCTCGTGATTTGAGAAAAGTTCCCGGCCAACCGGGACCACCCATCCGTAGGACGGACCTATGGCCCATCCTCTGCACTTTCCTCGGGTTGTTTTAGTTATTTAATTACCTAACACATTAGTTGGACATGTAACAATCAACTTCTTTAATTAACCCGTTAGGCATTGGTTCTTTCACGTAATCATATCACTTAACATAGAAAAATAATATTAGACAAGTTTCTTATTAACAGGTTACCATATTTATCTTTGAAATACAAAAAAATCCAGCCTGTAGGCTTATCCACAATCCACCCGAAGGCTATCCAGCAATCCAAAGGGATCACTAATCCAAGTTTCCACCCATAGACTAGTATGCGGGCCTCAAGATCCAATCCCCAGTCACATTAGACTCTTGTGCAGGGCCCGAAAGGCGAGGGATTTACGGCCACAGCCCCCTCTGACACCCAAGCGTCCTCCTGCTCCAAGTACCGCTCAACGGAGAGACCTCTCGCCCGGCACGATTAACAACCACCTTAGTTAGGGTCAGGCAGGCAGTCAAGGGTAACCGAATCTGCCTCTCCCTTCAAGCCTTCAACCTGAAGTATAGATATCCATTTATCTTTTAATTTATTGATCAAACAAAGCCAAACAGTGCTCTAAAATTTGTAGCAAGCACAAACATTTCCATTGATCATTTTTGTTGGCAAACTACTAAGGAATGAATCCTTCATTTCGAATGCATCCAGCACTCAATCTGGGATGACTTGCAACTTGGCAAGATCCCCTATATCCTGGGTTTGGTCATACCCTATTAACCCGACTTGGTCAAACCTTAAGTTCATCGGTTATTTCAGTTTATCGACTGGTCTTTAGTTTCCAATCAATCTTCTTTACTCAAGAAAGATACTGAATTAGGATGATTATTTATCCTCTTGCAAGATAACTTGCATAAGGACCTGCCAACCTCATTGCGAGAATTTGGCCATTCCCTTGTGATCCAATCACAAGATCACATGACTCCACACTTGCTGCGCAAGTGTCGCATCGAATTATGAGACTTATTCTACTCATTGAACGGAGTCACGAAACAATATGTTCCTGATTACATTAGGCTGACATCGTCAATCCTAGAGTTTCAAGTTCCATCTCGAAAGATTCTTAGGGACAAACCCTAGTTCACTTTCCAATTACATTTCACTATCCCTACATTTAGTGAATGTGGGCAAGTATTTAAGGTATAGGAGTTTCAGTTTTAGCAATATGTACGATTAGGTCACATATTAACTTCCTAGTGAATTTCTTGGAATTTAACTCATTCTAAACGAGTGCTCCACGGTTTAGGTGTTTTAGGTTTATGCCAATTTGTTTAACTCTAGAGGATAATTACGTGGTCATTTTCACATGACTCGTTGTCTATGCGTAACTTGATTTTTCAACCCTAACTTATCGATTTAAGGTCAGGCATAGGTTCGGTTAATTTCAACTAATCTTCCTATAACTTGCCAACAAAATTCATGCTAAACAAGCTTCCTTTTTCTTGATAATTTATGTAGTTGACAAACGATAATTTCCTAGAGTTATGCATTGTAAGAATCATTTCATGCCTTGCACTTTCCATGATGATTCCTTGCGAAGAGGATATGGATCAATAGTGCAATATGCAGTTTATACTTCCAGGCTTAAACGAAGTATACTATTTTAATGGACATTAATTTAATTTTTAATTCCTTTAAATGCATAAATGAGAGCAGATTTTTGAGTCCGAGATGTGCCTAAATTTTGCCAAAAAATCTGGAATTTAGGGAAAAAATATTCAACATCGAAGGGGGCGGCTCCAGCTAGGACGATTTTAAGCACCAAGTGAAAGACGACTTTTAAAAGGCGCCCGAGCGACACTTGTTGATTTTTGATAATTTTTTAGACTGCCCTATGGGTTATCAGGAGTGGCTAGCCAATGCGGGATGTCAAGCCGGACGCCCAAGATTTTTCAGATCTTGAATCGGAGCCTGGACGGGGAAATGGCCACAAAATGGTCAAGATATGAAAAGGTGGACACTTGGGAGGCCAAAATTGGGCATGCCTTTTGAGTTTGGACCCCCCTCTAAAATTTTATGCACCTTATGAAGCACAAAATGTGGAGAGAGAATGGGGGAAGAAGGCGCCATCATCTTCACGCCAAAATTTGCACCCTCTCTCGTGATGGGGGAGATGGCAGATTACAAACAACCCATCCAACTAATCATGGCCCCGATCTTCTCCTTTCTTGCCGGTCTTATCGCATGTATTTGCCTGTGAAATGGCTGTGGGAATGAGAAGAACAAGATCTAGTCTTTCTCTCTCCTCCCTCTCTCTCCCTTAAGGGGTTGTTCTTGTGTGGAAAAAGACAATGAAGAATGGTGAAGGAAAGCTTGTCCGGATGAGATCGGATTGCTTTCGAATGGATGAAGACTTGAAGAGTGCTGATCTTGAAGATGCTGAGCATTAAATGCATGCTGGAAATTAGTCCCGTAATCAAGACCAAGAAACCGAGATCTGAAAATAAGCGGTAATGCTATTTTTATGAAGGAAAATGATCTTTTTATGCTATTTGCTTTATGAAACTTTGTTCATATGAGATGAAAGTTCATTATAATATTTTTTGCCATGATTTTCAACTATTTGCAACCTTAAAATCAGAAAATATAAGGCTACATGGCCGGAATTAGTGTCAAAATACATGAAAAACACACGTTTTAAGGGTAAAATTGGGGGTTTTGCTACATAAATGAGAAATATGATATATCACACCAACTAAATCTGAGTTTTTTCTATCAATGAACCTAAGGGCCATAGCCCACAATCAACTTTCATTTTCAATCATTATTTATTAAAGGAAAATAGGGGAAAATTGCCCAAAAATGGGAAAAATGGGTTTAAAATTAGGGAAAAATAAGAAATGAGCTGAGGAAAATTAGGGTAAATCATACCTATGGTTGTGCAATGTATAACGATGGCCAAGCACGAGGTTGACCTCGGTTTGTCCCCGTTTCTATGTTTTGTGCGTATTTATTGTTCTTTTAAAGGGGGAGAAATGCATAGAAACCATATCTAACCGATTAATGATGCAAAATGCTAAGAGTTGGATGAAGAGGGGCTGAAACAATGAAAGATAAAGAAAAAATTGATTTATGCATTGCACTTGGCATATAGGAAATGGTTTAAATAAAGAGGATGGTAGCATGAGCATATGGCTCGTTGCATCCTTTCAACGCAGCACGTGCTAGTAAAATTCATGGAAAGAATGTTTTATGCACCATGCACGATGCTGATCTTTCTTTTGTCTGAGCACATAGCCATACACGATTTGCATTAAGCATAATAATTAAAAGGTATCAAAAAAACCTCCTGGATGCATGGCACCTGTCTTCCTTAGGTTGTGACCAATGATGAGCGTGAGAGGATGTCCCAAGCTCTAGATTAGTCGTTGGGTCCTAAAGGGAAAGTGTAGTGAGGAATGGTACATCCTGGAACGTAAAATATTGGTACCTTGAGAGGAGTTTGTGCTCGTTTGTGTTATATGTTTAGCAACGCATCAAAGGGCCAATCCCTGTGATGTAGGGGAGCTGCAGTGGGGCTCCAACTATTAGTCGGTGGAGTGCCTCCATATGTGTGTGATTGTGGCATTGCCAATGTGTAAGGGTTCTCCCTCTGAGGAGTTTAAGGGAAACGTTGGACTATAAACTATAAACTCATAGATTAAGCTTTAGGGCAGTTTTTCCTTCAGCATTAGATTGACGCTCCTGGCCCGCGAGGCCGTGAGGGTGTTTGTGTGTCGTGAGCATGAGGTCCGGCTAGTGCCATAGCCAGTGCTGGACCATTTTAGGTCCCATCAATAAAGCTATTTGCTAGAAATGCATTGATGCTTGCTTTGTTTTGCTTGTTTTATTGAAAGTATTAATGACTAAGTTCCTCCGTCGTGAGCATTTAGGACAAAAATATATCCTATTTCCAACAATTAACCTTGCACGATTGAATTACAACAATATCAAATAAAAATTAGGAAGGAAAACATGGGCTTGGGGTGAGATGTCCACGTGGATGCCAAGAGACGACCCTCCCGTGGCTGCACCTTGGACTTTCTTAAGAGGCATCGCAAATGCAGTCTTTCCGTTGTGGATGTAACTTTACAACTCCTTTTTGAAAATTTGTTTTGTACAAGTCACTATATATGAATTGAAAGCTCAAGTTAATGAATTGTATATGCAGGATGCTGACTGGGTAGCTTTCAAGAAGACACTCAAGAAAGAATTTTATATTGAAGATACCAGTTTGATTACCCACAAGACTTTCAAGGAGTGGGTTCCACAAAACAATAAGGGTCTTGTGGCTACAGAGTTATTAAGAGAATTTGAAATTTGGTTTGAGTAGTTATATATTGCCGAACAACAAGCTCTTGCGAGTCAAAAAATTGAATTGTTTCTACGAGTGGTAAATCTTGAACTTCAAGAGAAGCTTGATGCTTTGTTAGAGGACCAAAATACAGAGACAAGGCTTAAAATAGAGTGGAGGCATGTTAAGGAAGTTGTCATTGTACTGGTGAAAAAGCATAGAATAAGATAAAGATTTCATGGATCTAGCTTGCCCACTGTTATGGACAAAACAATTGATGTATCTAGTAAGCCACCTACTTTTGTGGCTAACCCTATGGCTACACATGTTGTTCCCATTGTTAGGGAAGATGTATTAGATGAATTGGTTAGAGGTATGTGGGATCTTCAGTTGAAGTTGCAAAATTGGGTGAGAAAGAACAAGAGAAAAGGAGACAAGCAACAACCCCTAAACTAGGGAAAAGATATATGTGGTGTCATAGTTTCCCGTATGAAAGAAAGGATTGTGCTACTTATCAGGAGGTCTTGGCACGAGAGTTCATCTTTTGAAAAGATGGCAATATCCATACACAAGAAATAGGATTTCCTCTAGCTTTGAATTTTGAAAAGTGAGATATGAAAAAGTTGTTGGAAGACTTGGCTGCCGAAAATGTTGATGCAATGGTACATGCTTTTACTTTTGGTCCCAGGTAGTCCTCCTTGTAGAACATGCTAGATACCATGTGAGAAGAAAGGGTATTATATTTAGTAAAATTTACAAGATTATATTTACAAAATAGATTTTTTAATTATAATTTGAAAAAAATCTATAAGTTAAGTAAAGGGTGTCATTTTAAGGACTTTAGTATATAAAGAAACGGTATTTCTAAATATCCTTTGAACACACATTTTATAGATGATTTATTATAGGTGGACTCCTCAGGCTTTTGGTCCACACTCGTATAGAATGCCCGGCCAATTGATGGTTGATCTAAAGGATGCAATATGGACACATGCTTTGCATGCAGCTAAACAGAAGAAAGTTTTTTATCATGAGATGTCTTATGTAGGGCAAGATATTTGTGATATAACTTGTTGGGAATCACAAGTAGATGCATATTCAATGTATTTATACTTAGCAAAAGTACAAAATATGAAAGTAATTGTGGAAGAGAAACAAAAGAGAGATGAAGATAATGTAGGGATATCTAAGAGTGTCAATAAGAAGTGTGGATCAACCTAAAGTTGCAAATCAACCACCTCCTGAGCATGTTATGGAAGAGGTTGGGCAAGAGCAGAAACAGGATCTCATGACAAAAAAGGGGCTTTTGAATTCGGATAACATGCAATTGCAGTTTACAGGTAGCAAACAATACTCCAAAAATGGGGAGAAGAAGAAGAGTGATTTAGGAGAATTCTTAGCAGGTCCCCTATGGTTTTATATCCTTTTGGAGCCAATGGAACCATCAGATTTGTGGTATAATCAACAGAGAAGAAGCTAGTGTTTGGTGCGTGTTTTTGATCACCCAAGGAGCTCCAAGAGATCTAATGCTTGGAGATTGCTTCTCAAAAGTCCCAAAGAAGGATTTTGTTTATCTTCTTAGGCTCTATCAATACATAGTGCTTTGATTCATTGTGTTTTGTCTTTATCTTGTGTACCTCTTGTATATTCTTTTTATTCTCTTCTATCTCCTATTCACTACTTTCTTCTCCTTATGATCCTTGTTGGATATGATCTTTCAACGAAAACCCCTCTGAGTACATAGTGGATGCTAGCTCATGTAGAGTTTGACATCTCAATAAAAGGGCAATCGTACAATGCCACAAATCCACAAAGGATAATGAATCAAGAAAGGTTATCAAGCAAGCTAGACAAAGTTTCCAATTCACAATAGGCTAGAGTTCCCAAGGATTGTAGAGTCCATGAGCCATTAGCTATTCCATTGCATATAAAAGTTTCATCAATGAAAATATAATAAAAAAGGCAAGGATTGATTTCTCTTAAGATAGCACAAGAACTAGCACATGAAGATAAGGACTAATATATATATATATATATATATATATATATATATATATATATATATATAGTTAAAGATAATTTGTTGTTACATGTATGGGTATGTTCTCATTTAAGAAAGAAAAAGTTGAGATGATGAAATAGAAGCGTATGAAAGGATAGAATACACTTTATGATATTTGGCACAAACTCTTGTACTCCTCACTTTAGAGAAAGAGGATGAAGATAGGCCTTCTTCAATAAACTCCTTTTTCTTCAAATTATTTCTCTTGCAAGCATTGTGGATTGTGGACACATGGGTAGACTTCACAAGGTTCATGAAAGTATTGTAATGAGAGTAATAGAGTGTTTAGATAGCAATGGCATAGGAACAAGGCAAGGTGACCTCTAATCGAGCTCCTCCATAGCATTTCATAATAGAAGAATATGAACTTTAATTCTACTAGCTTTTTTCCCTTTGAAGCACAATAACATACATCCTCCCCACCTAACTTTGGACTTTCCCCTTTATCCAAACTTATATCTCATCTCAAAGACTTGGAAGATTTAACTTATAGGACATAAGATTTAAATGGGCACTAATAATTCTCTCCACAAGGAGATTACCCGTAAAAAATATTGAGTCATTCTCAAAATTTTCCTAATAGTTTCCAAGATGAGGTAGCAATCAAGGTTTAGGTAATGGGCTACAACAATAGTTGCATGGAAATTATTGCTCTAAATTCCTTCTAGTGTAATCACATAGTTTGCTCCCTCATCCTCAACATGATTAATCTCATGATCTCTTCACCAATGTGAACATGTTGTCCTAGATTCCTGTGCTTGACTCGCTTCAATATCCCCCACTTTTTCATTCCTACATGCCCATAACATCACTGTTATGCCTATGTAGTCTGCCACCTTATTGTCTAGAGTAGGCCGCCTTCCTCTCCTAAATCATGCCAACATTCTTCTCCTCTTTCTCTGATCCTTTGCACCACCACATAGCGGAGATGATGGAGATATGCATAGTCACTGGCACCACATATAGCCCTCTAGGATCATACAATCATCAAGATTTTGTTTCATTCTCTATTCTGCTTCTTTCTTTGTAATCCTCTCTCCATCCACACTTCTCTCATTTTCTCCACACTGAGAGCTACCCCATCAAATACTACCCACATGCTTTTTCTTTCCCCTCCTTCCATATCATCAACCTCTTCCTTCCACATAGCAAAAGCTAGCCAAAAAGCATGATTTCATGTACTAAAATCATGTGATTCCTCTATCCCTCTCTTGTATCATAAAGTATAAGACTGAAGGGTATAAGGTTGAGCCATCCTCTCAATTTAATGCTGAAGTGTCCACCTTACCCAAGTACAAGATCATGACCATCATTACCATCATGGGAAACCTTAATCACACCTCACTTACAAACATGAATTTAGTCACTAGCCATCTAAACCTCCCTCCATCCCCTCATGACTTTGTTGAAAAACTCACACTTAAGTCCGATGGAAGTCCTCCTATGTAACATTAATTTTCAACTCATGCTCTTGTGTCTCCTAATTTAAATGAATAACAATTTAATTTACTTCACATCAACATGTTGTTTCCCAATGTGATACATTTCCCAACATGGATCTCCTCCTCTAAACTTGAAAAGAAGATTTACATCTGTATTAGTCAAGATATCATAAGCATTTGATCAAGATTTGAATGCCATTCATGGTCTAAGATTTATATTTAGGAGACATTTTTACTCTCATAACTTCAAGATACATTGGTTAGTTCAAGTGATGCCAGGACTTGGGCTTCCAAGAGAGTGCAAAGTATGATGTCGAGACAATGAAGTGGTGCTCCCAAGTATCTTACTTCTTTTTGTCACCCTCACAATTCCTTCATCCATGCACAAGTACACAAAAAAGTATTGAGATATTCTACCATCCCTTGACACTACTCATTTAATGAATAGAACATAAAGCAAACATTAATATCTTATAGAATCTCTCATGCTAAAATAACCAAACATGCAAAAGTGATGCTAATATTATTCCAAATAATCAATTGACAAAAATCATTATTCTAAGGATTTTAGAGAGTGAATGCACAATGTCATGATATCCACCCCTCTAAACATGTCCATCCCAAGATGGGTCACAACTATCTAGCCACCCAAATCAAACACCAATGTGATTTCACAATAGAATATGTGTATATACAATCTACCACCAAGATCATATACCCAAATCATTAGCATCCTCAAGAGCACATGGTAATCCCAATCACTTCTACCTGGTCATAAGGCACTATGAGTACATGAAATCCCTCTACC